>NC_030851.1:15224219-15316428 GCF_000208745.1 Theobroma cacao | reverse complement strand
AAATAAATCATCACGTATATATATATATATATATATATATATATATATATATATATATATAATTAAGGGAATTTTAAAATGGGCACCCCTTACTCACCTTTTAATGGCGAGATATCACTTCGCCACTTATCCGGTTATGTTTTCTCCTTTAGTTGATCACCATAGTGTCCCTTTTCCACTTGCACACTTCCTAGCAATAAACCAAACCTAATAATCTTAATGTTTATCATTCCCATTTTCTTCCTTATTCAAACATTACCATCATGTTAATAGCTCATACTATGCTAGAATCACCATTCTTCCTCACTTAACCTTGCATATTCATATACATCTTGACACATTGTTCACTAAAGGAATTCATATCTCTTACTTGCGTAATTCTTTACGTAATGTGTACCAACAACTTATTTATATCATTAAATGCCCATTTCAACCTTTCCAAGCAATTCTTATTCAAATCCATCTTATATTGTTACAACTTTAACCATATACATGGCAACAATAATCATTCCCATTTTACTCAATTATTTGCAAGTTTACATGTAATCATCATCTATCCAACTTTCAATGCTTTATTTCTCAATCTACCATTCACATTATTCCTTTTTCATTTCTTTCAAATAACAACATAACAAGCAACTTAACATGTCCATCTAGCTCATGCATTTTAGATCCTTTTAGCAACCATTAATCATGCATACGGTAGCAACTATAAACCTATTTCCACCAAGCAATTTTTAAGCTTATGTGCAACACTATGCATATTTACATGCCGCCATTAAGCACAACATAAATTTTCATTCATACACACCACATTCTTAACCCTTTAAGCCTTTCACAACAACACATGTCCACACATTTATGTTTCAAGCTTTTCAATCAACATAATTGCTTTCTAACCATACCTAAGGCATCACATAAACACTACACATTGTTTGCCTTACCTTTGTGGTGGATTTGCTCTTGCATACAACCTCAATGTTCTTGCAATACTCCTCTCACCAAGCTGCCAACATTTTACACAATCATTTCCTCACAATACATAACCAATTGTAGGCCTCAAATTATGGTATTATGTTTACCATTTCTTTCCACTTTGAATCCATCATGTGCCCATGATTTTGATAGCTTTGCATGTCTCTAAATCCTTTCCATTCAAGCCAATCTTTGCTGCCACAAGACATTTCATATAGTTTCCAACCCATTTTCAAGAAATGTTCAAGCTAAAACCAAAGTTCTTACCTTATCTTGCTTAAATCACAAAACCAAGCTTTACACTTCCTTCCACACTCCACGGCTTCTCTCTTGAGTATTGGAGACTCCTTAGGTGATGGAATAGCACAAATCTTCAAGATGAGGGAGGAAAGCTCTCAGTTTCTCTTAAGGTTTCCTTCCACTTTTGTGTAAAATCGAGCCTTGCCTTCCTTTTTTTTCTTTCCTTTCCTTTCTCTTTTCTTTTTTCTTTCCTTTCCTTTCTCTTTTCTTCTTAGTTATGGGCAGACTCCTTAAGGACAAGCCTTGAAAATGGTTTCCATTTTGTTTATTTTTGCCCACACATGGGAGGATTGCCCAAAGCCACCCTTTTCCATCATTTTTCTTTTATTTCCTCTTTATTCTCCTTGCATGGGCAGATTGCCCAAGATTTAATGACTTTTTGGCATCTTTTCCTCTTATTTTATGTGATAAAATCACATGGCAAAAGGCTTGCAACCTTTCCACCCGTCACTTGCATTTTCATTCTTTGCTTTTCATTTTTTTTTATTCCATACACTACATTTACTTTATGTTTTATTTAATCACTCATTGTCCCATCCAAATCAAATGCAACCCACTTTCTTCTTTCTTCATTTGACCACTATTGCACTAATCACATTTCATGCAAACAAATTTTAATCTTATTCTTTCTTTTACTTCACATGGTGGGGGTCCCACATGTCCTCCACTAACTTTTCCTTTTTACACCATAGTTTGCATGTAATAGTAACTTCCACATGTACATCTCATATTCCTCATACTCTAGCATTCCTTGATTAGGAAATTCTCCTTTTTAACTTCAAATATTAAAATTACAAATGAGTCCTCAAACTTCTCCTTATTTACCATGTGACCCCTTTAACTTTCATCCTTTACAATTGGGTCCTTTTCACATTTCTTAAACTCTAATTTCCTTCTATTTTCCTTTCTTTACACGTGTACAAATAAAATATAAAGTTTGCACTTCACCACGGTATCACCATAACATTTAAATATATACTTACCCGCGCTAGCTTTATTTAATAAAGACACGTGGGCCCCACTAACGTCTTTTTTCTTCAAAATTTATTCTTACTTCTTCTCCCCCACTTGGATTAGTCGTATACTCCTCCTTTGTGATCAATTTCAATAATTAATAAAATTTTAATATTTTAATATTATTTTATTAATAAAATATTATTTTATTCTAAAATTTTCCACTTATCTCTTCGAGACTTAAAATGTCTTATTATGCCCTGGTTCACTTCCGAATCAACTTTTATCTTACTAATTCATCCTCGATAAAAATATTATTGTTTAATTACTATTTCCTCACGCGCGGAATATCTTGTTCCAAACTATTCCTTTCACTCATCACTGCTCTTTGACACTTAGATTTATATCAATCAACCCTTCGTCTTGTTGATAAGGTCATATTGGCTCCTATGCGAGGGTACGGGGTGTTATAATCTAATATTCTAGATCTAATCTTTTGAGTATCAAGATGTGATGAGTAGTTAATTCATCAATTCACTAGGTCAAAATTAATCACCAATCTTCTTGAAATCAGTAGAAGTGATGTTAATACTATGAACTCTACTATTTGGATATATGTTGCCGAATACTCACCTCAATTATAATCCCAACATACGGAGTCTAATGCATTAAGATGATCATGTCCATGGTATATAAAAGATTATAAGGAGATAAAACACGAGTCCACTATCCATCAAGATTTCGGTTTTAACATAAGAAAATGCATAAATGTGATATCAAGATTTAAGTAACGGATAAAACATAAATTTGATTTTAATGTAATTCTAGTTCATGTTATAGTGTCATTACTTGAAGTTAACCATTTCGATGCTTTGAGACTTATCATTCTCTTGAAGTGAATCACATTCTTTTCGTTGGAAGCAATCTAGACACTATAGTCTTAACATAATAAAGTAACCAACTTTATTATATATTTTTTTTTTGAATTTAAGGGAAAGGGGATTCAAAGTTTGCTTTTTAAGTAGGAGGATCATGCACTAACCAATGAGCTAAATACTCGAGTGCGACCAACTTTATTATATGATTATGAACAATTTTAGATTTAATTAAAATACATATCTCCTTTGTATGACTCTTCATACAAATATATTTTAATATCTCAATTGAATTTTGGTACCTTTAAAACTAGATAATAAATGTTTATTTAAAACAAACTCTTTATCTTATTATCAAAATATAGTTTCATTACAAATAAAGCCTTCCTTGTGTCTTGATGGTTAAGATACATATAACATTCTATCTACCAAGAGATCAAAGGTTCAAAGGTTATGAGAAAAGGTATACTTTCATTACAAATAAAATAAAAGGAATTAAATATGAGAATATACTTGCTTTTCAAGGCACTATATTCTTAAATTCCTAACATTGTATACCATTTTCATTAATAACCTACCCTTGCAGGTGGGTTGAAAATGGTTAGAATCAATATGGCAAAGAGATAGGTTAATATTGGACGTCTTTATACCTAAAAAAAACCTTGAGAAGAAGGAAGATTGGTTTTGTGAGGTATGGGACAATGGGAAAGGCAAACATGGTGGTTTAAGGGTTAAATGGAACGTGGCTAATGGATTATAAGATTGGAGCAAAAGTTCCTACTGAAAAAAGGATAGCAAATATCACAAAATATGGTCATCCCCAATACCGTGTTTATGAAAAGAAAAGCATAGAGAAAAATGAGATAAAAGTGGACAATACCATGGTAACTAAAAAAAATTACTTACAAGCATTATTGAGTGGGAAAAAGAAGGAAAGAAAAGTGCATATATAGATGGGAAAGGAAGGAAATATGGGCGAGCCAGAGAGGATTACATGTGAAGGCTTTATTGAAGAGGAAAAGCTTCAATGGCTGAAACAAGGTGTTGTTGGTGAATGTAGAAGCTTTTTAGAGCCAGAAATCATTTTTGACCACATAAGGAGAGTGGGGTGTCTAGAATAGAGGTAAGGAGAATTTCTAGGAAACAATTTTTTATTTCCTTTAAGGATAGAGGTTTTTATGAGGCAATGAAAAAGACAACTGGACATGGTTGGAGGAGTGGTTTGATGGGATTAAAGAGTGGTCTGAGGAGGTGAAGGTGGAAAGTAAGAAAACATGGATAGCTTGCTATGGAGTACCTCTCCATTCATGGAATGTGTTTACGTTTAGAAATTTAGCTAACATGGTGGGAGAGTTCATCTGCATGGATGGAGACACGTTGATGTTCCAATCTTTTGTCTAGGGAAATGTGTAGGTGATTACAATAAACTAGTTAAATTTGATGAAGTTGTTGATTTGAAAGTTGGTGAAAAATTTTTTAAAGTTATTCTAAAAGAGGTGAAACCTGAATTTATTTATTTTTCTATGTTGTTACAAAAATCAATATTTCAACCTAAAGAACCCAAATGAGTATGGGATGAAAAAGAAGTTCACTAGTTGTTCTCCAAGCATTAGTAATGTTATGCAAAAATGGTGGAATGGTGAAGAATGGGAAACTAGTGGATGCAAAAGTGATGAGCTATTGGACAAGGTGCCTCAGGTTGATGCTAAGTAAACAAAAGGTTTAATAGAGAAAAGGTGCAGGAACACAGCATGAACAAAGAAACCCTTTTAAATGGGAGAACAAAAGAGGAAAAACAGGAAGTTAATGATGGAAAGAATTTGAAAATGAAAGAAAACAAGTCACATGGGAATAAAAAGGGTTAATGAAAAGTGAATGAAAATGGAAGTTTGATGTAAGTGACAAAAAAATAGATGTAACCAATAAGGAAAAGTAACGAGTAAATGGTTCAAGGGTGCAAAGCTTAAAACAAGATGATGTGATGGAAAGGAAGATTTCTAAGGAAGAGGAAAGTTGGGTTTTAAGGGAAGAAGATGGGATAGTGGATGGACCACATGGAATAGGAGAAAGTAAAATGATAGTGACCTATTTTGAAGAAATGGATAAGGTAATAGAAAGCCTAATTAAAGCGGTTAGTAATGGGGTATTTCGGGCCAATAAGGAGAGCAATTAAGCCCTATGGTCAATGAAGAATTATGAGAGCCCACAAACAAAATGAAAAGAAATGGTAAGTGCTTAAGAGTTGAAAGAAAAGCCTAAATTCATATGTAGATACTAGCCTTATTGAGCAAAAAGCTAGCAATGAGAAAATCGAAAACAAGCAACAAAAAGTAAAAGGGGTAACGGGAAAGAAAAGCTCTACATTGGAGAATAACCAATTTAGTAAGGAAGAAATGTGGCATTTAGTGGTAAACGAGAAGAGTGAGCAATTGATCGAAAAGAAAACCAAAAAACAAAGGGGTAGTGTATTAAGAGGAGTTGGTAGACTAAGTAAGTTGAGGTTTTATGAGGAATTTGGAAGAGAGATAGTTATGGAAGAAAGTTGGGAAGAAAGGGAAAATGCCTAAAAAGAGAGGAAAAAAACTTAAAAGAGAAGTGAAACAAAAGAAAGAAGAAAAAGTTGTAAATGAGTCTCCCTCTGAAGGAGATTTTGTGAATCGAAATGAAGTGTTAAGGATGAAGTAGAAACTACATGGTCTTTAAGGAAGAAATTGGATCTTACTGGTTTAAAGGAAAAGGACATGATTCTATCAACATTAAAAAGAAAGGAAGCCTAGTCAAACAAGTCCACCAAAGTTATAAGAGTTTGGGTTTAACAAGTTTGGGTGAAGATTGAGTATTATTGAAAGCTTAATGAAGCTTGACAAAAATGAAAGGCAAACTAAGGCAGAAAATGAGCTCAATGGAGATAAGGCTATACAATTGTGGGTATATTAAGATTGTTAATTACTGTGACTCGAATTAGTGCATTTTTGTTGTTTGGTGGGGTGGTCATCTTAAACTATGTTTTTGATTTGACTGAAGAACTATTTAATTACATAACCAAAAGCTGCTACGAGATTTTCTCTATGAATTCCAATAGTGTGAAATTGATTTGCATTTGTTAAGAATCAAATGGAGAATGTTTATAGGATAATGTTTTGGAATTGACACCAGTTTGAGGAGGTAGTGGTGGGTGGTGATCACTAAGTCACTAGTGAATTTGGAGTTGATTAAGCTAATTTGGTTTATGTAGGCTAGTTAAATAGGTGTTTTAATTGTTGTGGCATTATATTTCTTTTGTTTAGTGAATATAATAGGACTTCTCTTAAGAAAATGTTTATTAATTTAAGAGAGCTTAATAGGGTGTTTTTCTTTCATGGTTTGAATGTTTAGGTGTTTTTTTTTTTCAAATCTTGTGTAAGGATTGTGAAGCTGTTAAGCTATTTTCTATTAATAAAATGGATTGATTGTGGAAAAAAACAAAATATTAAAGGTTAGCTTTATCCTATGCAAGGTTGGAAGCTTTGATTCTTTCCATACTCCATACTCAAATATTTTAACCAAATGCTTTGGTAATGACAAGGCTTGTATCCTTGATACCTATATAATCAATTTTTGGTTTCAATATAAAAATTGATTGATAACTCAAATCTTGCCTTAAGTGACATCAATGTTGGCCTAATTAAGGTCTAGATTCCTAAGAGTTAAGTGATACTCATGTCACTTATACAAAGAAATGAGGAATAATCGAAAATTGGAATCTAAAAATGGAGAAAAGCATTTGTAACTTGTGCAACTCAAAAATCAAAGAATTAAGTAAAAGCTTATGCAATCCAATATATAGAAATTTGATCCATCAAACCTATTATATGACAAAGAAAAAAAAAGTAAAAAAGAGAAAAATTTTGGCTATTTATTATTATTATTATTGTTGTTGTTGCTGTTGTTACAATGGTACAAATAATAAAAAGGGAAAACAATTAATAAAATTATGAATTACTATAAACAACACAGATATAAATCTTAGTTTTTACAAATCCAGACTTTAACTAAACTCGAGAATTATGCCATTTAAGGCAAGATTTGGAGTCAGCACTTACTTCTTATGCCATTTAAGGCAAGATTTGTTGTTATCAAAGAACTTGGTTTGAAGATAGATACAAGGGAAGGAATCAAAGTTTCTTATCTTGCAGAGAATAAACCTAACCTTTACTATTCCACTTTGAATCAAGTCAATAAAAGCTCTAAATTAAAGAGCACACCTCCATCCTCACTAATAAAAGCTCTAAATTAAAGAGCACACCTCTACCCTTACTAACTCAAGCAATTATGAACATTTTTATCTCATTTTTTTATCACATGTGCATTTAAAGAGATGTAGGGGCAACCTTGGTGATCTATTTATCATTAGTATGATGCAAAAAAGTTAGACGTGGAGGAAGATAAAACATGAAAGAAAATAAAAGGAAAATTTACATAGCTAAAAGATGTTTGAAGTTCCTAATAGCATTTGAATTCTTCGTGACATACAAAGTGATGAAAATATTCTTAAAATTATATGCTGTAAATAACAAAAATATCCCATAAAGCTACATAACATAAATGATGGAAATTCCCTAGAGTTAAAGTGGTATAATAAATTATGGAAACTATTCTAAGACTATATGCATGCTTAATAGAATAATCCTAACATCATCATAATTTTTACATGGCATATACTTAAAACCAGACATGATAATCCTAGTATAATATCTCTATATAACGTATTATTTTTTATGACAATCCTAACAATAGCATGCATTTATATGCCATACCATAATGTCGAAATCTTAATAATAGCATATGTCTATACTATACATTCTTACGACAAGCATGTTATCATGTATACTAATGCATCTCAAGATAATTTTAATATGGACAGATTATGTCTTATGTTATCATGTTGTAGGTTAGATATTAATAGGTTGAGCCTTCTTGTTCTAAGCTTAAAGATTTGTGTTGGTGTAGGTCGAAGTTAGATTGAGCTTCAAGAATTTCTTTTGAACTTTTTGAATCTTGATCTTTTAGACCTTTTGGATCTTTTAAGTTTTCTAGATCTTTTGGACCTTTTGGATCTTTTACGCCTTTTGGGTCTTTTGGATCTTCGGGACCATTAAACTTCATAAGAACTTTATTGCATGTTTAGTACAAAGAATAGTTAAGTTATTCCCTCTCTATTCCCATGTATTATTTTTTCCATTATTTGGTTGGCAAATGTCCTAAGGAATAGCTATTCTCTTGCAATAGTTAATCTCCAAAATCACCTAAAACTAAGGTTTAACTAATCCCACCCCTCCCCTACCCCTCAATGGTATTTGTTAATCTATACCTGATGAAATAGCCTTCAAAATTCGAAGGACTAAATTGCCTTATAAATTTGAAAAATTACAACCTTAGACTTATAAATATTTTCTTTCTTCTCATTTTTCCTTTGTCTTTCTCTCTATTCCCATTATTGCTTCTCTCTTTCTCTCTTTAACCTCCATTCACCATCGAGGTGTTGACAACAGTGGCAAATGGTGACTGTGACAATGGTTCCAAGGTTGGATATGGTCGAAAAGTGTTGATTTATTGTTCTCCAACCAAATCAAATTTGGGATCCACGACCTGATCTGGTCTCGAGAAGCTGTTGGCTCCATTAGTTTTTTATGACAATAAAACATTCCCATTTCATTTGTGTCTAATATTTCTACTTGAGTGTGCAGGACAAAATTATATGCAAATAAATGATCAATCATTAATATACATATATCAAAGAGCATAGAAATAAGGAAGTCACAATTGATCAACAAGACAAAAGCCCTTTAGTCAATTAATGAAGAGTTAGTTAGCTAAGATTTTAATCAAAAGTTGACGGGCTGAAAAGTATTGAGAAACAGAACTAACTTAGTTGACCAAGGAATGAGTTAGTCGACTAAGTACACACTGCCAGAACTGGCAGAAAATGGGAACAAAAGACAAAGAACTTAGTCAACTAAGATATCGGTTAGTCAACTAAGAGCATTTTGCCTGTAAGTTTAAACTCTGCACTAAAAGACAGATTAATAGCTAGAACCAACTCCCAACTGTTTCCTAGGCCAGAAAACTATCAAACTGCCATCAGAGTTGTTTCTTAAAGTATAAAAGAGAGTTCTAACGGCTAGAAATATAGAGAAAAAATTGAAGGATTCTAAGTAAAAAGAGCTCAAAAACTAGCAAAAATCTCTCTGCACTTTACTGCATTTAACGCCCATCTTCGTAGTTGTGTTTTGCACTTCAACTTGTACCACTTAGATCAACTTTGTGATCATAGGTACACTTATATTTCATTTCTCTTTATGTTCTTAAAGTGAAAGGGTCATTCTAAGGGGTTCAATGAAGCTAGGATTGCTTGTTTAGATAAAGGTTCTAACTTAGCCTTAAAAAGTTAGGTGTTGGGTTATAGTTGAGCCCAAAAAAAACTATTGTGAAAGGTTTTGGCTGAGCCTGATAAAAGTCATTGTAAAGCTTGGTGAAAACTTATGAATTTCACCAGTTCTTAGTGGATTGTTTGAAAAATCTTCGGTTGAACAATCAAGGTAGTAGATGTAGGTCTTGGACCGAACTACTATAAATAGTCGTGTGTTTGTCTGTTCTGTTTTCAATTTTTATTCATCTTTAAGTTCTTTCTTTTGTTGTGCATTTATCTCCAATTAGAGGTCAATCTTTGAAAGAGCCAAAAAGTGTTATTCACCCCCCTCTAACACATTTACTTGAGACCAACAAGTGGTATCAGAGCCTAACCCCTGTTATTAAGGTCTAACACCCTTGGGAAGATCCAAATGGCTCAACTAAAATCAGTAGTTGTTGAGGGACAATCAATAAATATACCACCTCTGTTTGATGGCTCTAACTATCCTTATTGGAGCACTAGGATGTTAATATATATTAGAGCAATTGATTATGAGATGTGGGATGTCATAACTGATAGACCATTCATTCCCTCAACCTTAAATGTAGTAACAAATAAGATGATGCCTAAGCCAAGGTCTGAATGGACCGAGGATGAAATTTAGAGAGTCCAAATAAATTTTAAGGCTATCAATACATTGCATTGTGCCTTAACTCCCACCAAATTCAACAAAGTATCAAGCTGTATAACAGCTAAACAAGTGTGAGATAAACTTAAAATTATCCATGAAGGGACTTCTCAAGTCAAGGAGTCCAAGATAGCCCTCTTGACCCATAATTATAAAATGTTTAAGATGGAGCTTGGTGAAGATATCACCAGCATGTTAGATAGATTCACAAATATTACAAACAAATTAAGTCAACTAAGCAAACCAATTCCATAACATAAGATTGTTAAAAGACTTCTTAGAAGCCTATTAAAAAATTGGAAGCCTAAAGTGACTACAATCGAATAAGCCAAGGACCTAAATGTTATTACTCTTGATGAGATTTGTGGTTCTCTCCTCACTCATGAGCTAGAACTCAAGGAAGAAGAAGAAGAAGAAGACCATCGCCCTCAAAGCCAGTATTCTTGAAGAAGAATTGGACAAGCTATCCTGTGATGATGATGAAGAACTAGCACTGGTTGCTAAGAGATTCAGAAAGCTGATGGGCAAAGGAAATCGGAGACTAGCTAGAAGAAGGTTTAGAAAAGATCAAGGTCCTTCATGGAAAACTAGAAACAAAGACGACTCCAACAAAAAGGATAAGCTAACCTGCTTCGAATGCAAGAAGCTTGGACATTTTAAGTCTGAATGCCCATTGCTGAAAAATGAGACTCCAAAAAAAAACAAGAAATCAAAGAAGGCAATTGGTGGCAGTTGCTTGGTTAGACAGTGACACATCAAGTTCTGAAAGTGAAGAAAAAGCTGAGGAAAGAGCAAATCTGTGTTTGATGGCACAAAATGATGAATCCGAGGTATCCTCATCCCCCTGCAATATTTCTATTGATGATTTACAAGATGAATATGAGTGCCTTTATGATGAATTTGAAAAACTCTTTTCAAAATACAAGACTTTAAAGAAAAAGGCTACATCACTTGAAAATGACTTGAAAAATATGAGAGAAGAGTTCAACTCTGTTTTTAAGCAAAGAAATTTTCTGCAAATTAAGGTAGAACACTCAAAAACAGATTTTGAAGTTTTAAAATTAAAGCTAGACAATAAATTTGAAACTTTGCAAAAAACACTTGATGAAAACACAACTCTTAAAAGTCTGAAGAATGAAACTTCAAAAAGAAATGTCTACAACAGGAAAAATTCTGGTAATGCTTCATCTAGATGCTATAGTTGTGGAAAGTATGGACATTTATCATATGATTGTTTTAACAAAAGTAACCCACAGAAAACAAGAAAACTATGGGTTCCAAAAGGATTTTATGTTGCTACTAACAATCAAGGACCCATCAAGGTATGGGTACCTATAAAGAAAAATTAAAAATCTGTCTTGTAGGTTGAGCTGCACTTAAAGGAGACATGTTCAAAAGCTCAACTCAAGAAGAAGCAGCCTTTGTATATGGACAGTGGTTGCTTAAGGCACATGACAGGAGATGAAATGCTATTTGTTAAGCTGGATAAAACAAATGGAGGAACCGTATCATTTGGTGATGATTCAAAAGGTAGAATCCATGGTATAGGAACGGTTGGTAAGAACTCCCAAACTCAAATCAGTCATGTGTTATTGGTTAAAGGCTTGAAACATAATTTATTGAGCATTAGTCAATTGTGTGATAAAGATTTAAAGAATGCTTTGATTCAAATAAGTGTGAAGTGATAGATATAAGCACAAATAAAGTTTCATTTATAGGAAGAAGATTAAAAAATATGTATGTTGTATTTCTTGAAGATCTTGAAATGAATTGTGAAATGTGTTTAGTGGCAAATGCTAAAAATGATAGCTGGTTATGGCATAAAAGACTAGGACATGTGAGCATGCATACTATGTTAAAATTAATTAAGAAAAATCTAGTTGTTGGACTGCCGAATATAAAATTTGAAAATAATAAATATGTGATGCTTGTCAACTAAGAAAACAAGTTAGAACATCCTTTAAGACTAAGAGAGTTGTCTCTACCTCTAGACCTCTCGAATTGCTGCACATTGATCTATTTGGTCCAATAAGTACAACTAGTCTAAGAGGAAAATTTTATGGATTTGTAATAGTTGATAACTACTCTAGGTACACTTGGGTTTATTTTCTTGCTCATAAGAATGATGCTCTACCAACATTCATGAGTCATTGTAGGAAAGTTGAGAATGAAAAAGGACTAGCCATAGTTAGTATTAAGATTGATCATGGAGGAGAATTTGAAAGTGATGAATTTGAGAAATTTTACAATGAAAAGGGGTTAGAACATAATTTTTCTATACCTAGAACAACCCAGCAAAATGGAGTTGTAGAAAGGAAAAATCGAACCTTAAAAGAAATGGTAAGAACTATGTTAGGTGAGAATAACCTACCAAAATATTTTTGGGCTAAGGCAGTGAACACAACAACATATATATTTAATAGAGTCTCAATTAGAGCCATGATATCAAAAACTCTATATGAACTTTACAAGGGTAGGAAACCAAATATTTCACACCTTAGGAGTTTTGGTTGTAAATGTTTTGTGTTAAACAATAGCAAAAAATCCTTCGGTAAGTTTGATGTAAAAAGTGATTAGGCAATATTTTTAGAATATGCATTAAACTCAAAAGCTTATAGAGTTTTCAACAAAAGAACTTTAACTGTTGAAGAATCAATCCATGTAGTTTTGATGAGTCCAATGCCTTACAAAAGGAAATTCATGATGATGATGATAATGTAGAGATCCTAGAAAAACAAATGGAAGAAATGAGCTTAGAGAACAATAAGAATAATGAAGAAAGCTCGCCTAGAAGAGAAAATGAAAATCCACCTTTTGAAAATTTGCAAAGAACAGAAATTCAACATAGTGATCTTCTAAAGAGTTGGAGATATGCAAAAGACCATCCACAAGAACAAATCATAGGAGACATTTCTCAAGGAGTTAAGACCGGGAAAGCAACAAGAAAGACTTTTGAGTTTTTAGCTTTCATATCTCAAATTGAGCTTAAGACATTTGAGGAAGCAGAAAAAAAGGAAAGCTGGATATTGGCCATGCAAGAAGAACTTGATCAATTCAAAAGAAACCGTGTGTGGTCATTAGTCTCTAGGCCTTTAAACCACCCTATTGTTGGAACAAAATGGGTGTTTAGAAATAAGGTAGATGAGCAAGGAAATGTTGTTAGAAATAAAGCTAGGTTGGTAGCCTAAGGATATAACCAAGAGGAAGGAATAGACTATGATCAAACCTTTGCATCGGTTGCTAGGATTGAAGCCATAAGGTTATTGCTTGCTTTTGCATGCTTCATGAATTTTAAATTGTACCAAATGGATGTAAAGAGTGCATTTTTAAATGGATTCATTCAAGAGGAAGTGTATGTTGAGCAGCCACCAGGATTTGAAGACTTTGAAAAACTAGATCATGTTTTCAAACTTCACAAAGCCTTATTGGATTGAAACAAGCTCTTAGAGCTTGGTATGAGAGGCTTTCAAAATTTTTGATTAAAAAAGGGATATGTTAGGGGCAACATTGATACTACATTGTTTATTAAAATATACTTAAAGGATTTAATTGTTGTTCAAATTTATGTGGATGACATTGTATTTGGTGCAACTAATGAGGCTTTATGCAAGAACTTTGCGAAAGAAATGAAAGGTGAATTTGAAATGAGCATGATGGGTGAGCTGAAGTACTTTCTTGGCCTTCAAATCAAACAAAGTGAGAAAGGAATCTTCATCAACCAAGAAAGATACACTCAAGACATGCTCAAAAAGTTTGATATGCTAAAGCTGAAATCAATTTTCACACCAATGAGTCCATCCACCAAACTTGATTTAGATGAAAAAGGAAAGGATGTTGATCAAAAGTTCTATAGAGGTATAATCGGACCAGTTCTCTATTTAACAGCTAGTAGGCCTGATATACAATT
The DNA here is from genome assembly GCF_000208745.1 of Theobroma cacao. Classification (NCBI taxonomy): domain Eukaryota; kingdom Viridiplantae; phylum Streptophyta; class Magnoliopsida; order Malvales; family Malvaceae; genus Theobroma; species Theobroma cacao. The sequence continues at coordinate 15,302,338 of NC_030851.1, read as the reverse complement.
TAGTGTGTGTTTATGTGCTTGTTTTCAATCTCAACCCAAAGAATCACACATGACTGCTATTAAAAGAATTTTTAAATACCTCATAGACACACAAACTTTAAGCATATGGTACCCTAGAGAATCATCATTTAGCTTAGTTAGATATTCGGATGCTGATTTTGCTGGCAGCAAAACAGATAGAAAGAGTACTAGTGGAACTTGCCAGTTTCTAGGTAGCATGCTTGTGTCATTGTCAAACCCTGCTTTGTAAAATAATTATAATATCATTTACATGCTCAATAGAATGTTTGCATATTTAGGAAGTTCGAGGAATCGTTAAAAGACGATATTGCCCCTAATGGTATCATTAAGTTGATTAAGCCTCGAACTAGTTCAAATAGGAATTTTAAGGTGAAATTTAGAGTTTCACAGTTCAGGGATGACTCAAAATGGTAATTCGGAGTTTGAGGATCAATTCGGAGTCAAACCGGAATTTTCACTATCTAGGGGTAAAATCGTAATTTTTCCACCCACAGATAAATTTTGAGATTTTGAGAGAATTTAGATCACATTTGACAAATTGGAGAATGGTATGAGTATAAGGGATGAAAAATATGTCTATGGGCAATTTTTCACTTTTTGGGGCAAAAATGTAATTTTTCACTTTACGGGGGTAAAAGTGTAATTTTTAAAAATTTACTCCACCAAAACTTTGGAAAAGTCTAGAAATTTCATGGAAGACATGGATAAGTGAAGAGGATTGAGTGGTAGAAAAAGAAAGTCAAAAAGATGGCTAGAAAAAAATAAAATAATAAAATATTCAAAAGGTAAATAAAATAATAATATTTTATTAAGCCTATTAAAAGGCTTGAAAATTCCAGAATTCTTCATTGGGAGGGTCAGCCAAAACCAGCAGGAGAGAGAGAGAAATAAGAACAAACCCTAGAGTGAGAAAATTCAAAGAAAAAGTGTGATTTTTCAAGGAATCAAGTGTTTAAAGGTATGATTTTTCAAGCTTAGCTTAAGATTTATCATTTCCATGTATTTTTCATCATTTTTCATGGTTGAATCATGTAATTTGAGGATGAATTCAATTCTGGAAAAATGGGTTAGGAGAGAGAAACTTGTTAGATTAATTTGATTCTAAGTTATGTTAGTGTTTTAAGTTAGTTTAGCATATTTAGAAACAAAACAACAAGAAAAGAATTCATTTTCCTCAATTACCATTATTGGCTGAATTTTCTAGGGGAATATTAGCTGATGATCTTGATGTTTATTTGAGGAATTATGATGAATAATGATGAATTATGAGTCTAGAAAAATAATGGAAATTTTCGGAGCAAAAATATGAATTTTTACCCATTAGGGGTATTTTCATAATTTGCTATCAAGACTGATAATTTGCACTACACTGAGGGACATTAAGTCAATTTGGGTGCAATTGAGGTATAGAAACTGAAAAAAATTAATTTGGAGTTTAAACGGACGCGTATATCGATTTAATCGGGTAATAGGCCGAATTAGGTCAGCACTGCATTTAAGCGGTAGTCGGATAAGTTGTATATCATATCATGCATATATACCGAGCCTGAATTAATTTTATAATGGTCAAGCATTGCTGTGGTGAATTATGTATTGTACATTGTGGATAGGTGGTGAGCAAATTACACTGGTAAAAGTACAGAAATTGTGCTTGAAGACTGGGATTAGGAGTACGTCGACTCCTAGAACTGTGAGTGGACAACTTATCATCTTAAATATCTAGAGTTATTATACTTGTTTGATGCTTTTATTGAATGGTGAGTTTAAATTATAAAAATTATGTTTTCCAATTAAAATGTTTTTTTAATAAAAAAGAGATTTATACTGGTTTTTAAATCAAATATTGTTTTGGGAAAATTGAGTATATGGAGACTGTGTTGAAATTTATGATTTTATATGTTATTGAAATTGTGGCTTATGACACTATGGTAGCATGATGGCTAAATTTTTTGAGGTTGGCATGAAATATATGAATAGTTTTGGATTGGTCTCGATAGACTGGATTACATTTTATTCGCCATATTATGCTACTGGAATTTTTATAGGTCTGGTGGTATATTAAACGGTCACTGCAGTGGTGGGGGTTTCCGTGGACTACCTATGAGAGAAGCACGATAACTCAATTATATACTTACCTCCGGGGGGAGATGTTGGGTGAAGTATCTCCTGAGGTATGATTTGAGTGCACCTCACGTTCGGGCCACCACGTGAGAGTGAGACTCAGCCAACGCCAAAGAACGGTTGTGTGTCAGATGTGAAAACATGTTTATGGGTATGGGTCATTGAACAGCCTTGGCGGTCTCAGTGGGATACCTTGACGAAGGTACCTGCGAGAATGATTTTGGCAGGGGCCAAGTTTAAGAAATTCATAAGCCGAGAAATTTTGATGAAAATAAATTGTTTGGTATAGATTAAAACGAAATTTGTGTTATGAACATTATTGAGATATAACGTTTTTATATTATCTCCATCTACTCGGCTTTAGATGTTTTTGATGGTAATTGTTTACTCACTGGGATTATTTAATCTCACCCCTCTTCCTATCCATTTTTCAGGCTGAGGACAGTTTGTTGATAGTTGATTAAGACGAGAATTAATCTCGGAGTTGCATCATAGGAAGTAAGGGTTCGTAGCCCTACATCTTCTTAGTCAGTTGAGGGCCCACGTGTCACTGAAAAAGTAATTTTATTCTTCAGTTATTTGATTTAAAGTACGTAGGAATATATTTAGCTTTTACACCATGTTTTTGGCTAGTGTTTCGATATTTTCGAAAAAAAAATGACGAAAATGCCCCTGTGAGCCAGAAAATAATATTTTATTATTTTGAATTGGAAACAACTTATGTTTTCTTGAAATGCGAGATTTAATAACTGTCGCTCACCGGGGAGATGCGGAAGTTGATGCTAAGCCTTGCGGGGTTTCGATCGGCATTCGGGGTAATGAGTGCTTATCGGGACGTCGCGGCTGTTGTCACGGGCTCGATGAGAGTTCCGGGTCGTGATAGTCATGGTCTAGCAAAAAGCAAAATTCAATAGCTCTATCTATAGCTGAAGCAGAATATGTGTCTCTAAGTAGCTCTATCAATGAATAACATACCGATATATTGTGATACTACAAGTGCAATCAACATTTCAAAAAATCCTGTGCAGCATTCTAGGACTAAGCATATTGAGATTAGGCACCATTTTTTTAGTTACCATGTAGAAAAGGGTGATATTAAAATTGAGTTTGTGAATATTTTGCATCAATTAGCTTACATCTTTACCAAACCATTAAATGAAGATGGATTTTGTGAGATTAAAAGGAATTTAGGGATGATTAATATGCAGGAGATTAAAAGAAAAATCTTAAAATTTTCACAAAAGACAGTAGGCACTTAGTCGACTAAAAGAGGTCTTAGTCAACTAAGAGCATTCTATCTCATTAAATAATAAGACTCAGTTAAGTAAAGGCAGGATGAATAAAATAATGGAAAGAAACTGCCTACCGGGAAATTAAAATAGAGAAGGAAAATCGCCCAAACCAAAAATAAAATTATGAGGCAATTTTTGAATTTTGAAGGGGGAGTTACCAATTGCACTTAAAGAGGGGGAGTCAGACAGTTTTTTGGAATTAAACTACTCTCAACCTATTTTCTTTACACTTTCTCTCTGCTGAAACCAACGCCTGAAATTGAAACCCTCACCTCCCAACCTTTCGAAACCCTGAGTCCAAAATCATCCAAACCATATGATCAAATCAGGAAAATCTCAAGAAATTCTGGAGAAGAAGAAAGGCAAAAGACCAATGGAAGAAAGTTTGCAAGCTGAAATACTGAAGAAAAAGAAGAGGATTGAATTGGGACTTGTAAGTAAAAATTCTGGAAAATCAAAAAGCCACAATTCTAAAAAAAAAAAGAAAAGAGCAAATCGCACAAGAAAGGTACTACTTCATCTTCTAAATTCAGAAATAAAGTACATGAAGAGAGATTTAGGAAAATAGAGAATGCACTGATCACTTGTGGAAAATATATTGACTAGGAAAGCTTTAATGAAATGCCTGAAATCCTAACAAGTTTATCAGATTATTTTGAAGAGTTTAAATTGAAAGAGTTCAGCACATTTAAAAACTGATCATACAGTGTTAGTTTAGTCAAAGAATTCTATTCGAGTATAGTTGTTGACAAGGATAAATTGAAAGATTCTGATGATTATTCTGATGAGGGTCTAAATGTGTTTTTGAATGGGAAAGAATTCACTGTCACTGTTGCAGATTTAGCGAAACTTCTTAAAATTAAGTGTAATGAGGGAGAATTTGAATTCCTTGAAAATTACAACCCCTCATCCCTGTGGGAAGTTATCACAGGGAAGAAAGAAAAGTACTCCTCCAAGAGTAATGCCAGGCTTATTACAAGTCCTCAAATAAAGATTCTGCATTACTTTGTTGCCGCCAATATTCATGGCAGGAGTGGAAGCTTAAGCTACATTAGCCTCCAAGATTTATGGCTAAGGGATCATGCATTTAGTGGCATTGCACTTCATTTGGGTAGGTTTATGATTGAAAAAATGAGGGGAACATGCAGACTGGAGAAGATAAACCTACCTTATGGAAATATCATCACTTCTCTAGTGCAGAAGAAAGGAATTTGGAGTTCTAGATATGAGGCAGACAAGGTCAAAACTAGAGACCAAGCCATTTATCTAGGAAGCTTGCCTAAAATGGGGTACAAACTCGATGGAGAAAGATACATTAAAATCCCCAAGGCTGGTCTAGGAAAAGAATTCTCCTTACTTGCTCAACCAGAGGCAACACCATCTCAATTCTCAAATGAAGTAATCTTTAATCTGCTAATGAGAATTGATGGGAAGCTCATAGATCAAAGAGCAAGAATTTAGAAAATTGAAGAAAGGTTAACAAAAATGGAAAGCAAAATGAAAGAAAAAGAAAAAATGCCATCTGAACCAGCTACTGCAGACAACTCTGCAACTTCTAGCTTGGCTCTAGTAGGACAAGAAGCTGAGGTGCAAGCTGAAGGTCATGAACCTGTGGTGGAACAATCGAGAAAATCCCCCTCACCTAAGCCTCAGGACAAGAAAAAATCAATACAAGGAACCGAAGAGCTTGGATCACTTAATGAAAATCCTCCCTCTGAACCCCAACCTCAAGCAAAACCTCAACCATCTCCTCCACATTCTAAAGAGGTTTCAATCATGGGACTTTTCCATCAAATGGTTCAAGAGAAGCAAGCTGAGAAAAAGGTAGCTAAGGAAAAAGCTCAACAAGCAGCATTTGCATCAGCTTCTACTCTAGAAGGGAAACTTGGAAAAGGAAAAGCAAATACCACTACTGCTCCCCAAGTCAAGTCCAAACCACCTGGCATGGGCAAGAAAACAATGGCAACTAAAATGAAGTTATCAAAAGGAGGAAATCATCCAGATTGGCTAAGAAAGCCAAGCCAACACTAATCTCCTCTATTCAAAACCCTCTTGAAATTTCATCCCTTGAACAATCCCCTGAAAATCACCACTTCAACCCTCTCCTCAACCAGAATCCTCTCCTCAACCCCTCAATGTCAAATACTACACTGATGATGAATCCTCTCCCTCATCCTCCTCAGAAGATGATTAGGAATTGATGATGACACAAGAGGGAGAAGTATGGCAGGGACTTTAGGGGAGAATTTAGGGGAGATAGGAAGTAGAAACTATCCAGGGGCAGTTAGGGAACATTAATTGTTATTTTTTGGTTTTCTGCTATTTTTGCCCAACTGACAGTTGAACACTTGATTTTAACTTTGTTGTTTATGTTTTTGTGTGTAAAATGGGATGCTAATATGTTTATGCTATTTGGTTGTTGATAATTGAATATCTGATGATGTATTACTATCTATAGTATTTTGACTGTTGTTGATAAAAATCTGGTGCTGTACTGATATTAGGATAGTATGCTGATGATTGGTTTTTACTATAGCATTGAGAATGGATTGTGTTTGTGAATAAATGTGGATGCTAAGTATAGTGTATCTATTGAATAATGAATGGCATAGACAAAATCTGATAACAATATATTGATTGACAGACACTGCTGAAATTTTGATGATAATCTGTCAACATTCACCTACAGTAAATCACTTTATATTCTGCACATATATACTTTGAATGTATAATGTCATTTTCTATATGACATGAATAAAATTTGCTGGAATGAATAAGCAAAATAAGCACTCACTTAGGGGGAGCAATCCTCATTTTCTGCAAGATTAAAAAGAATAAAAAGACATTGTGCTGTTAATTAAGGAATGTTTTGTCATCATCAAAAATGAGGAGATTATTGGCTCCATTAGTTTTTGATGATAATAAAACATTCCCATTTCATTTGTGTCTAATATTTCTACTTGAGTGTGCAGGACAAAATTATATGCAAATAAATGATCAATCATTAATATGCACATACCAAAGAGCATAAAAATAAGGAAGTAACAATTGATCAACAAGACAAAAGCCCCTTAGTCAATTAATGAAAAGTTAGTTAGTTAAGATTTAAATCAAAGGTTGGCGGGCTAAAGAGTATTGAGAGACAGAACCAACTTAGTCGACCAAGGAATGAGTTAGTCAACTAAGTACACACTGCCAGAACTATCAAAAACTGGGAACAGGAGATAGAGACGACTTAGTCGACTAAGATATCTGTTAGTTGACTAAGAGCATTCTGTCTGCAAGTTTAAACTCTGCACTAAAAGACAGATTAACAGTTAGAACTAACTCCCAACTGTTTCCAACGACCAGAAAACTGTCAAACTTCCATCAGAGTTGTTTCTCAAAGTATAAAAGAGAGTTCTAACGGCTAGAAATATAGAGAGAAGAATTAAAGGCTTCCAAGTAAAAAAAGCTCAAAAACTAGCAAAAATCTCTATGCACTTTACTGCACTCAATGCCCATTTTTGTAGTTGTGTTTTGCACTTCAACTTGTACCACTTAGATCAACTTTGTGATCATAGGTACACTTCTATTTCATTTCTCTTTATGTTTTTAAAGTGAAAGGGTCACTCTAAGGGGTTCAATCAAGTTAGGATTACTTGTTTAGATAAGGGTTCTAACTTAGCCTTGAAAAGTTAGGTGTTGAGTTATAATTGAGCTTGGAAAAAACTATTGTAAAAGGTTTTGGCTGAGCCTGGTAAAAGCCATTATAAAGCTTGGTGAAAGCTTGTGAATTTCACCGGTTCTTAATGGATTGTTTGGAAAATCTTTGGTTTGAACAATCAAAGTAATGGATGTAGGTCTTGGACCGAACCACTATAAATAACCGTGTGTTTATCTGTTCTGTTTTCAATTTTTATTCATCTTTAAGTTCTTTCTTTTATTGTGCATTTATCTCCAATTACATGTTAATCTTTGAAAAAGCCAAAAAGTGCTATTCACCCCCCCTCTAACACATTTATTTGGGTCCAACAAAAGCGTCGATCTGGCACCTTAGTGGTCAAATTTGACCATATGGTGATCCAGATCAACATTCCATTATGTCGACCACATCTCCATGACTAAGCAAAAGAAAAAGAATGGAAAGAAAAAAAATTAAAATAAAAAGTTTAATATTTTAATTATCAATTATAAAAACTTAATATTTTAAATTTAAAAATTAAAATTTTTTAATGGAAATAAAAATTAAATGATTAGAAAAGAAAAGTTTACTTAATTTTGTCTTTTGGTATAAAGTTTAGTAAATTAGATAAAGGGTATTTTGTTTTTGATGAAAATAAATCCTATTATAATAAAAGGTAGTTTCATTATTTTATTATTTATTTTTTAATTATTTTTACCAAGCAAACATTAAAATAAATTATAATAACAATTCTTACTTTATGAACCAAATTAGATAATAGTTACTATATCCTATTCTATTTCCACAAAATAATTAATTTATTCTATTCCACAAATCACTTTATTCTATTTCCACATAATAATTATTTTATTTCATTCTATTTTATTTTTTTTCAAAAAGTAATAAATTAGAAGATTTATCATCATAGAGATAAAATGATATAAAGAAATTATCTGTTTTGGAAATAAGCCAATGTGGATGACACTCCAAATAGTGGCCCCATTCATTTGAAATTGAAATTCTGATGAGATTCATGTTAAACATTCGTCATGATGCATGTCTATCTAATAAACCATGATGATCCATCAATGCTTACAAAGTGTCTATCGTTTACAACCTCGACTATCAAACACTGAGGGGTGTCTTTCCTTTATGTGCCCATTAGACCTAGCAATTCGTGTTTTTATGTCACAAACATGTCAGACACGATTAAACACGAAACACGTTAAGGTTAAATACGAACACAACACGTTTAATATTCGTATCTTAAATTTAAAACACGTACACGTATATGTTTAACAAACATGTAACACGACACGACACGATTAACACGTTTATTAAACATGTCAATATATGACACGACACGATTAATAACACATTTAACACGATTAACACGTTTAACATGATTAAATAAAAATATTTACAATTAAATATAATTTTATTATTTAAATTTAAAATCTATAATTATAAAAATAATTATAACAAAATAAAAATAATAATAACATCAAATATAATAATTTAGTATAAATAATATATGTAAAATTCATTATCATATAATATGATAAAATACATCATTAACATCTAACTTTCAAATACTAGTAATATAAAAAATCATTCATAATTTTCAATTGTAATAATTACATTATTACATTTATAAAATTAAAAAACTTATTAAAATAATTATTTAAAATTATTTATATAAAGTTAAAATAATCTTTAACTATTATTTTTTAATAGGTTAATAAACTTATCATGTATACACGTTTAAACACGATAACACGTTTAAACACGATAACAGGATTAAGTAAACATGTTTAAACATGTTTTAAACGTGTTTGTCGTGTTTGACACGTTAAGACACGAAAATTTTCATGTCTTAACGTGTCAAACACGATTAGATACGAAACACGTTAAGACTAAACCCAAAACTTATTTAACCCGTGTCTTCTCGTGTCGTATCCAAAATTACCAGGTCTAGTGCCCATAACATCAAGTATAATTCCGTTTTATTTAAAGAATATCGAATTTATCCTCTTATAACTTGAAAATTTTTTTTTTAGCAAAAAACAATTGCAAACTTTTATGGTATAAAATTTGATGCTTTATAATTACTGTTCTTAAAACAGTAAAATTAGAACAATTCAAAAAAGAGTTAATTACTGTTCAAAGAACATTATCTGATTCCAAACTAGTTATTATATTAATTAATTTCACTCACTGTTGGGCACATGAAGAACCCTACATATGTTTCATTATTTCATACTTAGGTAACTAGTATGTGTGCTAATTGCCAGTTTCTCCAAAATTAGAAATTAGCTGAATATACATCACAACAGCAAAGAAGTATAACAAAATGACAGTTGGAATTTAATGCCAATAAAACTTTCAAAATTCAAATGCTTTAAGCGTAAGTACTTTATAGTTTGACACCATTGTATATTAAACCAAAATAAATAAATATTCCTTTTTAATTGTAAATTGCATATTTCTTATTCTTATATGTCATTACAATACAAGTTCTCTCTGTTGTGGATCACTATGAATCTTTAGATGAGAAATAAAAACCTACCATTTTCCCATTGTGCATGAGAATTAAGAAATGATCCCAAAGGCATTTTCTCATTGGCAGTACATGCATTTTATTTTGAAGTTTAATTCAATATATATAATGCATAATTCTTAATTTACAAGTAATTTATGAGTATGAAAATATCTATTTCTGCTCCTTGTTGATTTAAAAGGACGTGTAAATTTGCATCTGACTCAAGATATGCTCAAAGTTGTCATTAGATTTTTGGATGGGATGTGAATGCATGCCTTCGTATGTTGTCACGACAATTCCTTCATCTCTGGTTAACCTTTGAACCTGTTTCTTCACGTTGCATCCTTGGTGTGTACATCGATAGTAACTTCTGTAAAACAATAATTGAATTAAAGATAATATGATAATAAATTAATAATAATTCTACTTAAATCAATTACGTTTTAAATGTTAATCTATACAGATATATGAAGCCGTAAAAACTCTAGAAAGGAAAAAAGTCTAACGGTAAACGCATGTTATTATAACTTAATCTAAGGATCAAATTTTAGTCTTATAAAGGTAACTACGTTAACTTTATATATCATTTCAGCTAACAAGTTGAAGTTTTGGGAGATTTTTGGTTCCAAATAATTGATTTCCAACTTCAATTACATGCATAGAAATAATTGGACAACTTCAGAAGCATGCATGGTTAAAATAATTAAATTAGTGGTGTGTTTGTCATGCATGCACGTGTATTCATGTGAACCTATTCGTCATTGGCATTTATTTAGCTATAGTCAATAGAGGCAGAGCTAAATATTTCATTGAAGTTGACTTTAACAGCAAAATAATAATTTTGAAGGGTCATAAATAATTAATGAATGAAGACATTCCATGAGTTGGCTACTTCAAATGAAGCAAGTAGAAATTGGAAAATTTTTTACTGTCACTTCGGTCATGGCCATTTATAAAATTTCTACAGATCAGGACATCTACTGACCTTGTTTGTCCAAGTCAGATCATACATGTACTATATATGTTTGACATTGGGACAGCATGTAAATTTAGAGAGCTAACTAGATATAGTAAGGTTTTGTTTAGCATTGTAATAAGCAAAAATAACTTCTTGATTTGCCATAGACCAAAGTAAAAATATGTAAGAAAATATGCCAACCATAAACTTAATTCAATAATTCGATATTAATTTCCTTATTTACAGCTAAAAGATTCAGCATAAATATATTAATTTCTTATATATGAAAGTTGTAAATTCCGTTAATAGTGCATTAATTAACAACCTTAGTTAAAAGAAAACAGCAAGAGTTACAAAGATTTTATTATTAAATTACAAGGGTCAAGAAGGTTACAATATGCATAAACAAGGGAAAACTTTGCTAAAGCAAGTGCAAGTCTTAACTACCGAGGCACAAGTCTATGGCCTAGTGCATGCCTAGCCAGTTTGTATATATATTTTGGTATAACAAATTAAACAAGGCCAACACTGAGAACTGTGAATCTCTGCTCAAATATATCTCACTTCTAACCAGTTCGATTATGTAATTTCAATTCCTAGGGTAGTTGTGCCTAATTTCAGTAAATTTTAATGCTTGTGAAGCTTACAAGTGGAATTTGCAAGATGCATGGAATATAGGCAGCCAATGTACATATAGAGTTCTGAGATTGTGGTTCATGATACATTAAATCCATGAAGAAGAAAGCAAGCTGGAGCTTGATTTTGTAGTGAAAAATAGACCTGCATCAAATTACCATAAGAGTACACTTATCCATAGCACCTCATAAGTTCCCCTCTATTTTCACCATTACACTCATTTTCCTCCTGCACTACTCCTTTTTTAGGTTCCCATTTATTATTGTCTGGCCTCCATCGCCTACTTGTGTATGGATTATATATGGCCACATGACAACATCAATAAGCTTGAAAGCTTTCGCCACTTCTTGCTTTTGTTGTTGTCCGGCTATTTATAATTCTGCTTTAATTAATGAAACTTTTCTGTACGTAAGGTTAAAGTTAAACCGGCCTATCTAGGCCGAAAGGAGTCGTAAGTTACAAACCATGACAAACAGGGTCACCCCGGCCCAATCTAACGCCCTAAGTTAGGGTGCAAGCCTTTTGGTTTTAGGCTGGCAACCTTTCCCTCTTTCTTCCTTAATTTTTCTCCTCTCTCTCTTTTTTACAACTTCATCCTTTCGCTAAACTGTCTAGGCAGTACGTGTGTTAGCAAGTACTTAATGCTGGGTTCGAACTAAAATTGAAAAGGTAGGCAGAGACAAACTGTTGGGACACGATCATATATCAATGACACTAAAGGGTTTAATATTTGTTTGATCAATATTGCCTTGGGAGGAAACCAAGATGTTCTGAAAGAGTCATCACTTGCTGAAAGACGCTTTAGATGATACTAAGTAATCAGCTGATCAATTTATCGTTTCTAAGAAAGGATCAGTTTACTCCAGGATGGAAGGGACGAATAATCTCCGGTACCTTCCCATAAACGTAGAAACATTTGCACAGCGATTAAGAATTTGCATACAGTTGTAATTAATTCTTTTGGTCATGAATTTGGATTTTCCAGTGCTATAAAAGGAATTTGTTCTTCATTTTTCAGCAATCAGAGTCAAGTCTTCATATGGCATCCTTATTTTTTTACTCTGAGACATTGGATATGTAGCCGATGAAATTCTATCCCTTAGATTTTAAGTAAATGTTTTATGCAATATACAATACAGTTCATATCTTCAGCAAGGGTCAAATCCTAATCATCGGAACTCTTTTCGAATCTGAAGATTCTGAAGTAGCTACTTTGTTTTTATATGTGCATCTAAGATAGACATCCATGATATGCTAAATCCATGACTCGAAACAATTCACTTAATAAATATCAAACAGGAAGGAATAGACTCCGACAAGGGGAAGGGGAGCTTTTTGCGTACCTTGGAAATTTGTTATTCTTCACAGCTTTCTGCCCATATTTTCTCCATCTATAGCCATCATCAAGAATATCAACTTGGCTTCTTGTTTGAAAAGCATATCTCGGCTTTCTTATCTTTTTGTCTCCCTTTTTCTTACCTAATTTCACTTCAGTTTCAGTTTCAGTCCCAGCCAAGCTGTTGATCTCAGGAAAGTTTTTGTTCTGAGAAATGTTGTGCACATTCAAGCTGGCCGGAACTTCCATTTCCGCCATTAATCCCAATAGCCCATTAGCCTTGCTACCTTGAAATTCAGCATAACCAAGCGAATTCGTCATGTTTAATGACAAGGAAGATGCTGATAATGTCGATGAATTAGGGGAAAATCCCTGAAAATTTTCCATGTTAAAAAGACAGAGAAGAAGAAGAAGAAGAAGGAACAGAGAGAGATAGAGAGAAGAGAGGCAGAGAGATGTGATGATATAGTGATTATAAAACGAATTATTAAGTGTGAAAAATGCTTGTACGGTGAGACGATGCAAAGGAAATTTAAAACAGGAAGGCGGCTATAGCAGTCATCTCCCTTATCCTATGTCCGCTGTCGTGAACCGCACGTAAAATCGATTTATAGTGGAGATTAGTAAAAGAAGCTGGTACAACAAAGATACTTCTAGTATAGTATTATTTTTATTTTCTTTTCTGTGGAATAGAGAGGGAAATATTAGAGAGATTCATGATTATAGGTAAGAAAAGAAAGTAATGCTGGCCATTGCTATAAAATCTAATACTAGTATAAATTACTATACAGTATAATAAATCTTAATTGGTTTTGACCAGATTTCAGTTTCGTCCATGACTACTTTTCTTTGAGCATTTTGTTTATTGCTAATAGGTTTATATAAAAAATAAATTGAGCTAATTAAACATTTATTTATCGCGTTGGGCAGAGTCAAACAGTTTACTGGTCAGCATATGCGTTCTGGATTTCAGTTGTGTTCTTCCATGTATGTCATCCTCTTGGCAACAAAACGCCAGCTCTGGCATGTCTAGAACCACATGGTTCCCTTTCCTCTTCCACTGTGACAAACATGACAAAACTCCGCCTCTTAAGTGGGCGAACCAACAAGAAAAGAAGTTGAGGAGAAAAGACAACACATTTCCCAGTAATCCCCGTATTAAAGAGTAATGAAAAATGATTCTATACATCCCCAATAATCTTTTTTTATTATTATTTTTACTTCACAAATAGTTTAACTAAGATTGTCACCGTGCCTGTTCGATTATAAATAATAAAATTTATAAATTAACATAGTCATTTAAGTGGTCACGTGCCAATATATAGAGTAATCATCTTGATTAATTTGAAAAATGTTTGTATTCCAAACAATTTTAATTAATATCAATGCATCTATCATTGTAGAATAATTAATTGGGAAGATATACAGATTCAATATATTTTTTAGATCATGTAATTTTTAGCCAAAATATTTCAAGCTCAAAATCTCGGTAATAATGACCCAGTTTTCAAAATTAAGAACAAGAAAAAAAATCATTAGATAATCTCATTTGTTATCCATCCGTGCCTAATTTTTATATAAAAAAATATACATACATACATACATATATATTATGTATGTATGTAAAAGGGATTCTACTTATATCAGTTATTAGTTTACACAATTTCATATTTTTAATATGATTTATATTTGATTAATCTATAATTTATGTATATATAAACTATATATTTAGGATGTTTTAAACATTTTTAATGTTACATATAGGATGTTAATCCACAGTTAAGCTACTAGTTCCACAATATTATTTGATAAATAAGCTCCATTATTTCCTTACACTTGGAGGCATGATCAGTGCAAGATTGATGGGATTCAAATGGATGTAGAAAGTTGGAAATCTGCAACTATTGCTAGTCCGTTCTCTTTGACTTAAACAAGGCCAAAAGAGAGGAGCCGAAGCGGAGAAAATTCATATCTAAGTATGCAATAACGAGCCGAAAGAAATATTTATATGTCCATTTATACATAGATAAACATACGAGATAGTAGAACTTTATCATGCATGGCTAAATTGACATATAACTTATGGTCGTACAAATACCAAGGGTCAATACTGGATTCAACTAATGCAATTTGTCGTACTGCACAGTTTTTCCAAGGGAGAGAAGGAAAGGGTATAATATATAAGACCACGTGGAAATGTGTGTTTGAATATTCTTTAAACCAACAAAAAGTCGTGAAACCATTACATCACGTGGTTTGAAATTTTTGCAGGTCAGTTGGCGAGCGCGCCCTCTCAAACCACTAAATCAGCTGTTGTTCATGGAATTTTGACATAGTTGGTATGTACGACATCTTTACAAGTACTACTTGTCTTAAAAAAAGAAATATATATAGTTTTGTGTTTAAAATAATATAATTTATATATATATAGTAAAATTTTTATAAATTAGTACTTGTTAAATTAATAATTTTAATTAAATAATTATTTTTATTGATTCCGACTTGAAATTAATGTGATAAATCAATAATTCGTTAAATTTATAAAATAATATATTTTTAAAAAAATACATAGATCTTACTTAATTTATAAATTAATAATCTCTTTATATATCAAAATTATATATATACATGACTTAATTAAGAGGTTTTGTAAAAAATATTCTAATATTACTTTTTTTTTTTAAATTAATGTCTCTTTAGATTTCATCTCTAACTTTTCTTTCTACATTAAGAAGTTTTGATATATTATTTTTGTATTGTGAGAGAAAATTATACAATACCATTATTACTTTAATTGCATCTTTGGATGAGATAAGCTCTAGTACAAAACTATTGTACTTTTCAATTTCATCTTTTTTGTCATTTTTCATGATGTTATCAATAATTTACTTATCACAGATAATAATAATTCGTAATTTGATAATTTGAAAATATTCGTATAATTATAATACGCAATACATGTATTAAGTTTAATATTTTAAAAAGAACTAAACAATACTTTGATAATTTAAATTTTTATAAAGTAATATATAAATTAATAAATTATTAATTTATTGATTAAATAATATATCAAATAATTAATAAATTTTCATAATTTTAAGAATATTAATTTATAAAAATTTTACTATAATTGAAATATAATTGAATTAGTATCTCTCAGTCAAAACAAACTCAAATGCCTACACTTTATTTTTTTTTCTAATTTTTGAAAAATAATTTTTTTTGAAAAGGATCTTTGAAAATAATTAAAAAATATATAAATGATAAAAAAGGAACATTGTATTTTATAAAGATATAACATTAATTCCAACTTAATTAATATTATCTTAAAATAATGCATTTTGTCTTAATTAAAACTGTTCAGATTTTAAAAAAAAAAATTGTAAATGCTATTTAATTATTCTAGCTGATTGTGCTGTTGTTTTTACTTTTGAATAAGGGAAATCTAAAATTCTTTACTGGTATAATATTCCTACGTCAAGGCCAGGGGCTAGTTATATTGCTAGGATATAAGTACCAGCACTAGGGGCAGGCCGTTTCTGACGTGGCTTTGTGGTAGGGCCTAGCTAGCTAACTTAGCTACTAGAGAGCGGTGGTTTGGAACGCTTGTACTTGAGCAAAAGAAAACCCTATTATGCAAGCAATACTTGGCTTGAAGCTACAAAATTAACCCTAACACATGCTTCACAAAATTTCCCGAAGTTAAACTTGGTTTTATTAATGCTCCGTGAACGTTCTAGCGAGGTGGCAAGGAAGGACCCTTGGTGGCTTGGTAGTTGCTGCCAGATTGCATTTTCACCGAACATCACCTAGCTACCAATTTTAGGCAATTCACCGCTGCAGGCCAGCCTTGTGGCGCAGTATGTGCAGCGCGGTACTACAGAGTCGAGCCTTTTGACTTCCCAAATATACACTCAAGGCGAATATGTAACTTTTTCTTTTTTTTTCCTGCAATATGTTTATGCCTCGTGGGACCATATAAAATACTAATGTCTTTCAGGATGTTAATTTGTATCCATAATTGCCGCCAATTGCTGTTAAATATGCAAATAGTATATCTAAATATATGCACTTCTGAAGTAATTGTGATGGAAAATAAAAAAGATATAATAGCTCTTATACTTTTATTATATTTAAACAAATTTTTGTATTTTTATTTTAAATAAAAAAAGTTTTAATATTTTTATTTTTAATTAAATAAATTTTTATAATTAATATTTGACTTAATCAAAATAACACTTATCATTTTATATAACATATCATTGATGTGATATATTAACATGTCATAATAAATGATAAAATAACATATTAATGTGACATGATGGTACGATCATATCATATTTTTCACATTTTACGATGACAATACGTAAACATCATATGAATATAAAATAATAAAAAATATTTTAATTAAAAATAATTAATCAATAATTAATTATAAAAATTTATTTGATCATATACCAAAATACATTTTCAACTGAGAGGGTAAACCGTTGTCGTGGCTACCATAGGGAAACGGAGTGTTCCATGTTTGAGCATTTTGGTACATGGTGTGTATTGTGTGTAGCTTTGCTTTACATAATGCAAATGTGAATAAGAGCCACAATTAAGGTTTGTCTTGATGAAATTGACGAATTGTCTACAGCCTTATATGAGTGATTGTTGAGTATTTTCCAAGAGGTGTTGAAGGGAATATTTGGAAAAACCAGGACAAATCAGTGTTCAAACATCCATTTAGATTTTGAAAATTGTTTCATGTCATTGTCATGGCTGCTGTGTTCTCTGTTTGACCAAACAAATTTATCTTGGAATTTCTGAGTTAAATGGTTTAACAATTGCTGCGACTAAATGGTATGATGTAAAATTGCTGTAAATGCTTACAGGGAAAAAGGTTGCTTCATATGTTGACATAAAGGCAAGTGGTTTAAAATCTTCCAAATCTACTTCGGTTTTGGCCCATTGTTTTGGATATGTTCACTCACGAGGGAACAAGAACTTACTTGGCAAAGTAATATTATCTTGATATTAATAATTATTAGGTGAAACATGGTACGTGTAGACTTTAGTTTAACCTTTCCTTCCCTCAAGAATTTGTACTGAAAGCTTGCTTTAGCTGTGATTATTTGTTGGTGCTGACAGGGAAACAGAGGAGAAAAAATTATCACGAATATCATTCGCCAATAAAATGATATTGTTCTATATATCTATATTAAGCGAAAGGGGTAACAGTTAAACTTCCTTGTGAGTTGTGAGTACGCAATTGGGTCTTTAAAGATACGTTTTTGGACGTGATTAAGAGAATTTATATAAGAGGAAGAAGAAAGAGAAATTAAGACAGGCTAAAATATTATTTGTTGATGTATTAATTGAATGGCACATTGGATCATTTCGTCAGTTGTCAGGTTGTAGTCATCTGATGTTAACGTGATCCTAACCATATCTTCAATCCGAATCTAAAAATTATTGGCCTGTCATCATTATCAATTGTCATTGTATTCTAATAACTTTGTACAATATTGATTCAAAGTAATAATTGTGTACTCCGATGTAATTAGTTAATTTGAAGGTAGGCAGCCATACACAGTTGAGAACTAAAGGGAACCAGGTGGGGTTTATAGAATATTTGGATGTTTCAATAAGAAAATACTAGAGGTTAGGCAGCTAGCGGCAGCCATAAAACGAGGGTGGAGTGCTTTACCCTGGTTGCCCAACTTTCAGGCTTCATCTTCATCTGGAAATCTTATTAGCTAGCTTCATGGATAGGAATATAATATTTGCCAAGACCCTTTTCCAATCATGAATAATGTCGTGTTTGGAAGTTGAAACAAGTAGGAAATCAATTAATGAATATCTAGTCTCCTGGAACTGTAGTGGTTTTTGGCAGTCAAACATTGCATTATACTTGAGATGGCAATCAAGTACGAGAATCCTGAGTTGAGTCAACATTAGAAAGTTTCGTAGCACCAGCCAATCCCTTGTTTCAAAGTTGAGTGAGACAATTGCTCTTCTTGCTTGGAACTATGGTAAGAAGCTTCTGCTTTGTGGAAAATGCTGAAAACATGCATCACACTAATATCAATCCATCGTAATGGATGTTGTCATGTTTTTTGTTTTTAGTTTATTTAAGACGGTTGGAGTGAAACCGGGCTTTCAAGCTTTTAACTTTTCTTTGGAGAAAAAGTTGTTGAATTATATGAAAGCGTGTCTACACTTTGATCCAAGCACCAATATTACTATATTTTCATACTTTAATTTAGTGACAGATTCAAGATTTTATCATAAAAAAAAAACTTTTCTAATTTAATGAATGATAATTGTTTAACTGATTAAAAAAAGAGTTTTTTTTTTATGAAATATAACTTGAAATAATAACTATAAGAAAAAATATTTAAAAGGGGTAAGAAGATCTTATTCAAATCTGTATTTACAAATGAAGTGAGAGGCGTATTTATAGGCTAATAACCCTTTAAAATTTATAAGACGAAGATAATACTAAGGGATTAGATGGATGGATTAAATCTTAATATTCACCCAATCTAATTTACATCCAAATCTAGATATACATAACATAAATGGATATTCACAAAAACATTCATAACACTTTCTCTTGAATATCCATTTATTAATAATATGGCTCGTTAAAATCTTACAAGGATAAAATCTCATAGGAAAAAATTCAAGTGAAAAAAAAAAGATTACACAATTCTTTTCAAGAATACGCTTTTAAAATACTACCTCATTAAAAACCTTATTAAGAAAAACTTAGTGGGAAAAATCTTGATGAAGAAAAAGAATACAGTGTGTATTTTACTCCCTTTATGACTACATTATTGAGATCTTTAAAATAGTGTATTCCAATATTTTGTACCAACTTTTCAAATGATGTAGTAAAAAGGTTTTGGTGAACAAATATGCTAGATTGTCACTTAACTGAATTTGTTGAACACTTATATCACCTTTTTCTTGGAGATCATGAGTGAAAATTTTTTTTGGGAAATATGATTTGTCCTATCGCCTTTAATGTACTTTCCTTTAACTGTGCTATGCAAGTAATGTTATCCTTATACAACGTTATTAGAAATTTTCTTCTTAGTTGACAAGCCACACGTTTTTCGAATATGTTGAGTTATAAATTTTAATCAAACACATTCACGACTTGTCTCATGAATTGTTAAAATTTGTGCATGGTTAGAAGAAGTAGCAACTATAGTTTGTTTTACAAAAAGCGATGAAATAGCCATAATTCCATATGTGAATAAGTAATTTATCTAAGATCGAGTTTTTTGTGGATTAGATAAATATCTTACATTTGCATAATCAATTAAATCTTATTTTAATACATTTGAATAATATAAGCTCATATCCAGTTTTCCTCGAAGATATCAAAGTATATGTTTAATTCCATTCCAATGTCTTTGAGTTGGAGAAGAATTATATCTTACTAATAAATTTATAGCAAATGATTTATCAAGTCATGTATTGTTAGCAAGATACATTAGTACTTCAATGACACTAAGATATGGTACTTTAGGACCATAAAGTTCTTCATCATTCTCACAAGGTTAGAAATAATCTTTTTTCACATCTAGTGACCTTACAACCATTGGTGAACTTAATGGATGTGCTTTGTCCATATAAAATCATTTTAGTACATTTACTATATAATTTGATTGATGGGCAAAAGTTTCATTTGTCAAGTGCTTAATTTGAAGATTCAAACAAAAATTTATTTTTTCAAAGTCTTTTATCTCAAATTCGTTCTCAAAGTAATTCATAGCTTTTGATAATTCATCAAGAGTTTCAATAATGTTAGGTCATCAGTATAAATAGCATGTATTACAAATTCAGATATGAATCTTTTTATAAAAATACATGAGCATATAGGATCATTTTTATAACTTCTTTCAACAAATATTCATTAAGGCGATTATACCACATGTGTTTGAATTGCTTTAATCTATATAAAGATTTATTTAATGTAATCAAAAAAATTTTTTGAGAATTCAAATTTTTGTGCTTTAGGCAACTTGAATCCTTTTAAGATTTTTATATAGATATCGTTATCAAGTGAGCCATATAAATAGGCTGTAGCTACATTTATTAGACGCATTTCAATCTTCTCATATATTTTCATACTAGTTAATATAGAATTGTAATTGCATCTACCATAGAGAATATATCTCATTACATTCAATACTAAGTCTTTGGGTGAAATCTTGTGTGACAAGCCGTATTTTATATCTTATAATCTCATTTTTCTCTTTTCATATTCGCATAAATGCGCATTTGTATCCCATTGGTTTTACACCATTTGATGTTCGAACTACAAATCTACAAATTTCATATTTTGCATGTGAATTTCAGCTTAATTGCGTCTTTCCACATTGACCAATAATTTCTATGTCTACATTCTTCAACAGATGTAGGTTCAATATTCTCATTTTCTTTCGTAATACTGAGCACATTTTATACAAAATATTGTCTACATATATTTAATTTCAGTTCCATCTTTTTCCCGTCATGATATAATTTATTGAAATCTCTTCATTTTCACTGATTTTAGGTACTTGAATTTCTTCTAAAATTATGTCAAGAGTCTCTCATAGAGTTTAAGTTTCCTCTTTCTGACCAGCTTGAATATTTGCTCTTTTTCTTTTATGAGGATTTTATGTTTGGAACCAATTGGTTTCCCACATTTCTAGCGCGCCTTGTCCTATAGGGACATAAATTCTAAATATGAGCTTTTGTAGTTGGTATATGAAATTTAATTATTCTCTTTAGGTCAGTAAATACGTCTGGTAACTGATTTACTATATTTAGCAAATGAAGTATGTTTTTGAACTTTAAGTTTATATTGATTGTATGAGGATCAAAACTAAATAATGATAATGTATTCCCAAATATTTCCTTTTCTAACTGCTTATTTTCTCCCCTTAATGTTAGAAAAATTGTTTCATTTAAATGACAACTAATAAATCTTGCCGTGAATAAATCTCCTGTTAATGGTTCTACATATTTAACTATAGATGGAGATTCATATCCAACATATACTTCTAACCTCATTTGAGAACCTATTTTTGTGCATCGTGGTGGAGCAATTAGAACATATACCGCACATCTAAAAATTCTGAGATGGGAGATATTTGGTTTCTTACCATAAACCAATTGTATAAGGGAAGATTTATAATAACTTGTTGGCCTGATGTGTACAAGTGCTGTTGTACCCAAAATAGTATGCCTTCAAACAAAAATTGAGAGTTTAGATTTCATAAACAATAGCCTTACAATTAGTTGGAAATGTTTAATAAACGATTATGCTAAACCGTTTTATGTATAAACATGAGCAATAGGCTATCCAATAGGTATTCTAACTAATATACAATATTCATTAAAGGCAAAAATATAAATTCACCAACATTGTAAAGATGAATAGCCTTGATTGCATAACTAGGAAAATGTGCATGCAAATGAATGATTGCAAATGTCAAATTGCAAGTTGATAATAACTAGACATATGACCATTTAGTCAATGCATTGATTAAAACTATAAAATATCTAAATAGTCTATATGGTGGATGTACGAATCCATATATATTGCACTAAATATATTTTAAAAAATGTAGGGGATTCAATCCCAACTTTAGCTAGTAATGGCTTTATAATTAATTTGCCTTCAAAGCAAGTAACACATGAGAGTTCATTAGATTGAAAAATCTTATGGTTTTTCAATGGATGACTACATATATTTTCAATAATGTTTCTGATCATTATTGATCTGGGATGACCTAATCGGTCATATCAAACATTAAAATCATTAATAAATTTCTGGTTTACTATAGCATAATTTTCAATCATTTTAATATTTGTATAATACAATCCAGATAACAAAATGGGTAATTTTTTTTATCATTATACACGTCTTACCTGAGGTAATAAATATAATATAAAGGTATTAATTGTCTTTCATTCATTGTCCCAATATAATATCCATTCAGAATAATATCATTAAAACTTAATAAATTTCATTGAGACGTTGAAAATAATACATCTTCTATTTTAAACTTTGTTCCTCAAGGTAGTAAAATATTGGTTATTCTGAGCCTTCAATTAATTTTGTACTACTAGATATTGTATTGACATTTGTTTCTTCTATTGGCAAGAGGGAAAAATATTTCTTGTCTTTAAATATAGTATGCATTTTAGCAATGTCTATTAGACATAAATTTAAATCATGGATCTTGTATCCAACAAGATGAATATCCATATTTTTTTAATATAAAAAAAAGATATATACAATAAGAAATTTCCAAGTTAATATAAAAAAATATTAAACATAAAATCAAAATACATAATAAAAATATATAATTTAAATATAATGAGAACATATAAAAGCATTTTCATAATAGAGTTGTATTACTAAAATATACTAACAAACTATTAAGAAATTTCATTCTTGGATGTTGCCATTACCAATTAGATAATCAATTCCTCTTTTAGGATGGATTAGAAAATCTACAATATGATGATGTGTTGTATCAACTTGGCCATGGTTAAAATCAATTTCTCTTGAACAAAATTTGCTTCAATATTTTTTTTTACATCTAGTGATACTTGATAAAGTTCAAAATTTTTTTCTTTTTAGTATTTAAAGATGTTTGATAAAATTTAACAATATATTTCGACATACAATAAGTACATGACCAATGGCCTTTCATGCCACATCGATAACAAGATATATTTTTATATTTTTTTTATTTTGAACATTTTTGTCTTTTTATTATTCATCCACTTTTTGTGGATTAAAAATATGCATCTACTTTTGGTGGGTTAAAGGTATCCATCTACTTTTGGTGGGTTATCCACTTTTGGTGGATTAAGTTATCAATCCACTTCCTGATGGGTTAAGTTATTCATCCACTTTTTGATGGGTTAAGTTATCCATCTGCTTTCTTGTGGGTAAAATTATACTTAGAATTATAATAGTGATTAATGTAAATTATTATGGTGACCTATTTCATGTCCATTGCCAATATTGTTAAATTATGTCACATTCACTTCGAGGAATGGACGAATTCATGATTTTCCATTAGTATCTATATAATAACAAAATCACTTTTCAATCAAGGGACAAAATATAATATATAATACATAATGGGAAAATTCATATTAAGGTAGATTTTTAGGAAATGAAAATACCAAAAAGATATTAAGTCACTTACTTAATTTTCTAAAACCAAAAAGTAAAGACCAATTATTGAAATCTTTGAGAGGATGAAAACAAAATAATACTAGTACTTACCTGATTTGCTAAAACTAGAAATCAAAACTCAATTATTGAACTTTTTTGAAACTTGAAGATGATGCAAACAAAATAATATAAAACTTGAGGATTAAAGAATCGTGCTGATAACATGTTATGAAATATAACTTGAAATAACAACTATAAGCTAAAATATTTAAAGGGAGTAAAAAGATCTTATTCAAGTGTGTATTTACAAATGAAGTGAGAGGCCTATTTATAAGCTAATAACCCTTTATTTAGATAGATTTTTATAAGATGAAGATAATACTAAAGGATTAAATGGATGGATTAAATCCTAATCTTCATGCAATCTAATTTAAATCCAAATCTAGATATATATAACATAAATGAATATTCACAAAAATATTCATTACACAATTTGATCAAAGGTTTTTCTTATTTCATAAATGATAATTGTTTGATTGATCAAAAAAAAAAAAAAATGATTTCATAAAAAAAGGGAAAAACGTTTTTTCCAATTTGATTAAGGTTTTTCTAATTTCATAAATGATAATTGTTTGATTGATTCAAAAAAAAACAAAGGGTTTTCTAATTTGATGAATGATACACCTCCAAAAGATTTATAAAAGAAAAAAGTAGATGAAGAAAAAAAGGGAAAGGAGGGAAATTTTAGGATTTGAGCTCAAGTAGTACAAAAAAAAAATAGGGGGGGAAGGGGAAATTTTAGAGCTCAAGTAAACTAATTAAAGGATTTGCTAGAAAGCTTACCATTATTTTAAAAGAAGTTATTTAATTTAATTAGAAGTGATAAAAATATATATCTTAAATTTTTTATATTAATGATAAAAAAAATAAAAATTGAGTCTCTCCCTCCGCCCTTGCTTTGACTAAACATGAATTTATATTTATGTCAAAGAGAATATATATATATATATATATATATTGAGTTATATAATAAGAAATAATTATCGCTCGTAAATTTAATCTTTGATAATAATAATCAATAATCGTTACTAATTTATCTATTAATTATAACCTTTAGAGTTGCTCAAAATTAAGATTGAATATTTGAACATGTTAATTGAGTTGTTAAATATTTAAAAAAGTGTTTAAACTTGATTTTAGCACTCGATCAATACATGATTATCAGCATTGATGTTGAGCTGCGTGTGATACAGACACGAGATTTACCAGGAAGAGCAAGATAGTCAAACATGTTAGTCATAGGAACGCAACGTGTGCCCAACTTTTTCCATTGATATTTGTCAATTTTTTAATGCATATAGTTTGTGATTTTAAGTGGTCTTTTCTATCAAAATTTTTTATTAATTATTATTAACTCAAGTATATGGGATTACTACCTTGTGCATGCCCTCGTACAACTAGATCTTTCCTAAAAAAAGTATTTAATATGGATTAATTAAGGAATAATTATTTAAATTTTTTGGTTAGGACTCATGAGTCATGATTAAAAAATGTAAAAAATTTTCAGCCGAGTGAAACAAGTTCGAGCCCACACGTAATGTCCTAACCCTACACAATGGTTGGTGTCCTTTGAGTCTTTGACCAAGCCCCCGAGATTCTTCCATAAGAATTTCTATGACCAAGCCTATACCTGAAGATTCTTTTACACTAAATACTCAAATTCTAACCATTGATATATCTCATAGGAGATTGTGATAAAAATAGGTAAAAGTGTGTATAGGTCAGGTCGAGTCGAGTTAGATTGACACCTCTAAACTAAGCTTGAACCTTCACCCAAGCTCACCCATTTAAATTAATTTTATTATTAAAATATTTTATATTTTTAATTATATTTTAAAAATTAAAATTAAATAAATTTTTTATTAATGTAATAATACCTCAAAAGGTGCTTGGGTTTGAAAAATATGCTCAAGACCTCTAACCAAGTCGAGCTAGGCCTGCAAACTCGACGAACAGCTCAACCCATGGACAAGTCGAGATGAAAGTTTCTAATAAAACATTATTTGATGAATTTCCCATAGTATGAAACTAAATAAGAGATTTTGTCAAGAAAAATTGAACATTTCGCATAATAGAATAATGAGAAAAATACAAATGTCCATGCGGGCATCATATTTTGTCCAGGATGTCTTGTTAATGGATTGAAAAAAAATTAAAAAAATTGAGAATAAAGAAAACAAAAAATAGAAAATAATAAATAATAAATAAAAATCAGGAAAATACAAAAATAAAAAAAAAGGAAGATCATGATTAAAAAACGAATGAAAAGGAAATTTTACCAATAGTTTTATGTATTACAAAATTCAAAGTGATTTAAAAGTTTCTTTTAAGAATTCATTACAAACTGGTAAAACAAGTTTTACAAAAAGATGTACAAAATATTACTAGAAACAAATTTTTGTAAGATGACAAGTAATATTAAGTATATTTGATTTTGATTTTGAATTTGAACATATCAAAAGAGAATCTAACCAAATATATCAAGTCTTTGATTCAAACTTTTAATATGAACCAAACCAAGATAAAATACATAATTCAATAAACAATTTTCCCAAAATATGAATTTCTTGGATAACATCATGGTAATATGCATATGGCGCTAATAAATAATCAAATTGATTATTCGGAAACTCAAATAACAAAAGTGAAAAATGTTGGATGACAATGTTAGTTACCCACAATCAATTATGGTCCGTATATCATCGACTCTCGACTAACCTTCTGTTAACCACTTTAACATTCGTACTTTCTTTGTTTCGGTTATGTCTTTTATGGGAAGAATATATATATATATATATATATAGAAGAAAACAGGGTATGGGTCTCTAAGCTTAGCATTTTCCTAAGAAAACACACAATCTAAGTGAGATTGCTAGAGTTAGAAGTGTCTTTATACAAANGGAAGAATATATATATATATATATATATATAGAAGAAAACAGGGTATGGGTCTCTAAGCTTAGCATTTTCCTAAGAAAACACACAATCTAAGTGAGATTGCTAGAGTTAGAAGTGTCTTTATACAAAGAAGCTCATTCCCGTGACATCAATGGTTGGAGGTTAGTATCTAATTCCACATTTCAATTTTTCTATATGTTAATTTTGTTAACGTGCATATGTATAGGCATCAATGATGTCTATTAGTTGGTATTAGAGCAGTTTCAACCTCTATCTTGATGTGTTTGAGTTTTTGTAGTTGTATGCAAAAATGGTTGATAGTTTTGTTTTATAAACTTGAAATTTTTTAGTCAAATTTTTAATAAAATGATGCTGGAAAGCTAAAGGAAATTCAATTTTGAGTAAAAATAGCTTTTGAAACATAAAAAATGGAGTCCCAAAGATTGAGATATGACTAGGTTTATGAAACGAGGTCCAATTTCGGGTTAGGCAGACTTGTTTGGAGGTAGAAGACGATGAATAAAAAAGAAAAAGAAACAGAAGAAAAATTGAGCTGCTTCTTTTCTTTTAACAAGTTTTGGGCATGGGCTTGTTTCTTTTCTTTTAATAAGTTATAGGCATAAGCCTATTTCTTTTCTTTTATTAAGTTTTGGGCATGGGCTTCCTCCATACATTGGTAAAAAACTGAGTCATAAATGATTTAGCCAACTCTAACAAAGTCTAGTAGTTGTTTAGCCCAAAACATAAAAAGTCAACATTAAATAAAAAAAAATCTACCATTTTGAAATAGAAAATTTTTTTTAGCAATTTTTGTTGCTTGGTTTTATGCATAAATTAATGAATGTATGTATTTTTATTGTCTACTTATTATATTTGGATACATGCATGTGACTTAATTATTTTATGCATAAAGTTGGATGTCATGTGATGAATATAATTTTAATTAATTAGAGTGTCATGACCCGGAACTTCCATCGAGCTCATGACAACAGCCGCGATGTCTCGATAGACATTCATTACTTGAAATGTCAATCGAAACCTCGCAAGGCTTAACATCAGTTTTTCTCACTTCCCCCATGAGTATTAGTTGCTAAAATCATGTTTCAAGAGATTATAAACTATTTCCAATTCAAAACAATAGAAAAATAAAATTTTCCTCACAGGGGCATTTTGGTCATTTTTCCTTAAAAATCTCGAAATCCGCTAAAAATGTAGTAAGCGAGTACAAAACACATAATTCATAATCAAAAATGAGTTTTAAAGTCTAAAATCTTCATTTAAAACAAAATTGCGATTATTTGGATATAATAAGAAAATAAAAAGAAATATTAAGTAAAATATTCTATTTTCTTATAAAATAATATTTATAGAGTTATACGTAAATAATTTTTATAGCGTAAAAGCTAAATAAATTCATACATACTGTAATACAGTAAGTTAGAGTATTTAATTTAGTTTACAATAACAAGTGGGCCCCCGAATAACTAAAAGTAAAGAGGACTGTGAATCTATAGTTTGAAGGAATGCAAATCCAAGGGTAGTCCTTAATGAACTCAGCTATCTATAGCCTAATCTGAACCTGAAATTGGTGGAAAGGAGAGTGGTGAGATTTGATAATCCTAGTGAGTAAACAAACATCATCCAAAATATCTAAAGTCGAGTAAAATGAGACAATTAAAATATTTCATCTCAATATGTATTTCATAACATAAATATTCATGTCATTTAAATATTCAACATGGCTTATGAGTATCTTAAAAGCTTGGCTCCTGCCAAAATCATTCTCGGGGATACCTTGGCCGAGTCATCTAACCGAGTCCGCCAAGGCTGTTAAAAAGTTCGTATACACGTAAACATATTTTTAGTTTGAAAAATACAGCCATTCCTTGGCGTTAGCGGATTCCATCATCACGAGGTGGTTCAGCGTGACTTGACCTCTGTCCATACCTCAGGAGATACCCTACGCGTCTCTCCGACCGAGGTACATATATATATATATATATATCAGGATTTCGTGCCCCTCTAATAGGTTGGTTCACAGAATTCGCCTACTACAGCAAGCTAAACCCACCATATAATAAAATTTTAACAACATGTCAAAGCTAATATTTTACTACCCAGCCTGCAAGGGTAAAATAAAACAATTCATACAATTCATAAAACACAGCTCAGCCAGTCATGCCAACACAATAACAATGTAACATAAGCCATCAATTTCCAATCATAAATTTACAACATACCGGTAGTCTCCAATTACTCTATTTTCAAAATCGTTATTTCGTTTCAAGACAATTTATAAAATTTTTTCATTTAAACAAATTTTTGTTTGCAAAACCTAAAATTAGCCATTTAACTCATTTTCATAAAATTTTACCAAAACCGAGTTAAAACATACTTTTGATAATTAAAATGATGATAAGGTTACTCACTATTTTGGGAGTCGAATTTCTAGAGTACTCTGACTACCGATCCTCGGATACAATTTTCTTGCCTTTATCGGAGGATTCACCACCTAGACATAGTACAAAATCGAGAAACTTCTACATTGGTACTAAATCGAAATTAAACTAATTTAGACTACTAATACATGATATGGAATGCAAAAATGTCCGAATAGTCGTTTAAATACGGTATTCGACCTAATTCGCACTATTCTCGGTGTAATTGGCTAAAACCTCCAATTTAACTCCAAATCGATTTCTTTCACTTTCTACACTCCAATTATACTTAAAATACCTCAATGACTGTGAATATAATTCAATTTATCAGTTGGAACCATAAATCGCACATGTCTATACATTAGGTAAAAATTCATATTTTCATGCCAAAATTTTCCATTAAATTTCTAGCCTCACCAATCATTAAATACTACCAAAATATCATGAAATATCATCAATTTCAACCTCAATATCCTCCCTAGAAAATTCGACCGTTTGTGGGTTTATGAAGAACAAAGTGATTTCTTGCTAGATTTTCATACTTTCCATTACTAAACAACCAAAAACACTTAATTAACTTGAAATCTAGCAAAATGAATGCTCAAAACCTCTCCTCTCAAATTTGGCCAGCATGGGTTCATCATGAAAACTTGAGTTCTAAGCTGGGAAAATGAAAAAGATAGCATGGGTAGTGTAAATCACAAGATAAAATCACAAAATTTTACCTTTATTAGCTTAATCCCTTGAAATCCCATATTTTTTCTTCAATTTTCCCACCTTGGTTTTGTTCTTTCTTTGTTCTTCTTCACTTCATGCTTTGGCCGGCCATAATGAAGAAAATAGGCTGATTTTTGCTGATTTTAAAGCTAAAAAAATAAATGGATATAAACTTGACACATGTCACCATATTATTGGTCCATGTGTCATTTCTTAACTATTAAGCTTTCTCTCTCCACCATATAAATTTCTTCAATTATCCATGATAATATTGGATAAAATCCATGTGCTGGACAAGTGTTTGGTGTGTAAAATTACAATTTTGCCCTTAGGGTGACAAAATTACCATTTTACCCCTATGCTCCAAAAAATACCGGGATTACAATTTTTTTTCACTTCTCAACCTCAAATCATACTCCAATACTCAAATCATACTCCAATAAGTCAAATGGGGCCCAAAAATCTTTTCTAAAAATTTTTATTTTGTCCCTAGGTGGCAAATGACCATTTTGTCATTGGATAGTGAAAATTTTGGTTTGACTCCAAATTGATCATCAAACTCCGAATTACCATTTTGAGTCATCCCTAGACTGTGAAGCTCTTAATTTCACCTTAAAATTCATATTTGATCTAGTTCGAGGCTTAAATCAACTTTGTTGTACCTCTAGGTACAATACCTACTTTTGTAAAATTTTCGGGACTCTCCTAGCATGCAATCATGCTATCATCACATGTATGTTATGACAAGTATTTTACAAGGTCAGGCTTTAAATAGAGATTAGCCACAATGTCACAAACTACGCTTCTTCGCTTAAGTATGCGATAGTCAATGAGGTGTTTGAGTGGACATTTCCACGCAAGCCAACCAATAACTCGTTTATATTTGAAAAAACATCTACAATAGCCACAACTTAGACTAAAGGAAATATACATCAAAATCATAGGGCATATCGAACGCCATATACGTAACCACTAGAGCCACATAAAGAAAAATATTTTATTAGTATAAAAACGAGTACAAAGGGACCAACACAAGCCATCACTGGGCCATAGGGGTAATCCAAGATGATTCACTACAAACATACCTTTACTAATGAGACAGTCCAACAATCTGTCGACTGCTCACCCCTATATAAAGAGTTTATGAGGATTTACAAGTATTTCACCAACAGCCATTATAATGTGTGAGATTGGGACATTCCCTTCCTAAATGGTCTTCCCGTTAAAGACTTAACAAGTATTTCTAGAATTGTCACCAAATACCATTACAATGTTTGAAAAGGGGACAACTCTCTTACGAGTACAAAAGACTTAATCTCCGATGTAATTCTACCCTATCATCACCCTATACAAGCTTGGCTCATCACATCCTTTCCCACTTAATTTGTCGATGTCCTCGTTGATTGGTTGGCTTGGAATTCTTCAATCTTCTACTTGAAGGCACGAAGATTGGCTTCTTTCTCCCAATGATTTCATTTGTCCCTAAACCTTCCTATCACCAAATACTCCTATGTTGGTCTTCGATTGATTGTGGTCATCCTCTCTGCAAGAATCTCTTCTACTCATCGTTGTGATGGTGGCTTGGTGGTGATGGTAGCTTTCATGGCTTGACTTCTGTTTGCATTTGCTGGATCTATATGGAATGACTTCAAGTTGTTGACGTGAAACACTAGATGCACCTTCATCCACTTAGGTGGATCAATCTTATAAGGGGTCTTCCCCATCTTGGCCGTACTCTGCACGAGCCCTTCATACTTCCTCACAAGTCGTCGATCCCTCTTTATTAAGAATCAAAGTTGTTCGGTTACCAACTTCACTAGTATAAGGTCCTCCACCTTAAAGTGTTACTTTCTATGACTTTTGTAGCCACTTCTTCATGTAGTTGGAGGCCTTTTCTAGATAAGCTCGAGTAATCTCTGTATTCTGTCTCCACTCTTTAGCAAAGTTGAATGCTCGAGGACTTTTCTTGCTATAAAACTCCATCGAGGTGTGGGGAAGTCTAAGTGTTGCCCCGTGACAACCTCGAAAGGGGTTTTGTTCATGGTAGCACTCTTTTGTAAATTGAAACATAATTGAGCCACATCTAATAGATTAGGCCAATTCTTTTGGCTTGCTTGCATGAAGAGTCATAGATATTCCTCTAACAGTCCATTGAAATGTTCTATTTGACCATCTGTTTGTGGATGATAACTAGAAGAGATGTTAAGTTCGGACCCCAATAACTTAAAAAGCTATTTCCAAAAGAAACTAGTAAAGCGGGGATCTCTGTCACTGATAATGTTCTTAGGTACGCCTTAGTACTTCACCACATGTTTGAAGATCATGCGAGCTATTTCTTCTCCAGAGCCAAACTTCTGTATGGGGATAAACATAGCATACTTTGAAAAACGATCCACTACCACAAAGATTGTTGTCATATCTGTTAATGTTAGCTTTGCAAGCCAATTAGTTTCGTGCTTGTAAAACACAACATTAATTAGTCATATTTCATGTTAAATACATTTTGGATATTTTATATAATGTATGAGGTATTTTTTTTATCCCTGAGTTTATTTATAAAGAGTTATGAGAGACTTATGTAAACAAAGTCTTTGGAACATAATGACCTTGCAAAGAAATTATAAAGGTTATAATTATGAGATTCTTTTGCATCAAAGTCTTGTTCCTAAATATGTTCCTGGTCATTGTATTGTCAAGAATAAGGACATTAATGATGCTCAAAGGCTAGTAAATGCTAAGCCACCTTACTTTGGAAGTAAACACCTGATCTCTAAGGTTAAAGTATGTGAGATAGTTGGGGATAGTATGTGGGTGCTTGTTAAGAAATAAGTTCACTGAACATGACCCGCTATGAAAGTTTCATTTGATATTTCACTCAAGTGTCTATGAAAATACTCTCATGTGTCAGTAGTGTAAGTAATCCTTAGACTTGTGTTACTAAGTCATCTTGCATTTGAATTATCATACTTTGATTTCACCTTTATGGGTCTGAAAATGACCAGATGCCTAAACAAGTTGCTTTTGGGTGTAGTATGAAGCATGCGAAAATGAATGAGTAGTCTATAGTGGATTCATCACCCTAAGTGATTTGAAAGGGACATATCTTATTTGCTCTTGGCTTATATTGACTAAAAGTCCTTGGCCAAGGCAATCTTGACATGTCAATATGAAAGCTGCAGGACTAATATGGATAAGTTAAATGGTAAACACTGAGCCAAGCTTTCTATCTATTTGGGATATATGATTGTTGGTTCCAAGAAAATGTGCTAGAGGGGGGGTGAATAGCACTTTTTGGCTCTTACTAAAATTGACTCTAAATTGAGGGCAAGTTTAAGATCAATAATGGCTGATTCGATGCAAGACGAGGGAATGGTTTAAGAAGGAATGAAAAAGAAAATTAAAAATAGAGTAGACAATACTCAACAATTTATAGTGGTTTGATCAAATACCTAAATCCACTACCTTGATTGATCAACCAAGGATTTTTCAAATCAAATCACTAGGTGGAATTCCCAAGCTCCCACCAAGCTTTTACAATGGCTTTTCGTAGGCTCAGCCACAACCTTAACAATGGTTTTTCCCGAGATTAACCAAAACCCAGACTAACTTTTACTAGGATAAGTTAGAACCTATACAACCAATCAAGCAACCCAAGCTTGAATTAACCCCTTAGAGTGACTCGCTCACTCTAAGTATATAAAGAGAAGAGAAATAAAAGTGTACCTATGATCACTAACTTGATCTGAATGGTACAAAGTGAAGTGCTTAAATTTGTTACAAGGATAGCAGTGAAGTGCAGAAAGTATGCAGAGGATTTTTGCTATATTTGAGCTCTTTTTAATCTTGGAAGCACCAAATCTTGTTCTTAGCCGTTGGGAAGGGTTTTTATACTTGAAGAAACAACTCTGATGGGTGTTTGACAGATTCTGACCGTTGAAACAATTTGGAGTTCGTTCTAGCCGTTAATCTATCTTCTAGCTTTAAATTCAAATTTTCAGATAGAGAGCTCTTAGTCTATTAACATACTTCTTAGTCGATTAAGTTGGTTCTGTCTTCTGATCTCAGTTTCAAGCAGTAAGCTTTTAGTCGACTAACGATTCCTCTTAGTCGATTAAGTCGATTTTATTTCTGAACTTCGCTTCTGGCAGTAAGCACTTAGTTGACTAACAATATCTCTTAGATTAAGTTGGTTCTGTTTCTGAACTGGCCATCTTCACTTTTGAGTTTAGTTGACTTACTCCTTTGATTATCTGACTAAGTGCCTTCTGTTTTGTGGCTCAAATGTAGCTCTTCATTCTTATGGGATTTGATGTTTTCTTTTTAGTGATTATTTTATTGTTGGCATGCATTTTTCATCCTATACACTCAAGTAGCATAGTTAGACATAAATGAATGAGAATGTTTTATTATCATAAAAAACTAATGGAGTCATCAATGATGAAAAGATCAAATTACATTGAGATACTGTACACTAAAAGGTTAGTCAAACTATATTGAGTATCTTAACATTTAGGTGATCATGATGTATTGCTTGATGCCACTTATGATCTATAAATATATATATATATATAAATTCTTAATTGAATTAATTTATATTTATTGTCAACATGTTAGGCACTTAATGTGTCACGCAGATAAGGTGAATTGTCAAAATTAATTTGAGTTCAATTGGATGCGATTTAATTCATTTTATAGAGGCTTAATCCAATTAAATATTGGTTTAAATCAAATATGATTTGATGGGGTATTAAACAAAAGCCTAATTAGCCCAAGACATTTTCTAATTCTTGTTGGATATGAAATAGATTAATTCACTCTATAAAAGAATCCTTTACCTGCCTCTTGAACGTATAGAAGAGCTCTATTTTATTTTCTTATGTGTTGAGTTAGGATCACAACCAAAAAAAGAGAAACACAAGAGAGCTCAAAGTTGAGAGTTTGCTAGCACAAACATTGGCTTAAGGATTCACACACTCTTAGTGAAGAGATTTTGACAAATCACTATGTGGATCGCCATTAGAGAAAGGACAATTGTACTACCATGGTTTGATCAACCTTAGTTGGTGTACAAAGTAAAAAACAAAAAGACGAGGACTCCACCAACTAAAGTAGACATCAAACTTTTACGTATGTCGAAATATTTCTTTTGTGGTTTTTCTAGATTAATTTTAATTAAAGTGATCCATGGCTTAAGGGATTGAAATTTTAATAATATTCTATTGTGTATGATCACCTTAGCATGATTCGAATCCCCTTTAATATATTTTACTTTAGGAAGCCCTACTATGAAGTCAAGAGAGATACTTTCAATGGCTTGCTCTATACTGGTAGCGGTTCAACCATTCTTGTCGGCTTCTATCTCTCCACTTTGACTTGTTGGCAAAAAAGACATGTCTTGGTATATTCCATCACATTCTGTCGCATATAAGGCCAATGATACCCTTGTTTCAATAATGCAACAGTTTGTTGCTAACTTAGATGCCTAGCCCATGGAGTATTATGGCATTCCTACATCAACTTGTGCCTCAAGTCCCCTATTCTTGGGACAAAGATTCGTGGTCCTTTGTTAATAGAAGTCCATTTTCCACCCAAAAGTATTTGGACTTCCCACTCTCTACCAACTTCATAACGACGATTGCTTGGGGAAGTCAATCCAAGTTTACTTCAATATGATTGTGGATATCTGTGGTCACTTTGCTGGTTATCATTAGCATGATCACCCTAAGAATTGTGAACTCAGGCTTCCTATTGAAGGCATCTACCACACGGTTTGCCTTTCTAACTTCGTGCTCGAAAGAGAAATTAAATTTGGCCAGGAACTCATGCCATCTCTCTTACTTGCTTGTAAGTTTTGGTTGTGTGAGGAAGTGACTTACAACAATGTTGTCAGTCTTAACTACGAATTGCAATCTTAGCAAGTAATGTCACCAAGCCTGTAAACAGTGAATCACTACCAGTAGTTTTTTTTCCTGTGCCATGTATCTCCTCTTAGCTTCGTTTAATTTATGACTTTCAAAAACATTTGGGGTGTCCTTCTTATAACAACACTCTTCCAAAGGCAAAGTCTGATGCATTCATCTATACCTCAAAGGGTTTTTCGATATTAGGGAGTTCTAAAATAGGATCCGTCATCATTGTGTCTTTCAAGCCTTCGAAGGCTTCTTTGCACTACTGTGTCCAACTCCATTTATATTCCTTCTTTAACAATTATGTGAGTAATACCATCTTTTTTCAATATCCCTCCACGAATCTCCAATAATAATTGGCTAGTCATAAGAACGAACGAAGCTCAATTGTATTCTTAAAGGTGACCCACTCTTTAATAGCCTTCACTTTCTGCATATCCATCTGTATGTACCCTTATTCGATTAGGTGGCCAAGGAATTGAATCTGGGTTTGCGTGAATGCACATTTCTCTTTTTTCACTTACAACTTGTTATAGAAGCATAACCTTTGGAAGATTTGCCATAAATGCCTTTGATGCTCATCTAAGGTTGAATTGTACACCATGATAGCATCCAAGTAAATTACCATGAACTTGTCGAAATAATCATGGAAAACTTGATTCATTAATGTGCAAAAGTGGCAGAAGCATTGGTTAGTTAAAAGGCATAACAAGAAATTCAAATGCACCATACCGCGTCATACAGGTGGTTTTCGGTTCATCTCCCTCGGCAGCTTTTACTTGATGGTAGCCCAATCTCAAATCTAATTTGGAGACATACTTTCCATGACTTAGCTAATCAAAGAGATTTGCTATAAGGGGAATTGGATATTTATTCTTGATTGTGGCTTTGTTCAGAGCTCGACAATCCACGCATAACCATAAACTCCCATCTTGCTTTTTTTGAAAAAGCACTGAGGACCCAAATGATGCCTCTGATAGTCGAATGAATCTGGTTTGAATCAGTTCATCTAATTGCTTCTTTAGCTTTGCTAACTTTGAGGGAGCCATTTTGTATGGCATTTTTACAGGTGGCTTAACGCTTGAGAGTAATTCTATCTCATGATCAATAGCTTGTTAAGGTGGTAGAACCTTAAGTAGTTGTTCTAGCATCATATCCTGAAATTCTTCCAAAACTAGCTTCACTCCCTCGAATATTAGATTTGTAATATTTTCATATTTGTAGATGGCCATGACCACATAGGAGGGTTATGCTTTCTTGAACTAGATAGTTAATATAATCCTCTTCCCACTCTTAGAAGAGCCATCCTGTATGGCCTTATTGCAAGTGGCTTAATGCTTGGGAGTAATTCTATCTCATGATCAACAGCTTGTCAAGGTGGTAGAACCTTATATAGTTGTTCTAGCATCATATCTTGAAAATTTTCTAAAATTAGCTTCACTCCCTCAGATATTGGATTTGTACTATCTCCACCTTTATAAATGGGCATGACCACATAGAAAGGTTTTCCTCTCTTGAACTAGATAATTGATATAATCCTCTTCCTACTATTAGGTAGAATTGTAGTAGGTACCACACATGGTTGTTTCTTGAGAACATTATACAAATAGGCATGACCATATAAGAGGGTTCTCTTTTCTTGAATTAGATAGCTAATATAATCCTCTTCCCACTCTTAGAGGAGCCATCCTGTATGGCCTTTTTGCAGGTGGCTTAACATTTGGGAGTAATTCTATCTCATGATCAATAGCTTGTCTAGGTGGTAAAGCCTTAGGTAGTTGTTCTGGCATCATATCCTGAAATTCTTCCAAAACTAGCTTCACTCCCTCAGATATTGGAATTGTACTATCTCCGCCTTTGTAGATGAGCATGACCATCTATGAGGGTTCTTCTTTCTTGAACTGGATAGTTGATATAATCCTCTTCCCACTCTTGGATAGAATTATAGTCGATACCACACATGGTTGTTCCCTAAAAACATTAGATAACTCGCAACAGGAAATGGGATGCCTTATGCTTTTGTCATAAAATCCAAGCTCAAGACAACATCAAAGTACTCTATGGTGGCTATAGTCA
Source organism: Theobroma cacao (assembly GCF_000208745.1). Classification (NCBI taxonomy): domain Eukaryota; kingdom Viridiplantae; phylum Streptophyta; class Magnoliopsida; order Malvales; family Malvaceae; genus Theobroma; species Theobroma cacao. The sequence continues at coordinate 15,264,488 of NC_030851.1, read as the reverse complement.
TGTTCACTTTCCCTTATCAAGAACCAATCTTAACCTTTACATCTTTGGAGTTCCCCATAATAGCTAAAATTGGTGAGTTGACGTTAAGACCACATCTCTTTACCTTTCTCGAGATGATGAAGGTATTAGAAGCCTTTGTGTATAGCATGGCTTTGATCTTTTTATCATTAACAAACACATCCACATACATGAGACCTCATTGAAGATCTTTCTTAATCTTTTCTAATTATGCTTGCAATGCACTAAGGAATAGAATAGAACCCATACGTGTCGGCTCCTCTTAAAATTCCTCAATTGAGTTTTGGTCTCGAGGTGCTACTACATTAGTTGTACATATCGTGTTAAGAGCTACTTGATGTGGGCATTCAGCTACTTGATGAGGTCTATTGTAGAGACAACAAGATATTGGGGCTTGAGGTTTGAAGCCTTACTACTTAGTTGCTCTTGGTTGTGGTGTGTCCCGAATAGGTGGTCTCCTTTCTCTTCCCTCACTTGAGGGTCTGCTAACTATTGGAAATTTTGCCCCACTATTGGAGCTAGAGCTACTAGTTCTAAATGGAGGGTCCTTCTGTTTATGAGAGTTATCAGTATAATCAGTAAGATGTTCAACGACTATCATTGTTGAAGCCACTTCTTGTACCTTTTACAGTTATAACTCTGTCTTCACCCATCACTTTAGACCCTCGAGAAAATAGAACAACTTATCATTCTTGATTATGCCCTCAATATCTAACATTAAGGTAGAGAAGTTCTGTACAAATTCTCATACTGACTCGGTTTATGTAAGCTCTCGTAACTTTCACCGAGCTATGTACTCTACATTGTCATGGAAAAACTAGTTTTTCGATTCTCGCTTTAGGTTTGCCCATCTTTTTATGTGGCATTCACCATTAATGAATTTGGAACGCCACCATAATTTGGCATCTCATGCAAGATACATTACGGCTATCGTCACTCTATCTTCCTCTGACTCAGTACGCACAGCCCAAAACAACTGCTCAATATCAAAAAGGAAGTTCTCTAGCTTTTTTGAATCTCTAACCCCTTCATATCACTTTAGCCCTTTTCCTTCGATCTCTTTGTTTTGTACTATTATTACTTGTAGCAATAATCAAGAGGTTTATTGGAGCTTTTAATTCTCCAAACTCACCTTGGAGAGTGCTTAACGCGTCCCTGGTTTCATCACTCAAAGTAACTATCATTTCAGATAATTCCTTCTAGATTGTCTCAATTTCGTCTATCCCTTCACATGGGACTGTATGAGCTTTTATTGCAGCCACTGCAACCTCAAACTCATCAATTTTCTGATCGTCCTTTAGTGTATTTCACATGGTCACCATGTCTATTCTTTCACTTAGCACATCTCGGTCATATTCTGATATCAACTGTCGCGAACTACGCTTATTCACTTAAGTATGTGATAGTTCGTGTAGTGCTTGAGTGGACGCTTCCATGCAAGCCAGGCAATAACTTGTTTATATATGAGCAAACATCAACAATACCCACAAATTAGATTAAAGGTAACACACATCGAAATCATAGGGCATACTTAATGTTATATACGCAAACATTAAAGCCATATAAAGAAAAATGTTTTATTAATATGAAAATGAGTACAATGGCACCTAGAGATGCCATTATCAGGTCATAGAGGTAGCCTTAGATGATTCACTATAAACATACTTTTACCAATGAGACATCCCAACAATTTGTTGACTGTTCACCTCCTATAAAGAGTTTATGAGGATTTACAAGTATTTCACCAACAACCATTACAATGTGTGAGATGGGAACATTCTCTTCCTAAAGGGTTTTCCCCTAAAAACTTAACAAGTATTTATAGAATTGTCACCAAATATCATTACAATATTTGAAACTCCATTATAGATACAAAAAACTTAATCTCCTATGTAATTCTACATTGTCATCGCCTTATACAAGGTTGGTTCATGACACACATCATCTTTGATTATGCTAAATTGTATATTAAGTATCCTTGGATCACATGTAGAAAAATGACATCAATTGTGATTAATCATATTCAAATATGATAAATTTTATCCCACAGGATTTTTTTATTATATTTGTGTGATTAATTAGGATGAAATAACAAATTAGTTTTCTTAATTTACCCACAGGAATTAAGAAAAGGAATATTATTTGATAGTTTCATCATGAAGTTTGTATATGAATCTTTTAAATAAAACTTGGCCCACAAGCAATTTTTATTTGTTATTTGGTTCATATTTTTAAGCAATATTTACATGTTTTACATTGGTAAAATATAACATACGTTTAATTGCCTTAATTTCTATGACATAAGCATGTATGTTTGGTTTTTTTTTATACAGTTATACAACTTGTGAATTTTTCTGATATCAAATGTGATATTCTCGATTTAAATGGTGATAACTATAAAATATGGAAGGAGAGGATTCTTCTCCAATTAGGGTGGATGGATATTGATTACGTTATTTGGAAGGATGAACCACCTACACCTACTAATACTAGCACTCAGGATGAAATCGCTCTTTATAAACGATGAGAGTGATCCAATCGTCTTAGTATGATGTTCATAAAGATAAAAATTTTTATTGGTACATATGGTTCAATAGGAAAGCGTGTAATGTGAAGGAACTGCTAAAGGCTATTAATGAACAATTTGAGTCTTCAAATAAGGCCCTAACTAACACCATATGACAAAGTTATCATTAATGGAGCTCACTAGTGTTAGAGGTGTGCATGAGCACATCATGCAAATGAGGGACATTGAGGCTCAACTGAAGTCTCTTGAGGTTGAGATGTCTAAATCTTTCCTTGTGCACTTCATTCTAAATTCTCTTCCATATTAATATGGAGCTTTCAAAATCTTTTATAACACACACAAGGAAAAATGGTCAATTAATGAACTTTTGACCACGTGTGTTTAAGAGGAAAGTAGGCTGATTGTGGAATCGGGCAAAAGTGCACATATGGCAACACAAGGAAAGAATAAATGGCAAGGAGAACAAAAGGGAAAGGGTAAAATACCCATCTAAACTAATGTTAAGAAGGAATCCAAATGTTTCTTCTATAAAAAGAAAAGGCACATGAAGAAAGATTACGTTAAATTTAAGGCTTGACTTGAGAAAAAAGGTAATGTAATCTCACTTGTTTGTTATGAATCTAATATGGTTGATGTTTGTCAAAACACTTGTGGATTGATTCTAGTTCTACAATCCATATTTCAAATACCTTGCAAGGCTTCCGATACTAAAGGAATCTAGTGGGTAGTGAGCAATGCATTTATTCAGGAAACAAGATACGCTCACATGTGGAAGCAATTGGAACATGCAGATTGATTTTAGATTCTGGTTTTGTTTTGAATTTGGTAATAACATTTTATATTCCAAGTTTCTTTAGAAATTTTATTTCAGTTTCAAGACTTGTACCATTTGGTTTTTCCTTTAACTTTTCAGATACTTCCTTTAATTTATTTATAAATTTTTTGAATTAATTTGCAAGACAATGCCTTTTATAATGCAGTGCATGTTTATAATAATGCTAGTATTAAACGATATGTTATGAATGAAAATTCTTCTATTTTGAAACACTAAAGATTGTGACATATATCCATAAAGAGGATTAAAAGATTGGTGAATGATGGAGTACTCAGTATTCTGAATTTTATTGATTTTGATGTTTGTGTGGACTGCATAAAGGGAAAGCTAACTAACAAGACAAAGAAAGGTGCCAAGAGGAGTTTGGACATATTGGAGATCATACATATAGATATTTGTAGTTTAGATATGGACTTGTATGGTCAGAAATACTTTATTTCTTTTATAAATGACTATTCGCGATATATGTATCTTTACTTGCTTCATATTAAGAATGAAGTATTAGATGCCTTTAAGGTATTTAAAGCTGAAGGAGTGTGACAATGCGGGAAGCAAATTAAGATCGTGAGATCAGATTGAGGTGGAAAATATTATGATAGATATATTAAGGATGGACAAGCACTTGGTCCATTTGTGAAGTTTCTTGAGGAGTATGGGATAGTGGCCCAATACACCATGCTTGGATCTTTATACTAGAATGGTGTAGCAGAAAAAAGAAACTGAATATTGATGGACATGGTGCGGAGTATGCTTAACAACTCCAAGCTTCTTAAATTCTTGTAGACTGAAGCTCTTAAAACGACAATGTATATATTGAATTGAGTTCTAACCAAGGTTGTTCCTAAAACACCATTTGCATTATGGAAAGGTTGGAAACCAAGTTTGTGACATATACACATTTGGGGATGCCTATATGAAGTAAGAGTTTATAATCCACAAGAAAAGAAATTGGACCCTAGGACCATAAGTGGCTATTTCATTGGATATGTTGAAAGGTCCAAAAGGTACAGATTTTATTGTCCATCTCATAGCACTAGGATTGTAGAATCAAGAAATGCAAAGTTTCTTGAAAATGACTTGATCAGTGGGAGTGATCAATCTCAAAACTTAATTTTTGATAAGAATCATTGTGATATTCAAACTCCTAGTTCAAGTGACAGATTCATTGTCATTCATAACACCCCTCAAATTCAAATGGGTGTTGTACAACCAATTGTTGTAGTTCCACAAGTTGCTAATGACGATCTAGTAGATCCTGTTGTTCAACAATTGCCAGAGATTATTGAACAACCAATTGTGCAACATGCTCCTCAAGAGGATGTTAATACAACATTAAGAACATCAACTAGGATAAAGAAATCAATAATCTTTAGTGATTACATTGTGTATCTACAAGAAGCTGACTATAATGTTGGAGCCAAAAATGATCTTAAAACATTTTCACAAGCCATGAGTTGCAAAGAATTTGAATTGTGATACAATGTCATGAAAAATGAGATGAATTCTGTGGCATCTAACAGAGTCCAAAATCTTGTTGAGTTGCCTAATGGTGCAAAGGCCATTGGATGTAAAAAGGTTTTTAAAACAAAAAAAGATTCATTAGACAACATTAAGAGATGTAAAGCAAGACTCGTTGCTAAGGGTTTCACTTAAAAGAAAAGAATCAATTAAACAAAGACCTTTTCTTTTGTATCTATGAAAGATTCTCTTCGTGCCATTATGGCATTAGTTGCCCATTTTGATTGGGAACTACATCAAATAGAAGTGAAAACAGCATTCCTCAATGGGGACTTAGAGGAGGAGGTTTATATGAACAACTAGAAGGATTCTCCTCCAATAATGGTGAGCATTTGGTGTGCAAGCTCAAGAAATTCGTATATGGATTAAAACAAGCGTCCCGTCAATGATATTTGAAATTTCATGATGTCATCTCTTCATTTGGTTTTATAAAGAACATCACGAATCAATGCATATATCAGAAGGTTAATGGGACTAAAATTTGTTTCCTTATTCTATATGTGGATGATATTCTACTTGCAACCAATGATAAAGGGTTGTTACATGAGGTGAAACAATTTCTCTCTAAGAATTTTGATATGAATCTTATGTCATTAGAATTAAGATCCATAGGGACAAATCTCAAAGCATTTTGGGTCTATCTCAAGAAACCTATATTAATAAGAATTTAAAGAGGTTTCAAATGAACGATTATTCATCGAGTGTAGCACCCATTGTGAAGGGTGACAGGTTCAATTTGAACCAATGCCCGAAAAATGAGCTTGAAAGGGAATAAATGCAAAACATTTCGTATGCTTCTACTGTTGGAAGCCTAATGTATGCTCAAGTTTATACAAGACCTGACATTGCATTTGCTATTGGAATATTAGGTAGATATCAAAGTAACCTAGGTATGGACTATTAAAGAGCTGCAAAGAAGGTGATGAGGTACCTTAAAGGGACCAAAGATTACATGCTTATGTATAAGTGAATTGACACCCTGGAGGTAATTGGTTACTTGGATTCGAATTTCGTTAGGTGTGTTGATTCACAAAAATCAACATTTGGATATGTTTTTATGTTTGTTGGCGAAACCGTGTCTTGGAAGCGTGCAAAGCAGACTTTAACTACTACTTCTACCATGAAGGCTGAGTTGGTTTCTTGTTTTGAGGTTACCACACATAGTGTATGGTTGAAGAGTTTCATATATGGGTTTAGAATTGTGGATTCCATTTCTAAGCCATTGAGGATGTATTATGACAATTCAGTTTTGGTTTTCTTAGCTAAAAATAACAAAAGTGGTAGTCGAAGTAAACACATTGAGATCAAGTATTTAGCCATAAGCGAATGTGTTAGGGAACACAAAGTGGTCATTGAGCACGTTAGCACTGAATTGATGATTATTGATCCTTTAACAAAGGGCATGCCACCAATGAAATTTAAGGATCATGTAGCACGAATGGACTTGGTTCTATCTTTTGATTTTTGTTGTATGGATTTTTATTAATTGTATTGAAACTCTTATTCGTTTGTGTGTTTTCTCATCATTTTGTACACATTTATTTTGAGAATAACAATCATTATTGCACCTAGAATAAACATATGGTTTATTCATTAAGTTATGATGGGCTGACATTAAGGAAATAGAATGCATAGTGATGCAAAGAAGACAATGCTCATTTTTAAAGGACTTATTGCCATGATTCATGTATTTTGTTTCTTTTCTTAAGAAGAAGGATTCGTGGACTTTTGGGTATTATTAAGTAAAATATATGGACTAAGTGGGAGAATGTTAGTTACCCACGTTAAGTTATGGTTCGCATATCACCCATTCTCCATTAACCTTCTATTAACTACTTTGACACATGTACACTTTCTTTGTTTCGATTATGTCTTTGATGGGAAGATGATATATATATATATATATATATATAAAAGAAAACAGAGTATGGGTCCCTAAGCTCAACATTTTTCAAAAAAACATTCCATTTAAGTGAGATTGCTAGAATTTAGAAGTGTCTTTTTACAAAGAGCTCATTCCCATGACATTAGTGGCTGGAGGTCAGTATCTAATTCCGCATTTTGATTTTTCTATATGCTAATTTTATTAACATGCATATATATAGGCATCAATGTTGTCTATTGACAAAAGATAAAACCCTCAATATCTTTGGTTGGTTTAACAAAAACCCAACATTTTGCAAATTTGCATTAAGAAACAACCCAAAAGCTGGAAAAGTTACTACAAGCCAAATCAAACGTAAATGCACTTTTGTTCAAGTCAAAACCAAAAAAGAATACAAAAAGTTTATGTCTAAATTTCTTCGATGGGTGGATTTTAAAGAAAAGAAGAAGAAGAAAAAAAAAGGCCATAGAGCCTTCTGTTGACATATCAAGTCATCCAAAAACCAAAAAAGATGATGGCTATAAAATCTTTCTTCCCATTAGTTATCAAAAATAAAAAGCAAAACAACAAAATAACTTTCGATGATCTCGCATTTTCAACACTCAAAAGATGAAACAACTAAAATCTTTTGATTTTAGAAAAAAACTACTTTCGACTCCATATTAATGGGCTCTTCAAAATATGTTACTTCAATAGTAAGTTTCAACAATTATAAAGGAGTACATGTTCTCGAATTTTATTCAAAAATTTTAGACTTTAGAATTAGAATTTCTTTTTCCCCATGTAAACTTTTTTTTTATGGTCTCAAAAATAACTTCAAATTATCAAATTTCTTCATATATATATATACATATAGGATTATAATATTGTTAAAGCCCGTAAGTACGTAAATAACCAATTGAAGCACTAGAAACTAGCATGAAATCTGTGTTCTGCTTCCTTTTCGTTTGGTTTAGTGCCCTTGCTGATAATTCTTACAGCGAAGGTACAAAAATTGAGAGAGTACACAGTTTCTAAGCCACATCATGCTAAAGCTCACTCATATGAATAAGCTAAACCTATTCGTTGTACGTGGGCTGCTCTTGCTACACGCGATGTTTAATTCACTTCTTGATGAGCCTACCCCAGCCCAGCCTGATGTTCTACCTTTCCACTAAATTATTATTGTTTTATTAGGCCAATAATTCTGTGAGGATACTAAATAAAAAAGTGACGCAACGATATCGCAATGCACCCCGCCAAAATGGAATAGGACGTTTCTTGCACGCGATTACCAAGAGTCGCGTCTTATAAACGACGACCGCTGTATCCTCCCCACTTCAACGGCGTATTATTAAACTTCCTTCCTCCTGCGTCTTCCTCGCTCTCTCCATCACACTGCTATTCATTTTATTCTTCAGAAAAACGAACAAATGGATTCTTTTTCTTCTTCGTTCAACTCCTTCTTGAATCACTTCCGCGCTTCTGCCAATTCGTTCCTTTCACAATTCGAGCCTCTGGCTCTGCTTCTCGCCCCTCTCCTCACTCTCCTCGTCGCGCGTTTTCTTCAGTCGTTTCTTTCCGTTATTCACGAGAAAGGACTCAAAGCTACGTTCCTGGGTTTTTTCATGAGCTCCATCAAGTAATTTATCACATTTATTTATTAGATTAATTATAGTTTCAGAGGAGTTATTCAGTTTGATTAACTAATTCCGTTGTTTTCCATTCTGTCAAAAAAAAAAAAGGTTGATTCCTGGTGTTAAGAGTTATGTTGATGCCGAGAAGCAGAAGGTTAGATTTATTTAATTTTTTAAAAAATTTAAGTTAAACCTATTGACTTTTTTTGGCATTTATACATGTAGTTATAGATTCTCCTTATTGTGGATTCAATAATGGTGAGTTTTGATTCGTTGCAAACATTAGAAAATTGTTTTTTCTTTTTTTGTTTGGGCAATAAATGAAAGAATATAGTACTAATTGAATTAGGAGTACCTGGAAGCATTTAATAAGCGTCTGCTGAGTTGCAGTTATTGCATTTGTTATTATATTGTTATGTTGGTGCCTTTGTGGGCCTTTGAACAGGAGAATTCGATGGATCAGTTTTGACTGATCTGATTTGTTGATTGATTAAACACATATATGAATGGCTACTATACAGTTAGTTGGATTTATTCAGTTGCGTTTATTTGACATCATAGACTATCATTTTAGCCTTTCTCAGTGTCAATTGATTGTATGACGTTTTCTGGTATTACAGTTACAGTAGCAGGTGCTGTTTAGAATTTTCTCTCTGCTTGAGATAAAGTATTTTTACCTACTTTTCTTGCATTTACTAAGGAAATTATAAATAGATAAGATGCTTGAGTTTGGCTTGTGAAACTATAGTGCAGCAACTGTATGCTTGTTTGGTGTTTTTCAAGACTGGAAACTTACTGTGTCATTGTTTAAACTAAGCATCAGTACTGATTTCATAAAAATGTAAAGAGGCAAAGAGAGATTTGAAATGTTGGAACATTAATGTAGAATGACTGAAGCCTGATTGACCCCAGCAAGGGCATTGTTTTGTTTATTATTAAGTGATTTCAGTGGAAGCTAAGTGTTTTGTAAGCTCATTTGACCATTATGTTTTCCTCCGTATGGATGAAACATCGCAGAAGTGCATAATTATCCAGTCTAACCCAAAGTAAAGAAGGCTTATCATTGTTGTTATACACTTGTAGACACTCTCATGTTCACATTCTGGGGCTAGAATATTAATATTTTCTCTACTTGCAACTTGTTTTTAAAAAAATTTTGTTATGGATTTTACATTTCAGTGAATCAGATCTTAAATTCTGTCTGTCTCAAAAATTACCATGAATGTAATTTATCATACGTATTGGTCTGCCGAACAATGCAGGTTGTGGATAAGTTACATTCTGGCAGCAAATCCATTAGAGAAAACTGGAGGACCGACTTGCCAACCACAGGTTTAGGAGTAGGTGTTATAGATGAAATGAAAGATGAAAAGAGCAAGGATGTTGATTGGCAAGGAAAATGCTCTGGTACAGTGTATGTTTATAATTTTAGCTTCAGAACAATGTGTATATGTTCTTCTACATCAAATATATTTATCAGGATTTGTTTTGTGAATTGTGCTTGAGCTTGATAAATTCTTGGTTTACTGTGGTCCAGCTACATTGGTGGAAGTGAATCTGAAGGGCATTTTTCTTTGATCAATGAGGCATGTTCAATGTTAGTAAGATAGCACAAATTTATCATTGTTTATTATTCCTAAGAAGATCATCTCTAATCTGTTATAATTTGCAATGTTTTAAACTCACTTGATTTAAATATTACTGGTGAGAGAATTTTAGATGAATCAGAAGTTGCATTGAATCACTTGACACTATCTTATTTTTCCAAGAAAGTTTGCTCATAGACTTCTTCGTGCCTCTGTTGAAATTGATATTCTTTCTATTATAGTAACTTCAAGGAGATCAGGTCTGCCCCACTCTTCTTTCAGTTACCCATCCTTAAGATGCTGTTGACTATTTTCAGGTTTGCACATACCAATCCATTACATTTGGATGTGTTCAAGAGTGTGGCACGATTTGAGGCTGAAGTGGTTGCTATGACGGCTGCTCTACTTGGCAGTAAAGAGAAGGCTTCTGGAGGACAAGTTTGTGGAAACATGACATCAGGAGGAACTGAGAGCATACTGTTAGCAGTAAAAACATCTCGAGATTATATGAAGATGAAGAAGGGAATTACAAAGCCAGAAATGTATGTGTTTCTTCATATTTACTTCAATAACTTCATTAATTTATTATTGACCCTATTGTTATTAACTTGAATTATCCTATTTTCCAAGCATAGGATTATAGCTGAATCTGCACATTCAGCGTATGACAAGGCAGCACAATACTTTAACATCAAGCTGCGTCGTGTTCCTGTTGATAAGGAATTTCAAGCAGATGTGAAAGCAATCAGGCAACATATTAACAGAAATACAATCTTGGTACACATGCCTTTCCTATTTCCTGCATTCTTGTACTTGCGATCTTTGTTACCAAGTCAGCCTGACCAAAATCTCATGATAATGCAGATTGTTGGATCTGCACCTGGGTTTCCTCATGGCATCATTGACCCTATTGAGGTATGCCACTACTCACTACTTGTTTCATCTGGGAGGAAAAGCTTGTAAATGTAATTCGTTCATGTTACCTTTTACTTCGGTTTGTACTAAGAAAGTATGGCATCTTTCTTATAGGAGCTTGGTAAATTGGCTTATAGCTATGGAGTTTGTTTCCATGTTGACCTCTGTCTTGGTGGCTTTGTATTGCCTTTTGCTCATAAACTTGGGTATGTGCAGCTGAACTCTTGGTAATATTAGATTATATGCTTTATTTTCATTTCAGCATGGACTAAAATATTAGAATTGCAGTTGTTATTGTTGTGTTTGGTTCTTGTTCTTTAAAGGCATGCAGTTCTGTATTGTTGATTTGGTACCTTTTTCTCTCATTAAGTGACTGTTGATTCAGGTCATTTGAAAAAAAATTATTCAAATTGATGCCAGTCTGCTTTTAGTAGTTTTAATCTTCAACGAATAACAGGTTATGCACTCTATTCTGAAGAAGTTGTGAGTTTTCTTTCTGTAAGGGATTTGTTTATATTCTTTCTTACACAGTTATTGAATGCATTATGGTGTTCTTACTGACAGAAAAATGTCATCACATTGATTGACACCATTTTTTCCCTTTGAATGAAGAATTTATCAACTTGAGTATTTCATGCTGTTGAGTTGATGGTATGATCTGTGTAACTAGATACCAGGTGCCATTTCATTGGGGAACCTGAAAGTGTTATATGTGATTGGGGCTGCCTCTTTTTTCCTCTTTTCGGTGTGACATCATCAATTTGCCTTTTGTCAATTTTTTCTTAATTAGCATATGCCTTGCATGGATTACAGGTAGTGATTTCATCAATTGCTATAAGATTCTGTTTGGAGATATTTTTTTCTCACCATCAGATACATGATTGCTTCTTTGAAAATGTTATTGTTTTGTATTTGAACTGGAGCAAAAAGTATTTTGGGGAGTATAAGCTCTTAAAATCATTGTTTCTGTTCCATATCCATGTCTCAGGAGTGTCAGCTAAACTGAATTGATTATTACTTTTTCCCCTATCTTGTTAGGTACCCAATTCCATCTTTTGATTTCACTGTTATGGGAGTAACCTCAATTTCTGTGGATGTGCATAAATATGGGCTGGCTCCTAAAGGAACAAGTGTAGTTCTGTATAGAGATCATGATATTAGAAAGGTAAATATCAGTTATCCTTGAACAACATTGATTATAAGTAGTTGCAGAAGTAAAATCTAAAATTGGAGATTTCAAGGCGTATGTCTCCACTGACAACTGTAAATATTGTGTACAAGTTATATAATGCATATTGTCTCTTTCTGTTAGCTTTGGTTTTACCTTTTGGCTGTGCATATTGCATTCTCAAAAACTAAATGTGTAATGCCAAGATTAATTTTCTGACTCTGATAACATTGCATAAGTTGTAGATTTAATTTAAAATATTTGTCTAATATATTTTTTTAACACTTCTGATCAAGTTCTTTATGATATGCTTTTCTTGTCATGGCATCTTGGTTGGTGGCTACTAAATATTATGCTGGATTTCTTGGCCTACTATTCTCCAACAGCATCAATTTGTTGCTGGTAAGTAGAATCTCTGTTATAAAGGAAAAAGAAAAAAGAGAAGTAAACTTGAGGTGGAAAAGAAGGTGGACGGGAAATGCTTAGGGTTGTTTCAAACATTTAAATTTAGGCGCCAGATTGTTTCTAGGGGTCTTGAATGATTTTACACTATTTATAGTATTTCTGATCAACTGGGGCCATTTTGATCATTTGGTAAAATGAGACTGTTTTGAGACTGAAAGGCATTAGTTTAGTATCACTGGGAGGATAACTTTTAAAGGGAGTAGATACTGCATAGAAATGATTCTCTGGATGGTGAATTTATTTTTAAGTTTCATCTAAGAAATGTCTCATCAGTTCTCTGCCTTATGATTGTGCTTAATTATGTTTTCGTTTTATTGGTTGTACAGTTACTGAGTGGTCGGGAGGGCTTTATGTGTCTCCAACCATAGCAGGAAGCAGGCCTGGAGGATTGATTGCAGGAGCTTGGGCTGCAATGATGTCTCTGGGACAAGAAGGTAGCAAAATGCCTTTTTAGTCTGCAATGCTTGAAGCTACGAAATAGTCACCTACGTTATTGTTAGATTTATTCAAGTGCTCTGTTTCTGGGCTGATTATTGTTCCTTAACAACCCATAGGTTATTTGGAGAATACAAGAAATATCATGGAAGCATCAAAGATGATACAGAATGGGTTCGAATTCATTTCACATTTTCTACTGAATTCTCTAATTTTGAGATGAGGAGAATAACGGCCTCTTTAAATACAGGATAAAAGAGATTCCCGAGTTGTTTATAATTGGAAGGCCAGACATGACAATTGTGGCATTTGGTTCTGCTGTTCTGGACATATTTGAGGTAAATGATATCATGTCTTGCAAAGGGTGGCATTTGAATGCATTGCAGAGACCCAACAGGTGAGCCTTTCTGCCCAATTGTTTCTTTAATTTCTCATTGGATTGTTTGCCCTTCAACAGCGATTGGAGTAGTTAGTCATTTGAAATGAATTATACAAAATGGTTGGCCTTTGATTTGATTGATTAGATGTTTCTTTGATCGTGAATTTTAGCCTCCATCATAAATACTTTTTTTTTTTTTTGGGTGGTTATAGTGTATCATTCTTCATTCAAGTTGTATTAAAGTTAGAATCTATTTTATACTTTAACCTTGGTAAAGTTTTGTATTCTTGGACTGATTCTTTTCTTCCATGTGGTTGAATCAGCATTCATATCTGCATCACTCTTCAACATGTGCCAGTTGTTGATTTCTTCATCCAGGACCTGAGTGAAGCTGTACAAACCGTAAGCTTTTGTCACTTGAAAATACCAAGTTATATTTGCCATTCATTCACTGCCCAATAGTGTGCTGGACCATGGTTTCGTTTATAACTTATAATACTTCATCAGCTACATAAGCATGTTTGCTGGTCTTGCGGACAACTTTTGGTTCTATTGGCGCTTGATACGATGCTGAGTACTTGTTTAATTAGCTGGTTTGTTCAACTATGTTTGTTTCAGGTGAAAGAAAATCCCGGGCCTATAAGCGGAGGTTTAGCGCCCATATACGGGGCAGCAGGAAGGATGCCGGATAGAGGCATGGTCGAAGAATTGTTGGTAAATTACATGGACGGTACATGCTAGTACATGCTATTGCCATCGCCCTTCATCAGCTCTGATTGTTTTGCTTCTTCACATGCTATTAGTTTGTATAAGAATTGTGGTTAATTTATGATGGAAATAAATGCTCATTTGAGTGATGTTCCTTATGGTTCTATATATCTCATTCACTGAATTGATTCCCTTTTCAATAATTACTTTTATTAAAGATATTCAAGAGCATTTGCCGAACCTCATGAAACCTTTTTCTTTGAATTATTAGATCAGTACCCGAGCATATTGTGGGGACAAAATTTGTCATATAAATTAATCATTTTTTAATATTTCAGTAACATTTCCGTTTTTATATATTTTAGGTAATTTTTTCTTTTTTAAACGCAAATCAATTAAATTTTTATAGTTATAAGGTACACTTATCTATTCATATAATAATGAAAAAAAAGTATAATGTTCAAAAAATGTTTTAAATTATTTAAATTTTTTATTACGTTTAATCAAGTTCATGTATTTTTATTTTGAGTTAAATAAGTTTTTATGATTAATAGTTGATTAATTGTTTTTAGTAAAAATTGTCACTTTCTATTTTATATCTACACGTCTTACTCATGTGGAGAGTGAAAAATATCACATGGTAATGTTTTTGTTTTTTGAAAAATATCAAGTGATATAAAATGACAAATGATATTTGAAGTATATCAACCATTAGTGGTCAGGGTTTATTTGATTTTAAAAAAAGTATAAGAACTTATTTGATTCAAAATAAATATTCAAGGGCTTCAATGAACACCATAAACTATTAAAGATTTATTTGTATTTTCTTAAATAGTTTAGAAACTTTTTTAGATGTTATACCTAAAAAAATAAAGATCTTTTTTAGTATGATTCTAAAGATAAATGACTTTTTGAATACATTAAAAAAATTGAGCTAAATTTTATATATTGACATAATTTAGGGATTTTTTTATTTAAACAAAAAATAAAACCATTTCGTAGTGTAATACATGTTCACATTAATGTGAATGCAATTTGATTTTGTGATTATGATTAATAAATAAAATAAATATCAACAGCACAATATCCAAAGAGTTATTAATAAACTATGTTTTTATTTTAATATTTAAAATTATTAAAAGTAATAATAATGATAATTAGTTTGAATAAATGTTGAAAATCTAAAACATAAAAGTAACGAAGGGCTTGGGGGTCTTGGGGCTGTCCAAACTTGGAAAAGAAACTCTACCATGTTAGTTGGGAATCGGTGTGTAACTACATAGATTTTGGGGGTTTGGGGGTAATTGATTTAGGCCTTAAAAATAGGATGCTCCTTAATAAATGGTTGTGGAGATATGCTAATGAGTTGGACAACACGTGGAGAAAAATAGTGGTCGAGATAGTGGGGGAGAATAAGGTGAGATTACTTTCAAAAAATGGGAATAATAAGAAAGCCTTGACTATGTGAAAAATGCATCATTAAACCATTGCACATAGAGGGAATGTTGCTTTCCTATAATTTGTGTTTTGGCATCTAAAGAAATGTGTTGGCCAAGGTGTTGGCAACAATTGTCTCGTGGAGAAGGTTTAAGTGTTGGCTGATTCACAATCGAACACTGTGTGTGTTGAGTACACTATGAGGCTAGGGTATACGCCTTCTTTATCACCAATTGGTTTTAAGTGAAGTGGTAGTGCTTAAGGTCCTAGAAGATAATTGCTAGCTTTATTCTAGTTTTGAAATGACAAAATTGATTGAGTTAAATATGCTTTGAAAACGAATGGAAGATGTTTTTGAATTTTAAAAAAAAAACCTCAAGGATGTTTTGAAGCCGATCTTACAAAGAAAGATATCTTGAAATGCTGAGATTAATTGAATATGTTTTGAAAGTGAATGATAATGCTCTGAAACTTAAAGATATGCTTTTAAGTTTTCTCAAAGAGTTTTTGTTTTCAAACTTAAAGTGTCAGTTTACAAATCGAATTCTCAAATGTAAAGACTTGATTTTTAAATGAGAAGAAAGCAAAATTTATTTCTTTATCACAAGAAGAATCAATTCTGAAAACGGGAAAAGTCAATTCTGTCACGACCCAAATTTCGGGTCATGACCGACGATGGGCCCAATGGACATAGTCCACTAAGCCCAAGCAAACCTATTAATCTGACATGTTCATCATTCCATCATAAACTGCTAAGTCACATTTCATAACTTAGGATCAAAATAATATCAAACATTTGCCACCTCATACTAGCATACTAAACAGGTGTATATACATTATCTACAACATATATCTTAATAATTTACATTAGGTTTGTCTATACAAAACAAAAGAATACTCGACTTCCAGCGGAGAGACTCGGATGAATGTACAGCTACTGAATGCCGAGACACCTTTCAAAAGATGGATTCAAGTCTACGAGGACACCTCGTCCTAGTTACCAGCTGCCTTGTGATCTGAAAACATGAAGTTGAAAACAGTGAGTATAAACCTAGTGAGTGAACAAGAAAGGGAACAAGCATACCATAAGGAATGTTTAACGAAATCATGATGCATTCTTTTTCAAAACAATGCAATTTGTTTTTGTTCTTATTAAAACCCCTCATGTAAACCCCACATAAGTAAATCACTTTATGAAAGGGTCCATATTCAACAAAGAATTTGGGGAGTGAAAACTTTAATAGCATTCATGCGAATCAGGTCAAATAAACGACGGTTCTTCGCTACAGTAGAAAGGCATTCTCGCTGCAACGACACTTGATTTAAATTATCAACTAACCGAGGGTTTCTCACCAAACCTCCTCATATTAAGCTTAATTCATTTATTCCTTAATGTTGGAAATCCATGCTCAAATATGGTAGCAAAGAAGTGGAAAATAGGGCAACAATTGATCAAAATGAGGTGAAAAACAGAAAGTTTTTTGCTACAGCGAGATTTTGGTCATAAAACAGAAAGTTTCTCGCTACAACGAGAAGCTACAGTACCTTTCTCGTTGTAGCGAGAATCGATTTTCGCTGCAGCGAATTTCTGGCCAGCCAACCCCTTCAAAACCCAAGAGTTTCTCGCTGCAGCGAGAATCAAAACATCAAGAAAAAGGTTTCCTTTTCCCTTAAAACAAAGCCATCCTACCAAATAACAAAAGTAACATGTAACACATGTAAACTCTCAAATTTCAACAAATCAAATGTTCACATTTTTGCATTACAACCATATACCATATATGTATATATATATATCAATCATCATGTACACACTCCCATCATCATCATCTCATATGCAATGGCTTATGCGCACTCCCACTCGCACATAGTCAGGTCAGCAACGGCTTATGCGCACTCTCACTCGCACATAGCCGGGTCAGTAACGGCTTATGTGCACTCCTACTCGCACATAGTCGGGTCCACATCAACATACAAATAAGCACCCAATGCATATCATGCATATTATCATATTGTGATAACACATAAAATGTTGTATTGTACATTTTCACAATATAAAATCACTACACCAAAGGCTTGTTCCCAAGGTACATTTTCAAAGACAAGTTGGATAAAAGCATTCATATTCCCCAAAACAAGTTTGAAATGCAAGTCCACTCATCGGTATATTGTTAAGCCTTTCGCTGACTTTAATTCCCCTAATTGTCCAAATGGGATGATGGGGCTTCCTTGAAACCTACCATCACATTAACATCACCATTATGTTAACTCACATACTATAAACCCTAAAAGCTATCTCTTAACTAGCTTTCAATTGTCACTTTAAATGACTATCTATGTTCACTATCTTAATCACTATAAAATGAATGAACATGCTCAACAATAAAACAGCTCATAATCCCAATTACTAGCCATTATTCACAGCTAAAAATCAAGCTTAGTTCATCACTCACCCTAGGGTTTCTTTGTAGTTGAATTCTCTTCCAATAGCTTCCAAACAAATGATGTAATTCTCTCTTTCTCTCTCTAGAATGCCCAACTAGTGAGAGAAAGTATGGAAGTAGGATTTTTCAAGGGTTTTAAAGTGAGAGAGTGAAAGAATACAAGGATTCTAGTCAAAAGGGCTCAAAGGTATGAAAACTAGAGCTAGAGAGAGAAAATTATGCAAGTTCCATATCAAGCTTCCATAGAGGATGGAAGCAACGTGAGATGAGAAAAGGAGAAGAAGAAGAAGCTACTGGAAATTCAAGAAGCTGCTGGAAGAAAGAGATATTTATAGCCCAAGCTTATCCACTCCCTTAAAAATTATGAAAATGCCCATCCACAAATTAGCTTATTCTCCTTCAATCTTTTATGCAATCTTTTTGCTCTTTTAACCCTGGGACAAGGTCCATAATGGTCTGAAAATGCTCGGGTTCATGAAAACTTAAAAATTCTAACCTGAGGTGAAAAATGACCATTTTGCGCCTATTGTGAAAATCATCAAAATTTTTGTTTCCTTGTCATTTTACCCATATTTTCATCATTCATTTATGCCTTAGGCCTACTTAGGCCATAATATTATTTAAAATCTTACTTTTATGAGTTTGATAAGAAAATGACGAAATTACCCCAAATTAGAGATATCGAGTATACTTCCCTTTACGAGTCTATAAAGGTCAAGGTCTTGCAAGTTCTTAGCAAACACAAATAGTGAAGAATTAGTTCTGAGAAAAGAAGAAGTAGTTCTTAGCAGATAGAAACATGGAAGAATCGGTTCTAAGAAAAGAAGAAGTCGGTTCTTGGAAAACAGAAGCTATTAGAATTGAAAAAAACTGATACCTCAAAGAGTAAGAATCTATTTTGGGAAAATAGAATGCAGAAAGCAGAAATGCAAAAAGGAAGAATTGATTCTCCATATAGCAAAAGTTGGTTTTGAGTGAAGAATGAATTAAAGAGCACAAGTCTAGAGATAAAGAATCGATTCTACATGTAAAAGATATTGGTTCTTGAAGTACCAAAAGCAAGAATCAGAAACTTGGTGAATAAAAAAGAGATGGTGTGAATGGATAAGATTAGAGCATTAAAAGTCAAGTTGAAATTCAAATTTTGGCACTAGTTAACAATGAAGAACCGGCATCTTGAGGAAAATGAATCGATTCTCCAAAAATGCAAAGGTGTCACCTTTGAAACAAGTTGAGGAAGAACCAACATCTTAAGAAAGAAGAATCGATTCTTTAGATATAGAAAGTTCCAGACTTTATGAAGAACGGGCATCTAAGGAAAAAAGAATCGATTCTCCAAAAATAAGAAGTTCCAGACTTTATGAAAAATTGACAACTCATGATCAAAGAATCGATTCTCCATGTGCAATAGAAATATGCAAGTTAGGCAGAACGTATGAGAATTCATTTCCAATTTGCTTTAATAGTTACATTCTTCAATGCCTATAAATACCTATTGAAAAAGCCTCTGAAAGAAATTATTTGAAAGATTTTGAAATGTCAAAAAGAGGGAAAACAAGCAAAAGAGCAAAGACCAGAAAAAAAATCCTATCTTTGAGCATAGTAGAACCTAAGATCCTATTTTTATCATTCAGCTATTATTCTTCGAGCCAAAACTTCCTTTCATTATTCATCTCTCTAGAGAAAGCTCTCATCTTTTTGAGCCTAAACATCCTATCAGCCTTTATAAAGGTTTTAAGTTTGTACTTCTTGAGAATCCACTATTTTATTGGTTATACTTTCATGCAAAAGGTAGAAAGCTTTTGCCTGATACTTGAAAAGGTTGTATCTTGTGTAAAGGTTGTGCTTGAACCTAAAAAGGTAGTGTTTTTGTGAAGATTACGCTTGATCTTGTGAAAAGGCATGTTGTGAAGGTTATGCTTGATTCTGTTAAAAAGCATGTTGTAAAGGTTATGTATGATCTTGTTGAAAATGAGAGCTGATCGTGGATTCGAACTCCTTGTGTTATCAAGGGAGAATACGTAGGTATTGGAAAGCTGAACCTCTATAAAAATTTGATTGAATACTCTTTATCTTTTTGCAATTTACTTACGTAGTTCATATTTTGTTTTTGCTACTCTAGTCTTTATATTTCCACTTCATTTTCAGAGTTTTCTCCAAAAAAGGATTATTTTTAACTCATAGCCAATTCAACCCCTCTTAGGTACTTTACTTTAAGCTTATCTTCCTAACAACTAGTATCAGAGCAGGTTCTCAAGTTTTGCAGGTTTAACAACCTTAGAGAGATCTTAAAGAAAAGCTTAAAGTAACAAAGATGGCATATATGAGCTTCATTGGTGAAGGATCTATAATGAGACCACCTTTGTTTACTGGTGAAAACTATCTATTTTGAAGGATAAGGTTTAAAAACTTTATTCAATCTATTGATTTAGATTTATGGGACATTATTATTAAAAGACCTCATGTCCCTTGCAAGTTCATAGATAGTGAGAGACACATTAAGATTAGAGCTGAATGGGATGACAAGGACAAGAAATTAATTCAACTAAACCACAAAACTACAATAACCCTCTTATGTGCATTTAGTGAGAGTGAGTTCAGTAATATGCACTTTAGCAAAGGAGTTATAGGATACATTAGAAAATTGCTATAAATGCATAAGGCAAGTAAAAGAGTAAAAAATCAACATGTTAATACTTGACTATGAGCTATTCAAGATAAAGGATGGAGAATCCATCAAAGTGATGTATGAAAGATTTACTAAGATTATATAGGAGGACTAAAAGCTTTAGGGAAAGAATTTCCCAATGCACAATTAGTGAAGAAAATCCTCCACTATTTACTAAGGTCATGGAGACATAAGGCAACTGTAATGACCCCTCATCGGTCGCTATCAGCATCCGAGACCTTTGAGAGATCCCGCCAAGTCCCGAACATGCCTTAAAGAAAGTTCTCAATAACTCATTGTATATTCCTACTAAACCGTATTCATGTTTGAACCATAAATATTTAAAACATGAATTCAACTATAACCATAGCCATTAAATTTTGACTTTAGGTCATAAGAGCACAATTAAATACATTGAGTTCAAAAATCTCAAATTTCTCGTTTATATCAAAACTAATATTTGTTTACATAGTAAAGCCAAGTACTACAACTCAACCTCTAACAACGGAGCGACTCGAGATAAAATGTTATGAGATGCCTTTACCTATCTGCGATGGACTGTACGCGCCGACGATTACACGCTGACCAATCCCTGTTTGCAAAAAGGGAAAAAAGAGGGCCGTGAGTCTCACAGACTCAATGATCATCTGAAATACCCCATACTTTGATATGGTGATAAATAAAGTTGATTGAATGCAAATTGAGGTCAATTAAAATGTTTAAAAGTGATAAAAGACGAAAGGAGTAGTTTAGGATAAAATATTTCGCAAGTGAGAAAATAACAATAAAATAATAATAATTTTATCAGAGGAGAATTTGTGAGATAAAAGGCGATTCAGAAGTCAATTGAGGCATAATAAGGTATTTCAGGTACCAAGGAGACAAGATAAAATTTTTAAAATATTAATATTTAGCCGGATGTCGAAATCAGTCAAGAAGAAATATCATATGGTTGATTCAAGTGGGGAAGATGACAAGCCCGACTCTATAAAAATATTTATCATGACATACACGTGATGGATAACATGTTTGCATGGTAGGAGAGTTTAAAAAAAAAAATTTTTTTTTACAAAAGTCGGTATTGTACCTAGAGGTACAACAAAGTTGATTTAAACCTCGAACTAGATCAAATAGAGAAGTTACGATGAAATTAAGAATTTTAAAGTCCCAGAATGGTTTAATATGGTGATTCGGAGTTTGAGGACCAATTTGGAGTCAAACCGGAATTTTCGCTATCTAGGGGCAAAATGGTCATTTGCCACCTGGGGACAAAATGGAAATTTTTAGAAAAGATTTTTGGCCCCATTTGACTTATTGGAGTAAGATTTGAGGTTTAGAAGTGAAAAATTTTAATTTCGGCATAATTTGGAGAAAAAGGGTAAAATGGTAATTTTACCACCCAGAATCAAAAATTTAATTTTTGAAAGGATTTTGATCAAATTTAATTATTTGGAGTGTGAAATGAGTATGAGGAGTGAAAATTATGCATTATGGCAAATTTTCAATTTTTGGGACAAAAATATAATTTTTGAAAAGTTCGGGGGCAAAAGTGTAATTTTGAAAAATTTGCTCCACCAAAACTTTGGAAAAATCTGGAAATTTCACTTAAGACTTGGATAAGTCAAAGGGAATGCATGGTGGAAAAAGTAGGACAAGTGGATGGCTAGAAAAAAAAAAGAATTAATAAAATATTTAAAATATGAATAAAATAATATTATTTCATTAAACAATAAAAAAGGCATAAAAAAATCAGCCCACCCATTCTTCTTCTTCAACATTCGGCCAAGCAAGAAACAAGAGAGAGAAAGGAGAAAATAAAACCCTAGCTAAGAAATTTAAAGGGAAAATAGGTGGAAATTCAAAAATCAAGTGAAAAAAGGTAACATTTCTTAAATTTGTCTTGTGCTTTACCTTTCCCATGCATTTTCCATCATTTTTCATGGTTGAATCATGTGATTTGAGGATGATTTGAATTCTGGTCATATGGGTTTAGAGAGAGAAAGTTGTTAGATAAATTTGATTTTGAGCTATGTTAGTGTTTAGTGTTAGTTTAGCATGTTTATGAGTAAAACAACAAGAAAAATATTTATCTTCTCCATGAATTTCCCTAGGCCGAATCTAGCCAATGGTATGTGAGGATGAGGTTGACTTTATTTTAAGAGAATTGGGTGGAAAAATGATGAATTATGAGGTTGGAAATTAAATGGGAATTTTCGGTGCAATAAATTGAAATTTTTACCCACTAGGGGTAAAAGCGTAATTTATAGTCCGGACTGATAAATTGGACCAAATTCACAGTCATTGAGGTATTGTGGATATAATTGGATAATTGAAATTGAAATGGATGGAATTGGAGTCGAATTGGGGATTTTAGGAATTTACACCGTGTATAGGCGAGTTAGGTCGGACACCGCAATTAAGCGATTGTCTAGACATTTCAAATCCTATCTAGTGCATACGCATGGATAAGAGCCTGAAATAATTTATGATAAATTGACACAATTTATTGAATTTTGTGTCATGGATTATGGATAGGTGGTGAGTCAATTGTTTCGGGTAAGAGACTGCACCCGAGGGCGGAAGATAGGAGTATTTCTACTCCTAATACTGTGAGTAAACTTATTATCGTCTTAATTATCTAGAGTAGTTTTATACAACTGTGTGATTTTATGAAAAATGGGTTTAAATGGTAAATTGCTATGTTTTAAGAGAAATTGTGATTTTATAAAATGATTTTATAAATTTTCTGAAAAATCGAATATTGGTTTTGAAAATAGAGTAATTGGAGACTGCCTGCTTGTGTTGTAAATTTATGGTTTTAAATTGAATGGCTTATGACAATATATGAGCATGAATGGCTAAACTGATTTTGGTGTCAGAATTATTTGTATTGTGTATTCAGCCTTGAGAGGCTAGATTGTGATAAATTGCCATGCCATGCTAGAATGAATTTTATTGAATTGGTGGAGTATATATTAATTATTTACTGCAGAGGGGGTTCCGTGGACCAGCCTATTAGAGGGGCACGGTAAACTCCATTATATTATTACCTCGAACGGAGAGGCGCGTAGGGTATCTCCTGGGGTAAAGCTTAGGGTTCACTTCACGCCAAACCACCACGTGAAGGGGAACTCAGCCAACGCCAAGGAACGGCTGTATTTTTCTCAAACTAAAATATATTTTAAGTGTATACAAAATTTTAATAGCCTTGGCGGACTCGGTTAGATGCCCTGCGCAAGGTATCACCGAGTATGAGTTTTGGCACGAGCCAAAGTTTTAAGAAATTCATAAGCCAAGTTGATTACTCGATTTATATGGATTGATTTTATTTGGTTGAAATGAACTGAAAGGTAATGAAATTACAGTATGATGACTTATTTTAATTGTCTCCATTTACTCGGCTTTAGATACTTTAGATGGTATCTGTTTACTCACTGGGATTATAAAATCTCACCCCTTCTTCCTATACATTTTTCAGGCTCAGGACAGTTTGTAGATAGTCGAGTAGGACGAGAACTAAGCTCGGAACTGCATTATAGAAAGTAAGAGTTCACAGTCTTACATCCTCTTGGTCAATTGGAGCCCACGTGTCATTGCAGATCAAAACTTATATTTTGGTTATCTGTATTTCTATTCATACAATTTTTACTTTACTTTCATGTGCGAAAAATTATTTACGAATATTTCTATAAAAATTTATTTTATGAGAAAATAGAATATTTTATTTATTATTTTTGAATAGTACTAGTTGTCAACAATTTGCTTTCAAATGAACGTTTTAGATACTTAATTGTTTTTAAATCATTAAATATATATTTTCTGCTTACCTACTACATTTTTAGCAAGTTTTGAGATTTTTGACGAAAAATTACGAAAATACCCCTGTGAGCCAGAAAATAATATTTTATTGTTCTTATTTGAAAATGACTTATGATTTTTTTGAAATGCGAGATTTAATAACTGTTGCTCACCGGGGAGATGCGGAAGTTGATGCTAAGCCTTGCGGGGTTTCAATCGGCATTCGGGGTGAAGAATGTCTGTCGAGGCCTCGCGGCGGTTGTCACGGGCCCGATGGGGAGTTCCGGGTCGTGACAATTTTATTGGTATCAGAGCATGGTTTAAAGATCAGATATTTTGATTTTAAAGCTTTGGATTTTAAAGTTTTTGGTTTTAAAGTTGTTTTAAGAAATCTACACTGACACTGCGTGGCCCCAAGTCCAGTTAAGTTAAGATAAGTTAAGTTAAGTTAAGTTAGGTTAGATTGAATAGAATGTATGCATCTACATATAGAAATCTACCTATTTTTGAGATGCATAAATAATTAAACAATTACTATTTGATTGCATATAGGTTTTGAGGTGCACTGGTGACATACACACCATATCTAGGAGAGACGGTAGTCCCGACGCCTCTCATAGTATTAGTGAGGGATCTCTAGATTCTACTGTTAGGAGCCGATGGCAGCCCGAATCGAGTAGTCCAAAAAGTGCAGATAGTAATAATATTAATGTAAGCATAAGAGGTTCCCTTTTGAGAGAATCTAAGGAATATACTAAAGAAAGGGAAAATTAAGGATAGCCGAAGGAGGTATTCGTTCTAGGAAGAGTGTGAGAGTAGTCCGACACTTTCCACCAGGCTGTGGGAGAAATGTAAGGGGACAACCAGAAAAGGATAAGGAGAAAATAACAGTGGCAAGTAGACCCCTTAGAAAAGTGTCAAGTGTACGACATTTTCCTCCCGGTTGTGGAAGAAATGCTGCACCCGTGAGTGATGAAGAGTATAGGAGAATACAACAAGCTTGGATTGAGGAGCAAAGGAAAAAAATCTCAAGAGGAGGAAAACCCAGAAGAGGATCTTCAGGAGGACTCGGAGTAAAATCTTCCGATAAGATCAGATTAAGATGATGATCCCAAGGACATGTAATATTTTCGTAGGATTTTACACTACCTTAACTCTAAGTAAATGTTGTGTAAAAGAGATAATAATTATCTATACAAAGAAGTAAAAATAGTTTGGCTTTTAAAGTATAGGACTAGAATGTATTATAAAATGGCTGTTTAAGTAACTGAAGGTATATGGGAATCTTTTAGTGTAACAGAGATAAATTGGTGATATAATTATTGAGGAAAGTTATAGAAGGAAGCAATAAGGTTATAAATGACATTCGGAATGGATAATGTGATTACATTAATGATTGTAATTTAAGCATGAAGGGGATTATTCAGTGATGTTATGACAATATGAGATAATAGTTGGGCACAAATATAACCCAATGAAGTTAAATTATGGAATATGGGGAATATAAAATTTTGATTCAGTAAGGATTGTGAGAATAAAGTGAGGAGGAAGCCGGGCTATTTTCGTAGTTAATTATACCGAAAGTCAAGAAGATAATTGGATAGGGATGACAATAAATTTGAGGAAAGTTGTAGATAGTAAGCAACTTATGTGTGGAGTGGTATATTTATCATGAATTTATTACACTGTATGGAAAGGATGTTTTGAGGTGGAATTTTATGAATGTTGATAAAAGTCAAAAGATGACATGAGATGGAAGTATTAATCTGGCTTAATGTGTATGATAAGAAAATAGAAGGTACCTATACTTATGGAACTCATGATATATATCTAAAAGGGAAACCACTGGTTGAGAATGATTGATGTGGTGACTTTGAATGCAGACAAATAGCTTTGATGAGAAAATTTCTAATAGCTACAGTACTTCAGCATTGACTGTTCAACGCTATACTGCTCCGAATACCTCACGCCTATGATACATGAGTAAGATGGGAGTGACACGATAATGAGCTTACAAATTGAATTTTGGTTGTTGGTCATTGTGTTTTGTTATCTGGGAGTCTTAAATATTCTGGAGAATGTTTACCCAAATGAATTGAAAAACTTCTTTATTGCCTTGTATATAGGCATATAATTAAAAGAAAAAAAATTTAAAGATTCTTGAGATGACTATATTGAGATGAGATACCAAGTAATGAAAGTGTGAAGGAAGAATTACGAGACTGGTATAGAAAATCAGTTTATATAGAATATCATTACGAGAATTTGTAATATCTGTTTTGATACAGTAAAATGACAAGGGTTAGTAACAACATGAGGCTAATTGTGTGGCACCCTAGAAACTTATGAAGATGAGTTAGGAGTTGAATGGATGAGTATGTATTTATATATCTTTA
The DNA here is from genome assembly GCF_000208745.1 of Theobroma cacao. Lineage (NCBI taxonomy): Eukaryota > Viridiplantae > Streptophyta > Magnoliopsida > Malvales > Malvaceae > Theobroma > Theobroma cacao. The sequence continues at coordinate 15,237,690 of NC_030851.1, read as the reverse complement.
AGAGTAAATGTTTTAGGAATACATAAACATCTTTGAGAAGAGATTCTAATCATACACAGCAAGTATGAAACGTAAAATTTTTAAAACTTGCTGAGAAGCCTAACGGCTAAATCACAAGTTAAGGGATCACATGCTGTGAGACATAAGTTTAAGATAGATATTCCCAAGGAAATACTCAAGAGAAGTTTTGCTCTGGATCTCGTTAAAGCAAGCACTAAGTTATGTGATTATAAAAAGGAAGCTGTAAGCTGAGAGTGATATTAGTATTAATATTGAAAAATACTTGAGGAGAATCTAGTTTTAAGTTTTACAATTTCAAGTACAATTTATAAATTGGTTAAGGAAGAATGATGTTATGTTCATATGAAGGAGTGGAACAAAGGATGATAGAAGTTGACCTTGAAAATGAAGTCAGATAATGAAACTTTCCTAATATATTATGGAAATTGGAATTCGAAAATGCTTAAGGCATACATGATTCAAATGGGTTTGAGTCTTAAGTGACAAATCAATATCGTAATGCAAGAAAGATACAAGGTAATATAGAGGCATGAAAGATGATTAAGGACAAAAGGATGACTCTTAGGAATTGTGGTATTGCATGAGATGCAATGATCAAGTTGAGATAAATCTTTGAGGCATCAATAGGATTATAAAGCATACACGCATAATAGATTATAATTCAATGGAGATGACATTGTGATGAATGATATATAGTATAAGGAAACTCAAACATATGGTTGGAAATGATATGAATGATATGAAGTTATACACAAGTATAATAAGAAGGTTGACATGCACTATAAGAATTATTATATTGAAACTAGGATTGGGATACGGATGAATAAAGGGGGAATGTAGTCCAAGGCATGTGAACACATGGATTCCTATATATAAAGAGAGATGTTGACATTTGAAAATGCATGTATATATGTATATATGAAATTGATAATTTTACTAACTAAAGTGAAGAATGGTTCTCAGTAATTGGGAGATTTTGAAATAGTGTCCAGAGAGGTCAGTGAGCTAAAGTGTTAACGGACATGCAATGAACGATTAAAGTTATGAGTGACTTTGAAGGTAAACCTTGGATTGTTTAAGTTCTTAATGGAACTCTATTAAAGGAAGTGTATAGACCAGTATAAGATGGATGAATCAAGGTTGAGAAATTTGGTACGGAGCGAATTAATAAAATGATGATTAGGTATACATAAGTAAGTATGATATGTGATCGAAATCAGTATAATTGAGGTGAAGTTATGGTTCAAATTTAATAATGGTGATAAAGGCATGCTTAGTGTCTCGATATAAGAGATCATGGTTGTGAAAAGTATTACTGATCCAGTTCCAAAGGATGATAATTGCCATAAATAAAGCATTTAATTGAACTGAAGGTGAACGAGGTGAATAAATTGAATGTCCCTATAGAAGGAACAAGGAGTAGGATCATAGAAGGAGATTGATAACGCAACATCGACGGGAATTCGAGGACGAATTCTATTTAAGTGGGGGAGATTGAAATACCCCATACTTTGATATGGTGATAAATAAAGTTGATCGAATGCAAATTGAGGTCAATTAAAATGTTTAAAAGTGATAAAAGACGAAAGGAGTAGTTTAGGATAAAATATTTCGCAAGTGAGAAAATAACAATAAAATAATAATAATTTTATCAGAGGAGAATTTGTGAGATAAAAGGCGATTCAGAAGTCAAGTGAGGCATAATAAGGTATTTCAGGTACCAAGGAGACAAGATAAAATTTTTAAAATATTAATATTTAGCCGGATGTCGAAATCAGTCAAGAAGAAAGATCATATGGTTGATTCAAGTGGGGGAGAAGATGACAAGCCCGACTCTATAAAAATATTTGTCATGACATACATGTGATGGATAGCATGTTTGCATGCTAAGAGAGTCCCGAAAAAAATTTACAAAAGTCGGTATTATACCTAGACGTACAACAAAGTTGATTTAAACCTCGAACTAGATCAAATAGAGAATTTACGATGAAATTAAGAATTTTAAAGTCCCAGAATGGTTTAATATGGTGATTCGGAGTTCGAGGATCAATTTGGAGTCAAACCGGAATTTTCGCTATCTAGGGGCAAAATGGTCATTTGCCACCTGGGGACAAAATGGAAATTTTTAGAAAAGATTTTTGGCCCCATTTGACTTATTGGAGTAAGATTTGAGGTTTAGAAGTGAAAAATTTTAATTTCGGTATAATTTGGAGTAAAAGGGTAAAATGGTAATTTTACCATTCGAAATCGAAAATTTAATTTTTTGAAAGGATTTTGATCAAATTTAATTATTTGGAGTGTGAAATGAGTATGAGGAGTGAAAATTATGCATTATGGAAAATTTTCAATTTTTGGGGTAAAAATGTAATTTTTGAAAAGTTCGGGGGCAAAAGTGTAATTTTGAAAAATTTGCTCCACCAAAACTTTGGAAAAATCTGGAAATTTCACTTAAGACTTGGATAAGTCAAAGGGAATGCATGGTGAAAAAAATAGGACAAGTGGATGGCTAGAAAAAAAAATGAATTAATAAAATATTTAAAATATGAATAAAATAATATTATTTCATTAAACAATAAAAAGGCATAAAAAAAATCAGCCCACCCATTCTTCTTCTTCAACATTCGGCCAAGCAAGAAACAAGAGAGAGAAAGGAGAAAATAAAACCCTAGCTAAGAAATTTAAAGGGAAAATAGGTGGAAATTCAAAAATCAAGTGAAAAAAGGTAACATTTCTTAAATTTGTCTTGTGCTTTACCTTTCCCATGCATTTTCCATCATTTTTCATGGTTGAATCATGTGATTTGAGGATGATTTGAATTCTGGTCATATGGGTTTAGAGAGAGAAAGTTGTTAGATAAATTTGATTTTGAGCTATGTTAGTGTTTAGTGTTAGTTTAGCATGTTTATGAGTAAAACAACAAGAAAAATATTTATCTTCTCCATGAATTTCCCTAGGCCGAATCTAGCCAATGGTATGTGAGGATGAGGTTGACTTTATTTTAAGAGAATTGGGTGGAAAAATGATGAATTATGAGGTTGGAAATTAAATGGGAATTTTCGGTGCAATAAATTGAAATTTTTACCCACTAGGGGTAAAAGCGTAATTTATAGTCCGGACTGATAAATTGGACCAAATTCACAGTCATTGAGGTATTGTGGATATAATTGGATAATTGAAATTGAAATGGATGGAATTGGAGTCGAATTGGGGATTTTAGGAATTTACACCGTGTATAGGCGAGTTAGGTCGGACACCGCAATTAAGCGATTGTCTAGACATTTCAAATCCTATCTAGTGCATACGCATGGATAAGAGCCTGAAATAATTTATGATAAATTGACACAATTTATTGAATTTTGTGTCATGGATTATGGATAGGTGGTGAGTCAATTGTTTCGGGTAAGAGACTGCACCCGAGGGCGGAAGATAGGAGTATTTCTACTCCTAATACTGTGAGTAAACTTATTATCGTCTTAATTATCTAGAGTAGTTTTATACAATTGTGTGATTTTATGAAAAATGGGTTTAAATGGTAAATTGCTATGTTTTAAGAGAAATTGTGATTTTATAAAATGATTTTATAAATTTTCTGAAAAATCGAATATTGGTTTTGAAAATAGAGTAATTGGAGACTGCCTGCTTGTGTTGTAAATTTATGGTTTTAAATTGAATGGCTTATGACAATATATGAGCATGAATGGCTAAACTGATTTTGGTGTCAGAATTATTTGTATTGTGTATTCAGCCTTGAGAGGCTAGATTGCGATAAATTGCCATGCCATGCTAGAATGAATTTTATTGAATTGGTGGAGTATATATTAATTATTTACTGCAGAGGGGGTTCCGTGGACCAGCCTATTAGAGGGGCACGGTAAACTCCATTATATTATTACCTCGAACGGAGAGGCGCGTAGGGTATCTCCTGGGGTAAAGCTTAGGGTTCACTTCACGCCAAACCACCACGTGAAGGGGAACTCAGCCAACGCCAAGGAACGGCTGTATTTTTCTCAAACTAAAATATATTTTAAGTGTATACAAAATTTTAATAGCCTTGGCGGACTCGGTTAGATGCCCTGCGCAAGGTATCACCGAGTATGAGTTTTGGCACGAGCCAAAGTTTTAAGAAATTCATAAGCCAAGTTGATTACTCGATTTATATGGATTGATTTTATTTGGTTGAAATGAACTGAAAGGTAATGAAATTACAGTATGATGACTTATTTTAATTGTCTCCATTTACTCGGCTTTAGATACTTTAGATGGTATCTGTTTACTCACTGGGATTATAAAATCTCACCCCTTCTTCCTATACATTTTTCAGGCTCAGGACAGTTTGTAGATAGTCGAGTAGGACGAGAACTAAGCTCGGAACTGCATTATAGAAAGTAAGAGTTCACAGTCTTACATCCTCTTGGTCAATTGGAGCCCACGTGTCATTGCAGATCAAAACTTATATTTTGGTTATCTGTATTTCTATTCATACAATTTTTACTTTACTTTCATGTGCGAAAAATTATTTACGAATATTTCTATAAAAATTTATTTTATGAGAAAATAGAATATTTTATTAATTATTTTTGAATAGTACTAGTTGTTAACAATTTGCTTTCAAATGAACGTTTTAGATACTTATTTTGTTTTTAAATCATTAAATATATATTTTCTGCTTACCTATTACATTTTTAGCAAGTTTTGAGATTTTTGACGAAAAATTACGAAAATGCCCCTATGAGCCAGAAAATAATATTTTATTGTTCTTATTTGAAAATGACTTATGATTTTTTTGAAATGCGAGATTTAATAACTGTTGCTCACCGGGGAGATACGGAAGTTGATGCTAAGCCTTGCGGGGTTTCAATCGGCATTCGGGGTGAAGAATGTCTGTCGAGGCCTCGCGGCGGTTGTCACAGGCCCGATGGGGAGTTCCGGGTCGTGACATCATCGACTCCGTGAGCAGAGGATAGATGGGAAACAAGCAAATAGCAGATCAGTTGAATATTAAAATGTAGGATTATAAAAACAATTTATTTCAAACGAGAGTTTGTGCCTTATGTGAAATACCGAGAAATTCTTACGCGTTATAACTACTTCAATTGGTAAATCAAACAAGGTAGATAAAAATTTTCGCTACAACACAAATCAATAACCTTATTCAAGTCAATCATTTGAAATATTGAATTAAAACAATTTTACATAAAGAAAATTCCGTCGTCAAAATCAATTGACATTTTATTCAAATCAAATCAATGTATTCGGTAATCTCCCATGAAATCGAATGTTAATGAAACTCATACGTAAATCACAAATCACCTCGCACTTGAGCAGTTAAAATTCATTTCACTATAAAAATAAGGGGAGCTGCAGAAAAACATTTAAATTTTGTTTTTACCATGCAAGGAAATATGAGTTTGTAAACCCAGAGATGCCACTCTCGAGTAGGAAATGAAAGAAAACACGTGGTCCCGCTACCACGTAATAACATTCGGGAGCAACACTTCCACCAGATTCCCATGTGCCATGGCAGTCTCACGATGTTGGCTGACATCGGAGAATCAAGCTGTCGCAACCGCTTAATCATCTGGTGGCCTAGCCACACATACATATATCACAGGTCGTGGCCCCAACCATGCCTAACCGCCCGTCGACGACTGAATGGTTCTCTAGCTAGAGCTCACTCGTGCACGAGAGTCACACTTAACGATGTGACATCCGACCTACTCTCGACGCTCTCGATTTGTAAAACCATTTTGCAATTGTGTTATGTCTTTAAAAGCTCGTCTCAAAATTATTTTCCAAAGCATTCATCACAAGGTATGATAAAATCTATCATTTTCTCAAAATATATTTATACATGAATATCAGAACAATAATTTGCATGGTGAATAAGCAATATAACCATGAATGCACACTGCACAAATATAAGGCACGAATTTTAATATGAAACAGTGTGAAGGGCTTGCTTCTCTATTTTTAAAACACTTTACATATAATTTATACATATATATATTCAAAACAATTTTTGAAATCATTTGCATTCATAATTCTCTAAAATGTCTACCAGCACATGCTATCCACAAATTTTCGCGTTTAAAATCAATTATACTTATAGATTTATATTTACGAAAATTTTAAAATTGACACTCTCTACTCACCACACAATAGCAGGATGTTACGTCGCTATTAATTCAAAGACATATCGAGCTACTCCTTTTTAACGATCGTTCGTTATTTCCTTCAGCCCTTCACCACATTGCACCACTTATTTATTTCTCCAAAATATTGAAACCCACATAATTAATATATCTATATATATTATTTTATTCTAGCATCATTATTATATATATTTTTTCTTTTCTTTTCTTTTCTTTTCCTTTCTTTCTCTTTCTCCTCTCTCTCGCTGGTCAACAGCACCTTGCTTGTCTTTCTTTTATCTTTCCTACATACACAAGCTAGCCACAACTTCTGTCACGACCCGATGGGCATTCATCTCCCGGAATGCCAATCGGAACCCCGCAAGGCTTAATATCAATTTCTCATTTTTCCCGGTGAGTAACTATTGCCAAATATTATGTTCTAAAGGATTTTAAGCTATTTCCAACTTAAAACTGATAAAATAAAAATTTTATCTCACAGGGGCATTTTGGTCATTTTTCACTAAAAAATTTGAAACCAGTTAAAAATGTAGTAAACAAGTACCAATCGTATAATTCATATTCAAAAATAAGTTTAAGCATCTAAAACCTTTATTTAAAATAAAATTATAATTATTTGAATATAATAAGAAGATAAAACAAAATATTCAATAAAATATTTTATTTTCTTATAAACAGTAATTTTAGAGTTATACGTAAATACTTTTTGTAACGTAAAACAAAATAAATTCATTCTTACAGTAACACAATAAACTAGAGTATTTAAATTAATTTAAATTTACAACATCAAGTGTACCCACAAATAACTAGAATTAAGGAAAACTGTGAACCTACTGTGTGGAGGACGCTAATCCAATAGAAGCCCTCGATGGAATGAGCTATCTACAGCTTACTCTAAGCCTGAAATGGGTGGAAAGGAGGGTGGTGAGATTATAAAATCCCAGTGAGTAAACAAATATCATTTAAATCAGCTAAAGCCGAGTAAAAGGAGACAATTAAAATATCCCATCATTTTAAGTATTTTACAATTTGAAAATTCATCCCAACCCATGCAAATGGTTGTATTTTATTTAATTTCTCATTAGGACTTATAACTTTCATAAACAGTTGGCTAATGCCATCAAATATACTCGATGGCACCTTGATCAAAGGCGTACACTCGAGCCCGCCAAGGTTGTTAAAAATTTCGTATACACGTAAAACATATTTTTAGTTTGAGAAAACACAGCCGTTCCTTAGCGTTGGCTGAGTTCCCCTTCACGTGGTGGTTTGGCGTGAAGTGAACCCTAAGCTTTACCCCAGGAGATACCCTACGCGCCTCTCCGTTCGAGGTAATAATATAATGGAGTTTACCGTGCCCCTCTAATAGGCTGGTCCACGGAACCCCCTCTGCAGTAAATAATTAATATATAATCCACCAATTAATAAAATTCATTCTAGCATGACATGGCAATTTATCGCAACCTAGCCTCTCAAGGCTNCAATTATTATAATTCACAGCCTTTCAAGGCTAAATACACATTTCATATATTTCAACACCAATACCAATTCAACCATTCATGCAAATATTTTCATAAGCCATTAGATTCATAAATTTAATTCATAACAAGTGGTCTCCAATTACTCTATTTTTCAAAATCATCATTCAATTTTAAAACAATTTATAATATCTTTTCATGTAGACACATTTTGTTTGTAAAACTCAAGATTTACCATTTAGTTTCATTTTCATAAAATTTCATCAAAATCGATTAAAAACATACTTTAGATAATAAAAATGATGGTAAGGTTACTCACCTCATAATAGCGGGACTTCTACGTCGCTATTGATTCGTATACGAGTATAATTATACTTAATTGCCCGTCACCTACTTTGTTCAACAAGCTTTCCTAGCAACCATTTAAATTCAATACATTTAGTGAATCAATTCTACTTTTCTCTCTCTCATTCTATCATAAATCCACATACCTAATTCACATCTTAATATATTTTAACTATAATTAATTGCATCCTTCGTTCACGTAATTCTTTAGAGTATTAACATCGGTAACTTATTTACGGTATTTAGTGCCTATTTCAACCTTCTAAGCAACTTAAATTTACTTCATATCACCAATTAACCAATGCATAATTAAATAAAATAATTTAGCCTCCATATAATCCAATTTCAAAATAAATCATGGTGAAGAGTAAAGAAATTTTACCCAATTAAACTAGGTTGGCCCAAATCTTCACCTTCTTTTTCTTTTGGATTTTTCTTCCTTTATTGTTTTTGGACTCTTATTCATGGATTTCTCCCATTTCTTTCTAATTGGACCATGTCCATTTTTCCTTTATTGGACCATGTCCATTTTTCTTGCTTGTTGGGCCATGCCTATTTTCCTTGTTATTTTCTTTTCTTTTCTTTCTTTCTTTCTTTTCCATAGTCTAGCAACCTTGTTTATCTTTCTTTTTCTTCTCTTCACATGCACAAACTGTCCACTCTCTTCCTCTCTCTCCCTCTCACCACCGGTCACTTTTTCCTAGCTTTTTATCCTTCAATTTTTTTCAGCAGCTATAGCTGCTCATTTTGGCTCCAAAATCAACAGCTATGCTGCTCTGTTTTTCCTCAAATATTCAGCAGCTAAGCTGCACCTTTCCCTCCAAATATTTACAACCAAAACAATCACAATTAACCATCAAAACAACACCTCAAAACCTTCAATTTTTTGCTGTAAAATTCTGCACTTTTTGGCCTCCAAAACCAGCAGAAAAATGGCACTTTCCAGCCTCCAAAACCAGCAGAAAAATGGCTCTTTTCAGCCTCCAAAACTAGCCCTTAAATGGCTCTCTTTTCCTTCTTGAATGGTAGCAAAAACAACCCCTCAACTCAACTCTCTTTTCCTTTTATTTTTCTTTCTCTCTCGGCTTTCTCTTTGTTCTTTCTTTCTCTCCGTTTCTTCTTTGTTCTTTGGTTTCTCTTTTACACTCCCTCAACCGACCTCTCTCTTCTTTGTCTTCTTTACTTAGTTTACTCAATGGTATATATATATATATAGTATTTTATTTCTTCATGAATGTTCCACCACATTCCACTTTGTTCCAACCGGCCACATCACAATCTTTTTTTTTTCTTTTCTTCCTTCACTTGTTGCTTCACATGCCCCCCCCCCTCCAATTCACTAAGGAAAGAGTCTTTGACTCTTTTATTGACCACATGGGTGGCTGCCTATGTTGGTCCTATAATATTTTTTTTTATACACATACTATTATTATTTTACTCTATGTTAATTTTATTTTTTTCATTAATTTCCATTGCATATCCTTTAACTTTTATATGTTAAATTCGATCCTTTTAATACGTCTAAAAATTTCAATTTTCATCTAACTTCTTTTCTCGATACGTGTACCACCGAAATATACAAATTGCACCTCAATGCGGTATTACCAAAATATTTAAATATTTACTTATCCGCGTTTGTTCGACTTAACAAAACACGCGTATTTCACTTTTATCGCTTATTTCTACAAAAATTCACTTGTATTTCTTCTCCCCCACTTGGATCAACCATATGATCCTTTTTCATGACTGATTTCGACATCCGATTAAATATTAATATTTTAATATTATTTAATTAATAAAAATATTATTTTATTTTAACAATTTTATCTTGTCTCCTTGGTACCCAAAATACCTTATTATGCCTCACTTGACTTCCGAATCGCCTTTTATCTCACAAATTCTCCTCCGATAAAATTATTATTATTTTATTGTTATTTCCTCGCGTGTGGATCATTTTATCCTAAACTACTTTCGTCTTTTATCAGTTTTTAACATTTTAATTGACTTCAATTTGCATCCGATCAACTTTATTTATCACCATATCAAAGTATGAGGTATTTTAATTTCCTCCTCTTTCTCCCTCTCACAGCCGACAACAATTTCTTGCTTTTTTCAACCAAAAATTTTTAGCAGCCAAAGCTGCTCATGTCAACATCAAAATCAGCAACCAAGCTGCTATATTTTTCCTCAAAAATTAGCAACCAAGCTGCTCTATTTTTCCTCAAAAATCAACAGCTAAGCTGTTCTATTCTCCCTCCAAAAATCAGCAACTAAGTTGCTCCTTTCCTCCCTCAAAACTCGGCAACTAAAGCTTTAAAGATCAGCAGCCAAAACCGCACCTTCAGCCTTCAAAATCAACAGTCAAAATCGCACCTTCAGCCTTCAAAATCAGCTCCATCTCCTCTCCCTTTCTTTCTTACCACTTCTTAGTTTTTTTTTTTTTTTTTTTANTCTTAATCTCACCTTAAAATTCCTATTTGATCTAGTTCGAGGATTAAATAAACTTTGTTGTACCTCTAGGTACAATACCGACTTTTGTAAATTTTTTGGGACTCTCCTAGCATGCAATCATGCTATCATCACATGTAAGTCATGAATAGTATTTTATAAGGTCGGGCTTTATACGTTAGGCTCCTCAACAAGTTTTAAAAATTTCACATTTTATACTTGCCGTGCATGATTAGAAATTTCTTCTCAAAAATGTTTGTGCATTCTTGAAACACCTAATCTTTTATTTGCTCCTTAATATCTCGTGCATATCGTTCTATAAACGTGCACTTATTCTTAAGGGTATATAAATACGTACTCATCCATTCAATCCCCAACTCATCTTCATAGGTTTCTAGGGTGCCACACAGTTGGCCTCGTGTGGTTACTAACCCTTGTCGTTTAACTGAGTCAAGACAAGAATTGTAAATTCTCATAATGATATTCTATATAAACTTGTTTTCTATACCTCCCTTGTAGTCCTTCATTCACACTTTCATCACTTAGTATTGACATCCCTTATCCATATCTCCTATATTCATCTAAATCTTCACTCACTTTCTCTTTAGCCTTTAACAAGGCTTAATCTCTCGTCTCTTTTATTTCTTAGGATTTGACTTTGGTCAACATATTATCCATTTTAATACTTCGCATAGGATCTTATCTCAATATAGCCATCTCAAGAATCTTTCAATTTCTCTATTGCTTTTATATGCATTAAGCTGAGTCAATATTTTCAAACTCATTTCATCTTTCGACTTTCATCATCATTTGTAAAATCTCACCTTAAAGCATCATTTCCATACAGTGTAATGAATTCACGATACATATATCACCCCACACATAATTGGCTCACTGTTTACAGCATTCCTCAAATTTATTATCATCCATATCTAATTATCTTCCTTGTCTTGTACTCTAATAGTTTATTGACTTTCAGTATAAGTAACTACGAAAATAGTTCAGCTTCCTCCTCACTTTATTCTCACAATCCTTATTTAATCAAAATTTCATATTTTCCATGCTCCATAATTTAACTTCATTGGGCTATATTTGTGCCCATTTATTACCTCATAGTGTCATGGTATCACTTGGTAATCCCCTTCATGCTTAAATTACAATCATCAACTTAATCACGTCATCCATTTCGAATGTCATTTATAACTTTATTGATTCCTCCCATAACCTTTCTCGATAATTATATTACCAATTTACCTCTATCATACCAAAAGATTCCCATACACATCCAATTATTTAAACAGCTACTTTATATTCCGTTCGAGTCATACAAAACAAAAGCCACTTCTAACTCCTTTGTATAGATAACTACTACATTTTTCCTTAAACGACACTTGCCTAGATTTATGGTGATACGAACTTCAATGAAGGTATTAAGTATCTTTAGGATTCTCGTCGCCTTGATCCGGGCACATCGACGGATCCTTTTCGGGGTCTTCCTCTTCCTCCTGAGATTTCCTCCTTTGTTCCTCAATCCAAGCTTGTTGTATTCTCTTGTATTCTTTAACATTCACAAGTGCAGCACCTATTCCACATCCGGGAGGAAAGTGTCGAACACCTAACACCTTCCTAGGATGGATATCTCCCCTTGCAATTGCATTCCTGGTACATTCTCTTTCCCACTCCTCAGATTGTTTCAAAAGAAAATTTCTTATAGTTTCTGAAGTGTCGGAGCTATCCTCACTTTCAAGACTCTCACTACTCTCAAAGCTTTCCTTATTACGAAACCATTCTGCTAAATTCGGAGGAATCCTGTTAATAGGAATTCGGGATGGACCACTTTCCATATTACCTAGATCAGGGCGCCATTGGCTCTTGGCAGTGAAATCTAATGATCCCTCACTAGCACTATGAGGGACATCAGGACTACTATCTCTCCTAAACATGGCGTGTACGATAGGCACACCTTCAAACCTATAAGCAACCAAATATAAATTATTTAGCCATCTAGATATCATAAGAACAGGTAGGTTTCTAATGAAATAAGGGCTCATGTAGCCTCCTGTCCTTGACTTACATTGCGCACCCACAATCCAAGGACGAGACTCTACTTAGACTCCAACAACTCCGCTGACCACACAGGAATCCCTAGGACTAAACTAAACCTAGGGCTTTGATACCAACATTGTAACAGCCCCTTCTTGGTCGCTACCAACCTCCGAGACCTCTGGGAGACCCACCAAGTCCCAAACAAGCCTTAAAGAAAGTTCTCAATAACTCATTGTATATTCCCACTAAACCGTATTCATGTTTGAACCATAAATATTTAAAACATGAATTCAACAATAACCATAATCATTAAATTTTTACTTTAAACCATGAGAGCACAATTAAATACATTGAGTTCAAAAATCTCAAATTTCCCGTTTATATCAAAACTAATATTTGTTTACATAGTAAAACCAAGTACTACAACTCAACCTCTAACAGCAGAGCGACTCGAGATAAAATGCTATAAGATGCCTTTACCTATCTACGATGAACTGTACGCGTCGACGATTACATGCTCGACCAATCCCTGTCTACAAAAAGGGGAAAAAGAGGGGTGTGAGTCTCACAAACTCAGTGATCATCGACTCCGTGACCAGAGGATAGATGGGAAACAAGCAAATAACAGATCAGTTAAATATTAGAATGCAGGATTATGAAAATAATTTATTTCAAACGGGAGTTTGTGCCTTATGTGAAATATCGAGGAATTCTTACGCGTTATAACTACTTCAATTGGTAAATCAACCAAGGTAGATAAAACTTTTCGCTACAAAACAGATCAATAACCTTATTCAAGTCAATCATTTGAAATATTGAATTAAAATAATTTTACATAAAGAAAATTCCATCGTCAAAATTAATGACATTTTATTCAAATCAAATCAATGTATTCGGCAATCTCCCATGAAATCGAATGTTAATCAAACTCATATGTAAATCACAAATCACCTCGCACTCGAGGAGTTAAAATTCATTTCA
>NC_030851.1:15152794-15208334 GCF_000208745.1 Theobroma cacao | reverse complement strand
CAAATTGATCCTCAAACTCCAAATTACCATTTTAAGTCATCCATGAACTGTGAAACTCTTAATCTCACCTTAAAATTCCTATTTGATCTAGTTCGAGGATTAAATAAACTTTGTTGTACCTCTAGGTACAATACCGACTTTTGTAAATTTTTTGGGACTCTCCTAGCATGCAATCATGCTATCATCACATGTAAGTCATGAATAGTATTTTATAAGGTCGGGCTTTATACGTTAGGCTCCTCAACAAGTTTTAAAAATTTCACATTTTATACTTGCCGTGCATGATTAGAAATTTCTTCTCAAAAATGTTTGTGCATTCTTGAAACACCTAATCTTTTATTTGCTCCTTAATATCTCGTGCATATCGTTCTATAAACGTGCACTTATTCTTAAGGGTATATAAATACGTACTCATCCATTCAATCCCCAACTCATCTTCATAGGTTTCTAGGGTGCCACACAGTTGGCCTCGTGTGGTTACTAACCCTTGTCGTTTAACTGAGTCAAGACAAGAATTGTAAATTCTCATAATGATATTCTATATAAACTTGTTTTCTATACCTCCCTTGTAGTCCTTCATTCACACTTTCATCACTTAGTATTGACATCCCTTATCCATATCTCCTATATTCATCTAAATCTTCACTCACTTTCTCTTTAGCCTTTAACAAGGCTTAATCTCTCGTCTCTTTTATTTCTTAGGATTTGACTTTGGTCAACATATTATCCATTTTAATACTTCGCATAGGATCTTATCTCAATATAGCCATCTCAAGAATCTTTCAATTTCTCTATTGCTTTTATATGCATTAAGCTGAGTCAATATTTTCAAACTCATTTCATCTTTCGACTTTCATCATCATTTGTAAAATCTCACCTTAAAGCATCATTTCCATACAGTGTAATGAATTCACGATACATATATCACCCCACACATAATTGGCTCACTGTTTACAGCATTCCTCAAATTTATTATCATCCATATCTAATTATCTTCCTTGTCTTGTACTCTAATAGTTTATTGACTTTCAGTATAAGTAACTACGAAAATAGTTCAGCTTCCTCCTCACTTTATTCTCACAATCCTTATTTAATCAAAATTTCATATTTTCCATGCTCCATAATTTAACTTCATTGGGCTATATTTGTGCCCATTTATTACCTCATAGTGTCATGGTATCACTTGGTAATCCCCTTCATGCTTAAATTACAATCATCAACTTAATCACGTCATCCATTTCGAATGTCATTTATAACTTTATTGATTCCTCCCATAACCTTTCTCGATAATTATATTACCAATTTACCTCTATCATACCAAAAGATTCCCATACACATCCAATTATTTAAACAGCTACTTTATATTCCGTTCGAGTCATACAAAACAAAAGCCACTTCTAACTCCTTTGTATAGATAACTACTACATTTTTCCTTAAACGACACTTGCCTAGATTTATGGTGATACGAACTTCAATGAAGGTATTAAGTATCTTTAGGATTCTCGTCGCCTTGATCCGGGCACATCGACGGATCCTTTTCGGGGTCTTCCTCTTCCTCCTGAGATTTCCTCCTTTGTTCCTCAATCCAAGCTTGTTGTATTCTCTTGTATTCTTTAACATTCACAAGTGCAGCACCTATTCCACATCCGGGAGGAAAGTGTCGAACACCTAACACCTTCCTAGGATGGATATCTCCCCTTGCAATTGCATTCCTGGTACATTCTCTTTCCCACTCCTCAGATTGTTTCAAAAGAAAATTTCTTATAGTTTCTGAAGTGTCGGAGCTATCCTCACTTTCAAGACTCTCACTACTCTCAAAGCTTTCCTTATTACGAAACCATTCTGCTAAATTCGGAGGAATCCTGTTAATAGGAATTCGGGATGGACCACTTTCCATATTACCTAGATCAGGGCGCCATTGGCTCTTGGCAGTGAAATCTAATGATCCCTCACTAGCACTATGAGGGACATCAGGACTACTATCTCTCCTAAACATGGCGTGTACGATAGGCACACCTTCAAACCTATAAGCAACCAAATATAAATTATTTAGCCATCTAGATATCATAAGAACAGGTAGGTTTCTAATGAAATAAGGGCTCATGTAGCCTCCTGTCCTTGACTTACATTGCGCACCCACAATCCAAGGACGAGACTCTACTTAGACTCCAACAACTCCGCTGACCACACAGGAATCCCTAGGACTAAACTAAACCTAGGGCTTTGATACCAACATTGTAACAGCCCCTTCTTGGTCGCTACCAACCTCCGAGACCTCTGGGAGACCCACCAAGTCCCAAACAAGCCTTAAAGAAAGTTCTCAATAACTCATTGTATATTCCCACTAAACCGTATTCATGTTTGAACCATAAATATTTAAAACATGAATTCAACAATAACCATAATCATTAAATTTTTACTTTAAACCATGAGAGCACAATTAAATACATTGAGTTCAAAAATCTCAAATTTCCCGTTTATATCAAAACTAATATTTGTTTACATAGTAAAACCAAGTACTACAACTCAACCTCTAACAGCAGAGCGACTCGAGATAAAATGCTATAAGATGCCTTTACCTATCTACGATGAACTGTACGCGTCGACGATTACATGCTCGACCAATCCCTGTCTACAAAAAGGGGAAAAAGAGGGGTGTGAGTCTCACAAACTCAGTGATCATCGACTCCGTGACCAGAGGATAGATGGGAAACAAGCAAATAACAGATCAGTTAAATATTAGAATGCAGGATTATGAAAATAATTTATTTCAAACGGGAGTTTGTGCCTTATGTGAAATATCGAGGAATTCTTACGCGTTATAACTACTTCAATTGGTAAATCAACCAAGGTAGATAAAACTTTTCGCTACAAAACAGATCAATAACCTTATTCAAGTCAATCATTTGAAATATTGAATTAAAATAATTTTACATAAAGAAAATTCCATCGTCAAAATTAATGACATTTTATTCAAATCAAATCAATGTATTCGGCAATCTCCCATGAAATCGAATGTTAATCAAACTCATATGTAAATCACAAATCACCTCGCACTCGAGGAGTTAAAATTCATTTCACCGTAAAAATAAGGGGAGCTGCAAAAAAACCTTTAAATTTTGTTTTCACCATGCAAGGAAATATGAATTTGTAAACCCAAAGATGCCACTATCGAGTAGCGAATGAAAGTAAACTCGTGGTCCCACTACCACATAATAACATCCGGAAGCATCGTTTCTACCGGATTCCCATGTGCCATGGTAGTCTCACGATGTTGGCCGACATCGGAGAATCAAGCAGTCGCAATCGCATAATCATCTGGTGGCCTAGCCACACACACATATATCATAGGTCGTGGCCCCAACCACGCCTAACCGCCCGTCGGTGACCCAATGGTTCTCTAGCTAGAGCTCACTAGTGCACGAGGGTCACACTTAACCGATGTCACATCCGGCATACTCTCGACACTTTCGGTTTGTAAACCATTTTGCAATTGTGTTATGTCTTTAAAAGCTCGTCTCAAAATTATTTTCCAAAGCATTCGTCACAAGGTATGATAAAATCTATCATTTTCTCAAAATATATTTATACATGAATTTCAAAACAATAATTTGCATGGTGAATAAGCAATATAACCATGAATGCATACTGCAAAATATAAGGCTTGAATTTTAATATAAAACAGTGTGAAGGGCTTGCTTCCCAATTTTTAAAACACTTTACATATAATTTATACATATATATATTCAAAACAATTTTTAAAATCATTTACATTCACAATTCTCTAAAATGTCTACCAGCACATGCTATCCACAAATTTTTGCGTTTAAAATAAATCATACTTATAGATATATATTTATGAAAATTTTAAAATTGGTACCCCCTACTCACCACACAATAGCGGGATGTTACGTCGCTATTAATTCAAAGACGTATCGAGCTACTCCTTTTCAACGATTGTTCGTTATTTCCTTCAGCCCTTCACCACATTGCACCACTTATTTATTTCTCCAAAATATTGAAACCCACTTAATTAATATATCTATATATATTATTTTATTCTAGCATCATTATTATATATATATTTTTTCTTTTTTTTTTCCTTTCTTTCTCTTTCTCCTCTCTCCCGTCGGTCAGCAGCACCTTGCTTGTCTTTCTTTTTCCTTTCTTACATACACAAGCTTGCCACAACTTCCTCCTCTCTCTCTCTCTCTCACCGCCGGTAATAATTTCTTGCTTCTTTCAACCAAAAATTTTCAGCAGCCAAAGCTGCTCATATCAACATCAAAATTAGTAGCCAAGTTGCTCTATTTTTCCTCAAAAATTAGCAGCTAAGCTGCTCTATTCTCCCTCCAAAAATCAGTAGCTAAGCTGCTCTTTTCCTCCCTCAAAACTCGACAGCCAAAGCTTCAAAGATCAGTAGCCAAAATCGCAGCTTTAGCCTTCAAAATCAGTAGTCAAAACCACACCTTCAGCCTTGAAAATCAGCTCCTTCTCCTCTCCCTTTCTTTCTCACCACTCGGCTTTCTCTTCTTGTTTTTTTCTTTTTGCTCTTTCTGCTCTCCTTTTGCTCTCTTATGCCTGATGCCTTTTTCTTGTTTCTTTTTCTTCTCTTCCACTAACCGACTTCTCTCTTTCTTCTTCTTTACTTTATTTATTTACTTATTTTTATATTTTTTTTTCTCCATTTGTCTTCCAATTTGGCTGGCCCCCCCATCTTTCTTGCTTTCTTTCTTCATTCAACTTGTTCCACATGGCCGAACCCCCCTTCCATCATATAAAATAAAGAGTTTTTTGACTCTTTTTATTGACCACATGGGCAGCTGCCCATGTTGGTCTTTCTTTATTTATTTATTTTTTTATATACATACTTGTATTATTATTTTACTATTTATTTATTTTATTTTTTTCATTTAATTCCACTACATAATCCTTCAACCTTTATATTTTAAATTTGATCCTTTTGATACGTCTAAAAATTTCAATTTTCATCTATCTTCCTTCCTCTGTATGTGTACCACAAAAATATCAAAATTGCACTTCAACGCGGTATTACTATAATATTTAAATATTTACTTATTCGCGTTGGCTCGACTTAGCAAAACACGCGTATTTCACTTTCGTCATTCATCTCCAAAAATTTATTTGTATTTCTTCTCCCCCACTTGGATCAACCATATGATCCTTCTTCATGACTGATTTTGATTTTGACACCCGGTTAAATATTAATATTTTAATATTATTTTATTAATAAAATATTATTTATTCTAAAAATTTCCTCTTGTCTCCTTGGTACCTGAAATACCTTATTATGTCTCAATTGACTTCTGAATCACCTTTTATCTCACAAATTCTCTTTCGATAAAAATATTATTATTTTATTATTATTTCCTCGCGTACGAAATATTTTATCTTAAACTACTCCTTTCATCTTTCATCACTTTTAAACATTATAATTGGCCTCAATTCGCATCCAATAAGCTTTATTTGTCACCATATCAAAGTATGGGGTATTACAGCAACTGTCATAGAAGAAGCTAAAAACTTAAATGTTCTTAAGGTCGATGAGCTCTTAGGATTCCTGCTTACATATAAGATGACCCTCAAACATGAAGAAGAAAAGGATGAAGTACTTAAAGGAGAATTGAAGAGAAAGAGCACTGCTCTTAAAACTATTAAAGAAAATGATGAAAAGAATATTAAGAGTGATGATGAAAAAGATGATGATGAAAAGATAGCTCTATTAACTAGAAGGTTCAATAGATTTTGAGAAATAAACCAGGAAATAGAAAGAATCTAAGGAGTGAAGAATCAAGAAGAAATTCAAGAAGAGATATTTCAAAAGATGATCATGGAAAGGATCACAAAATTTGATATGAATATCAAAGGCCAAGTCATATTAAATATGAATGTCTAAAACTCAAGAAGAACCATCAAATAAGCTTCAAGAAAAAAGCAATGGTTGTCACGTGGAGTGAAAATGATGAATCACAAGATGAGGAGGAGGAAAAAGTTGTAAACTTATGCTTCGTGGGAGTTGATAATTCCAAGGTTGCTTCTTAAATATTGCCTTATGCCCATATAATCTTAATGATGATGCATATACATTTAATGAGCTTCAAGATGCATATGATGAGTTAGCATTTGAATTTGAATACATGACTCTGAAATAGAAAAAGGTCATTTCTAAACTTAAGGCTGAAAATGATTACTTGAATAAAATCAAATTTGAGCTAGAAAACAAGGTAAATAGTTTAAAAAATGAAGTGGATGTCTTGGAAAAGAAATATAAGCATTTAAATGAAAAATATTTCGAAGGGAATTTGAGTTCACAAAAGTTCAATGAAATGCTAGAAGCTTAGCAAGCCTTTTTTGACAAAGAACAATTAGGATTTGATGAAAAACTAAGAAAAGCTAAAAGGAAAATGTTTTTAGAAAAGCAAAATGAAAAATATGGGGCATCACAATCATGCATATATTATCATAAAATGAGTCATTCCATATATTTCTACCCTCATAGAAAAACACCCTTTAAAGAAAATATTGTTAAAAAGGTGTGGATTCCAAAAGGAGCCAAACCTCAATGGGGAAGAATTGTTAAAGTTTTTGAGGTTCCAAGTAAAACCAAACTTGGAAGGACTAACATTCATGGACCTAAGAAAGCCTGGGTACCAAAATCCAAAGTTTGAGTTTTCATGTGATAGGGTAAAGTCATAGGCTAAAAGAAAAATTAAGGCAAGAATGAGCAAGATTGTATAGATTAAGCTCATACCAAAATTAGGTGATATCTATTCCAAAAATAAATTGCCTATGAAAGATGAATTTTTAATTGATTAAGTATTTTTAGGTTGATTGTTTATCATTACTTGAATAACATAGATCATAACTTGAATATAGTTGATAATCATAACAATGTAGTTCTTGAATTACATTTTGAATAAAGCTTAATTCTTTGAATTTATAATTTAAATGATTGATGTTTTGATGATTTTGTTTGTATAATAGTTGCTACAATAAGAGTATATAATGATCTACTAAATTTGCATATCATTTCATACATATGTATCATTCAAAACCAACAACAATGTGTACTAAACTTAATTCTTCTTAAAAGATTACTTGTATTTGATTTGGATAAAAAACCTCTGTTTTTCAAGATAACTAAGTTCAAGAATCAACTTTTTGATTTAAAGAATCAATTTTTCAATTACAAAATTGTTTTCAAAAAGTTTTAGGAATTCAATGAATTGACTCTTTAAATCTCAAGAATCGATTCTAAAAAAGAATTACGAAAGTCTTTAAAAACTAAGGCACAAAGAATTGATTCCAATCAAATAAGAACCGATCCTTGCGCTTTAAAGTTAGAAAATTGGTCAAGTTTTAAAACTACATTTGTCATCTTTAAAATTCTTCAAAAGTCATGATTTCTCAATCTTTTCTCTTTGAAGCAGTTTCCCTTATTCAAAAGTGATCATCTTAGAGTCAAAAGATTGAAAATTTTTGAAAAAGTTCTTCACTCTCAAATCTTTTTACTAAGTTCTGGTTAACCTATTTCCAAATGCAAGGTTTCTAAAGAAAAATCAGTTTAATACTTGAATCAAACAACACCATCTCTCCAAACCCTTGACTCCTAATACCAAACCTTCAGCGTAGAATCAATCTTGTGAGAAAATGGCATAAAAAAGATCAAGAGAAGAGAAGGGTAAAGCTCCAACTATCTTTACCAAGAAATAGAGGAAACAAAGAATCGATGCTCTCGATGTACATTTCTCAACTCCAGATGAGAGAAAAATGTTTCATGAGCATTACATTACAAGGAAGGTATTTCATGGAAAAATTATTAATCTAGAGTGGCTAGAAAATGAATTTAGATTTTCATATATTGAGAACCTAAGAGAAATGGGTTGGTATGACTATTTGAGCCTACGAATGGGAGTTTACGAAGACCTTGTAAGAATATTCTATTCAAAAGGGACTACTAGCTATGAAGGTGAAGATGATGTAGATATTGTAAGTCATGATGAGTCATTCCTTACTTCACTGGCTGGATGATCATATGTCATCACACCCTTACTACTTCAAAAAATACTAAAGCTAAAATCTCCAAGTAGAAATGTGATAACTTTCATGAGTGAGGAAAATGCAATTTCAAAAGATGAATTAAATGCTGGGTTTTTGGTAAGACCAATCACAACAGCTAAATTTCCCAATAGTGCATCAAGGCTTAGCCTTCATGATATAATTATTCACCTTATTATTTTCTACAATAGAAAGCCATTTGGAACCAAACATGCAATAGTGACAAGTGAGGAAATGTGGTTTATGCACCATATGAAAATAAGAACTCCTATTGATCTTGCATAGTTCATCTTTAGAGACATGAAATATCTAGTTTGAGGGGTAAGAAACAATCTGGTGTATGGAATGATTGTGAATTAATTGATAAGTTGAAAATCAACATTAGCTTTGACAAACCCAAAATGTAGAATAAAATCAAATTCTTGAACAATAACACACTTGGAAGAATGAGTTATGAATACAATGCTAAACAAAATAGTTGGGTAAAAAAGGATGAAGCACAAGAAAGAATACAAGTTGAGCAACCAGTACCAAGAAGTCAACTTGTGCAACCTATAGCACCTACCTCCGCATCAACACTCATTCCTCAAGTTGCACATAGGTCACACGGCCAACTTAGCACAATATGTATGAGTCAAGGAACCTACCAATATTTAAGTGCCAAGGTACAAGCAAGAATGATTGAACAAAATCTTGGAAAAATTAAGGAGAAAATTGAAGAAACAATTGCTAAATTTGTTCCTCAATTCCAAAATATCTTTGATCATTGCTGTTATGCAATTGAAAAAATGCAAGAAACAATTGACAAGCTTGGAGAAAGAATAAAATAACAGGTGCAAAATCAGATAGACGTAGTACATAATCAAAAAAAACTAAATGATAGGATGGACAGAACCAAATTCACAATCATTCACAACATTGATGACAGCTCTAAATTAGACACTGACTCTGATTCTGATCCAACTCCTAAACCTTATGCTCATTTATATAACAAAACATTTGCATACATTTTTCTGTTCTATTTTGATGTGTGATTGTATTGCAAATGTTCCTTGTGTATATTGTAATTAATGAAATACATCTTTTGCTCAATTCCTTGTGCACATACTTGATACACTCTTGTTGCTATTGTTGTGTGCTATCTATGAGCTTTATATTCTTATGCTCAATTTTTGGTTCCTTTATAATATAACAAAAGAGGAAGAATATTGTGAGCAAAATTTTCTAAAAGCCTAATGATAATTCTATTTTATAGAATTATTTTACTCTAATTTTGTTATTAAATATTAGCTAAGTCCTCAATTTTCAATTATAATTTAATTATTTTTTAGATGTTTTTATGATTAGGTACTTTTTAGTGAGTTATTTTAATTTTATGTTATTCCTTTTATTTTAGTTATTATTTATTGGTTTTTATATTTTTTTAGGATTAAAAGTGATTGGGCTTAATTTTGGAAAGTAAGGTGTCGAAAGACCTAGAATCTACTTGCGTATGTTTCGGTATTTTGAACATATCTTGAGATAAAGAACCTTAAATGATGTGATTCTTAGAACATTGGAAAGCTAAGAGACAGAGCTACAACTTTCATGAAGATCACTTTGCCCAGTTCTGCTTTGAAGATAGAGAAAATCGCGTCGAAAAATGGCTGGATGTACTGTGCCGAGAATGAAAATTTGTAAAGACTGATAATTGATTTTTGGGCCTTTTATTACATTCTTAAGCCCAAATAAACCCTAGGTCAGCTTAAGGAACTTTAGGTTTAATCTATTAGTATAAATAGGATATGTTTTGACAACATTAAGTAGACAACCTTTGGGAGATTCAAGAAACTAGAAGTTGAGGCTGAAACTTGAAGATCAAGGCGGAGAATATTGTTTTGTTTTCTTCCTTAACTTTTATCATTCTTGATACTTGCAATGGTTGAATTTTATACAATGTTATTTTATTTTACAATTATGAGTAGCTAAATTTCTTTTTCTAGGATTGCAATTGAACTCACATGTAGTCTAGATTTTTAATCTCTTTCTTACTTATTTTTAATGGGATTTGAATTGTTTATTCCAATTTGTTCTTAATGCTTTTAATTGCCTGATCACTAATTAAATTGACTTAGGAACCTAAACAAACTTGGGAAAAGGAGTTTAGAGTAGACTAAAATTGGGATAGCATATGATCAAATTAATTGATTTGCGTACAGGATAGGGATATACCTATAGGCCGTATATAGCCAGATTAGAGCCTGAACTTAATGAGTCTGTTTTAATTTCAAATCACATAGGGATATAGTGTTTTGGTTAAAATATATATTTTTATAGGTTGAGTCGAGATACCCTTATAAATAATTTAGGACTCTAGGTTAGCAATTCAACCCATTGAAATAAGTTAAGTAAGAGAGGTAAGACTTAGATGAAGTGTGAGGGATATTGTGATCCTAGGCTAGTTTGATTTGATATTTTCTCAAGTTATTATTTTGATTTTTCTTATTGGTTTTAATTTTAGTTTTAATCAATTATTTAATTTTGATTATTTGGATAAGATTAAATTGTTCTAATTTTAGTACTTAGTAAAGTTTTAGATTAATTCCTTGTGGGATCGATACCGTACTTGCTAATATACTATCTATTCGATACGTATACTTGCGTAGTAGGATTTTAACTGACAAGTTTTTGACGCCGTTGCCGAGGAATTTTTTCTAGATTTATTACTAATACTAATACCAAGCAATTTAGTCTTACCTCAAATTTTATTTTTCTTGTTTTAATTTTAGATTTTGTTTTTTTGCAGATATCTTTAGTTATTGTATGCAAAGAAGAAACAACTTGAATCTTGTTCCCTTTGATCCTGAGATAGAAAGAACTTTCAGAAGACGTCGAAGGGAGAATTTACAAGTTACAGCTTCAAATCAAACAATGGCTGAGGATAACATTAATAATGGTAATAATGCCATTAATGTGGTTCCCGAAGCACATAGAGCATTGTGAGATTATGCAGTTCCTCTATTGCAAGGTTTGCACCAAAGCATTAAGAGACTTTCCATCAATGCGAATAATTTTGAAATCAAACCAGCCTATATTCAAATGATTCAGTCTTCAGTTCAGTTTGGTGGGTTACCTAGTAATGATCCTAATACTCATTTAGTAAATTTCCTGGAGATTTACAATACTTTTAAATACAATGGAGTAACTAATGATGCTATTAGATTGAGACTGTTTCCATTCTCTCTAAGGGACAAAGCAAAAAATTGGCTTAATTCACTGCCTAATGGGTTTATCACTACATGGGAGGAGTTGGCTCAAAAGTTTCTCTCAAAATTCTTTTCACCTGCAAAGACTGCAAAGTTGAGGAACGATATCACCTCATTCACACAATTTGATGGTGAGTCCTTGTATGAAGCTTGGGAGAGGTTTAAAGAACCATTGCAAAGATGCCCACATCACGAACTTCCTGATTGGTTGCAAGTTCAGACATTCTACAATGGGCTGATTGGGTCAATTAAAACCACAATTGATGCTGCTGCTGGTGGGGCATTGATGAGTAAGAATGCTGCAGATGCATATAATTTATTGGAAGAGATGGCTTTAAATAATTATCAATGGCCTTCAGAAAGGTCGGGTTCAAGAAAAGTTGTTGGAGCCTATGAAATTGATACAATGAGCAACTTAGCTGTGCAAGTGGCTGCACTGTCCAAAAAGATTGACACATTGGGAGTTCATGCAGTTCAAAATTCAATTTGTGAGATGTGTGGGGATGGCCATTCAAATGATCAATGTCCATACAATTCTAATCAGTCCAGTTTGTGGGGAACTTTAACAGACAGCAAAACAACCCATATTCCAATACTTATAATCCTGGTTGGAGAAACCATCCCAATTTTTCATGGAATAACAATGCAGGGCCTTCCAATCCAAAACCCAACATGCCTCTGGAATTTCAACAGCAAGTTAAACCACTAGTTCTTGAAAAGAAGCCCCAAGTGGAAGAACTTCTTTTACAGTATATATCCAAGAATGATGTGATAATTCAAAGCTTTGGAGCATCATTGAGAAATCTTGAAACCCAAGTGGGACAACTTGCAAACTCCGTCAATAGTAGACCTTAAGGTTCCCTACCTAGTGACACACAAATCAATCCTAAAGGTAAGGAACAATGCCAAGCAATCACCTTAAGGAATGGAAAAGAGATTGAAGGGGTGAATGAAAAAGTAGTTGAAACTGAGAATGAACATGTTGATAATGAAAGAATTTGTGAGAAAGAAAGTGAAGTCGAACAGAAAGAGAAGGTCAAGGCTAAAAATCAAGGAGTTTCTCAAGTCATTCATCCTCCACCACCTTTTCCCCAAAGGCTCCAAAAGCAAAAGCTTGAGAAGCAATTTCAGAAGTTCATCAATGTCTTCAAGAAATTACACATAAATATTCCTTTTGCTGAAGCTCTGGAACAAATGCCTAGTTATGTCAAGTTCTTGAAGTACATCCTCTCCAAAAAGATAAAGCTATGTGAGTTTGAAACTATCTCCCTTACAGAAGAGTGTAGTGCAATTCTTCAAAACAAGCTACCACTAAAACTCAAAGATCTAGGTAGTTTCACAATCCCTTACACTATTGGTAATTTTTTTTTTACAAAAGCTTTGAGTGATTTAGGTCCAAGTATCAATTTAATGCCTTGGTCAATTTTTGAGAAACTTGGTTTGGGGGAATGCAAACCCACTTTTGTAACTTTGAAATTGGCTGATCGTTCTTATGTGTACCCAAGGGGAATTATTGAAGATGTTCTTGTCAAGGTAGATAAATTCATTTTTCCAGTTGATTTTATAATTCTTGACATGGAAGAAGATAGGCAAATTCCAATCATTCTTGGGAGGCCATTCTTAGCAACTGCTAGAGCTTTAATTGATGTTGAAAAAGGTGAGCTTACTTTGAGAGTTCAAGACCAACAGGTAACATTTAATATTTTCAAAGCTTTAAAATTGCCTGTCACATCTGAAGACTGTTTTTCTGTGAGTGTAGTGAACAATTTGACACATGATGTTTTCTTAAAAGAAAATCCCAATGATCCTTTTGAAGCATGTTTATTTGCTAACTCTGATAGGGATGATGATGAGTTTATTGAATATTCAAATTTGTTGAATGCTCACTCCAGATTTAGAACTAATCATCAATTTGAGTCTTTAGATATTTCAACTTCTTTGGTGCCAGCTTTTAAGCCTTCTATTGAGGAGCCATCTATTTTGGAACTCAAACCTCTACCAGCACACTTGAGGTATGCTTATCTTGGAAAATCTTCCACTCTTTCGGTTATTATTTCTGATGCTCTTACTAGCTTACAAGAGGAGAAATTATTGAGAACACTTAGAGCATTCAAGAAAGCAATAGGGTGGACCATAGCTGATATTAAGGGAATTAGCCCTTCTATTTGCATGCATAAAATTCTTCTTAAGGAAGATCACAAAGCCACAATTGAATAACAAAGAAGATTAAATCCTATCATGAAGGAAGTAGTCAAGAAGGAAATCATCAAGTGGTTGGATGCCGGAATAATCTACCCTATCTCTGATAGCTCATGGGTAAGTCCAGTTCAATGTGTTCTTAAGAAAGGAAGAATGATTGTGGTGGCCAATGACAATAATGAGCTCATTCCAACAAGAACGGTGACTGGATGGAGAGTGTGCATGGACTACTGCAAGCTCAACAAAGCTACAAGGAAAGATCACTTCCTTTTTCCATTCATTGATCAAATGTTAGATCGCTTGGCTGGTAAGGAATATTATTGTTTTCTAAATGGTTATTCTAGCTATAACCAAATTGCTATTGCTCCTAAAGATCAGGAAAAGACTACATTTACATGTCCTTATGGCACCTTTGCTTTTAGAAGAATGCCATTTGGATTATGTAATGCACCTGCCACCTTTCAACGATGCATGATGGCCATATTCACAAACATGGTGGAAAAATGCTTGGAGGCATTTATGGATGATTTCTCAGTCTTTGGAAATAATTTTGATGATTGTCTTTTAAATCTTGCTAGGGTACTCAAGAGGTGCGAAGAGACAAATTTGGTGCTCAATTGGGAGAAATGTCACTTCATGGTGCGA
This sequence comes from Theobroma cacao, assembly GCF_000208745.1. NCBI lineage: Eukaryota > Viridiplantae > Streptophyta > Magnoliopsida > Malvales > Malvaceae > Theobroma > Theobroma cacao. The sequence continues at coordinate 15,194,166 of NC_030851.1, read as the reverse complement.
GAAGGTATTGTTCTTGGGCACAAGATCTCTAGTAATGGCATTGAAGTAGATAAAGCAAAAATTGAAGCAATTAAGAAATTACCACCTCCAATAAATGTCAAAGGTATTAGAAGCTTTCTTGGTCATGCTGGTTTTTATAGAAGATTTATTAAGGATTTTTCAAAAATTTCTAAACCACTTTGCAATTTATTGGAGAAAGATGTGCCATTTAATTTTGATAATGAATGTCTTGTTACTTTTGATGAATTGAAGAAAAGATTAATATTTGCACCTATCATAATTAGTCCCGATTGGACTTTTCCTTTTGAGCTAATGTGTGATGCAAGTGATTATGCGGTGGGAGCTGTTTTGGGACAAAGGAAGGATAAAATCTTCCATTCCATCTATTATGCTAGCAAGACTTTGAATGAGGCTCAGAAAAATTATACCACGACAGAAAAGGAGCTCTTGGCTGTGGTTTTTACTTTTGACAAATTTCACTCCTATCTCGTGGGGACAAAGGTGATAGTGTACATTGATCACTCAGCTATCAAGTATTTGATTGCCAAGAAGGATACTAAGCCAAGATTGATAAGGTGGATCTTCTTACTTCAAGAATTTGATCTTGAGATTCGTGATAGAAAAGGAAAAGAAAATCAAGTTGCAGACCACCTCTCAAGATTAGAAATTGAAGCTCAAGGTAAGGATTCGACCTTAATCAAAGAGATGTTTCGTGATGAACAAATCCTTCAAGTTGGTAAGAAATCACTTCCTTGGTATGCTGATTTTGTAAACTATTTGGTAAGCAATATTATTCCCCCTGATTTAAATTTTCATCAGAAAAAGAAATTTTTGCATGATGTTAAATTTTATTTTTGGGATGAGCCTTACTTGTTCAAACAGTGTAAATACCAGATGTTCAGAAAATGTGTCTTGGAGGAAGAGATTCAAAGTGTGCTTCACCATTGCCATTCTTCAGATTATGGAGGACACTTTGGAGGAACTAGGACTGCTGCTAAAGTCCTCCAATTAGGTTTGTATTAGCCTACATTATTTAAAGATGCTCATAATTTTGTCTTGCATTGTGACAGGTGCCAAAGGGTGGGAAATATCTCAAGGCGACATGAGATGCCTCTCAACAACATCATGGAGATAGAAATGTTTGATGTATGGGGTATTGACTTCATGGGTCCGTTCATATCCTCATATAACAACAAATACATTTTGCTAGCTGTGGATTATGTCTCCAAGTGGGTTGAAGCAGCAGCCTTTCCTCATAATGATTCGAAGGTGGTCATGAATTTCATCAAGAAGAATATTTTCACTCGATTCGGCACTCCAAGGGTAATCATTAGTGATGAGGGAAGTCATTTTTGCAATAAATATTTTGATGCCCTTCTGACAAAATATGGAGTTAAACACAAGGTCGCCACTGCGTACCATCCTTAAACTAGTGGCCAAGCGAAAATATCGAATCGCGAAATCAAGAGGATTTTGGAGAAAACCGTGTGTCCCATAAGAAAAGATTGGTCAAAGAGACTGGATGATGCACTGTGGGCATATAGGACTGCTTACAAGACCCCGATTGGTATGTCTCCATATAAGTTGGTCTTTGGAAAAGCTTGTCACTTACCGGTGGAACTTGAACACAATGCTTATTGGGCTGTGAAGAAATTAAATATTGATCTACAAACAACAGGTGAGCAAAGGTTGTTGCAATTAAATGAACTTGATGAATTTCGCCTTCAAGCTTATGAGAATGCCAAACTCTACAAAGAGAAAACAAAGCAATGGCATGATAAGAAGATACTAGCAAGAAGCTTTGAGCCAGGACAAGCAGTGTTGCTCTTTAATTCTCGCTTGAAATTATTTTTGAGAAAGCTCAAATCAAGGTGGTCTGGTCCTTTTATTGTCAATGAGGTATTCCCACATGGAGCAATCGAAGTTAGAGGGACAAATAGTCGAAAATTTAAAGTCAATGGACAAAGATTAAAGCATTATTGGGGAGGCGAAATTAATAGTCAAAAGTCCTCAATTCACTTGCTTGATACGGCCTAAAGTCCAAGACAGTCCAGCCGAAGACTATAAATGAAGTGCTTCTTGGGAGGAACCTAAGCTTCTTAACCTTACTCGTTTTTATTTTTTTTCATTTTTTTATTATCTTTTATTTTTTTTTATTTTTTTTATTTTTTTATTTTTTTATTTTAATCTATATTTTTTTCTTTTCGCAGGTCATTGGATTAAAAAAAAAAAAACTTTAAAGTTGCGGCCCTCAATTTGAGAGCTGCGGCCTTGAAAGGTGCCAATATGTGCGCTGAAATAGAAAGTTTCAACGCCGTAGCCCTCAAATGGAGAACCGCGACGCTGGATAAAGCAAGAGAGAATGGGCCCAAACAGAATGTTTCAGCGTCGCGACCTTCACTTTAAGCACCGCGGTGTTGAACAAAAGACTAAAATACATACGAGCTGAGCGCGCAGTGCTCAAACCCGAAGCATGATGCTTCGGGATAGAGAAGTTGAGCACCACGACCCTCACAAGTCAGGGCCGCGGTGCTAGGTTGGGGCCCAGCCCTAACCCTTTAAAACAAATTTTATTTTGTGTTCTCCTCTTCTTCTTCTTTCACTTTCTTTGTCTCCTGCCGCCACACACACACAATCCCCCATTCTTCTACTGCAACTCTCTTGCTTCTCTCTTTTTCCTTTTCACTCCAAAAATTCTGCAGTTGATTTATAGTTAGATATTTTTTTTTCTGCACTTGTTACACTCTTCAAGTAACCATTCCTCCTTCTCTCCTGCAAATATTTCTTTTTCCATTGTTTTTATATAGAGAGAAGATGATGTTGATGTTAATTGTAAATCATGTAATTTTTGCTCCTTGAATGTGTCCATTGTGCCTACTTATTTATGGGTTTTTTCATACTTCCTCATATATGATGCTTAAAGTGCAGAAAATTTAGTGATTAGTGCTTAATTTCTGTTACCCATTTAATGGATCCATGGAACTTTGTGCTGTTGACAATAGACTTGACACAATCTTTGTTGATGTGAGTACATGATGGGTTGATTAAATTTTTAGATGCTCGGTTGAATAAGTAGAAATAAATTTTGGAATTGTGGTGCAACACATGCCATATCTAGTAAGTTTGGATGCATACATTGTCATAGAATTTTTTTTATTTTATTGAATTGTGGCATTGTGAAAACTATGATTATGAGAAGGCTATCTTAATGTTGTGAGCTAAAGGAACTTTAGTCTGCATCTCAAGAAGTAAAATTGTCAATGGAAATCTTGAATTTGATTTGTTACATTGGACAGGCACTAATTAAGCTCATGCTTATAAATCTTTCATATTTTCATGCTTGTTGATACAATACTACTTGCATATTTTTCCTCTGAATTTGTTTTAATAATTAACTTTCTTTTGCAGGAATGGCACCAAAACGATCCAAGCCAAGTTCTAGTGGATCTTTTGATAGATTGAAGTTTATATCTGCCAAAGCCTCTGCGCGCTATCATACATCCTTGATCAACAAAGTGCCCATTCCCGAACGAGGAATAGAGATCCCCATTCTGCCTTACAAGGAGATTAATGACCTGATTCGTGACAGATATTGGCGTCAATTTTGTCACCAACCTGATGCAGTAGTGGTTCCTGTAGTACGAGAGTTTTATGCGAATGTGGTTGAGCATGTTAATGGTGTGGCATTTGTTCTATTTGGGCGATCATCAGGATTGCAATGAGATTATATCAACGTTGTGCATTGAAGGAGCTCAATGGAAGACATCGCATGGTGAGCCAGTTTCCTTCAAACAGAGTGTCATGAAAAAAGAGTTGAAAGTTTGGTTACATTTTGTAGCAGCACGGTTACTCCCTTCCACTCATATCAGTGATGTCACGAAGGATCGTGCAGTGCTTATTTATGCTATTGTCACACATAAATCCATTGATGTTGGTAAGGTTATCTCCCATGCCATCCTACATACGGGTCGCACTAAACGAGATGGTATAGGTTTTCCTTCCCTCATCACTGCCTTATGTGCGCAAGCTGGTGTGCAATTGAGTGATAAAGAAGAACTTCAACAACCAAAACTTCCTATCACCGTGGGCATTCTTCAGAGATTAGAGGAATCTACACAAGTTGCTGGTAGTTCTTCCCAAGCTGCTATCCCACCTCCACAAGCAGTGCCCACACGTTGTGTTGCTCAATGGATGGAGTGCATCGATCGTCATTTAGATCGTCAAGAAAGGCAGAATCAGGCAATTGAACAGATGATGCGAGCCTATGCTACACACGTTGGGATGGATATGTCTACTTTTCCTTCGTTACCTACGGATTCTGACTTTGAAGATGATTTTGGTGGTGCTGATGCTGCGAACTTGTAGACTACCGATTTGGAGTGAGGGGAGTATTCTTGTCCCTTGTCTGTTAATTTATTTTATCACATTGAGGACAATGTTCATTCTAAGTTTGGGGGAGTAGTTTAGAATTTGTGATTTGCATGTTTTGTTGTGTTAAAAAAAATTTTTTTTAGATAGTTATATCTTATTCTTGATTGTCCCAATCCTAGGATGATATTTTAATTATTTTTTGATTCTTTGCTTTTGGGAAGCATATAGTTAGGATTTAATTTTATGTGATATTCTTGTGTTAGCTTTATTTTAGAATGTGATTTCCAATAATTTGAGCACTATACTCTTTTATTTAGAATTTTTGTGTGATTTAGAGAAATTTTATGTTGATGAAAAAGTATAGTGAAGTCAAGAATTCTAGAATTTGTTTGATTCTCTCTCGAGGTGAAATCTTAGATAACACTTAGGATAGGAAGTGATTTAGGCCATATTTGGATCGTTTGAGCCTTTTTGAGCCTACCTTGTTATATTTATTCTTAGTCACTCTTTTTTAGCCTAATTTACCTTTTTCTTGTAATTACATAGTTATATTAGCCTTGCCCTGTTTATCTAATTCCATGCAATTTGAACCTTTCACTCTCTAAGTATTTTAATCTTTCTAAAGAATGATTTGAGCTTAAGAATAAAGTGAGGGAGAAAGTGCAAAAAAAAAAAAGGTGAAAGTTGTTAGTAAAATTACCCCTAGTCTATAATTGTCAAAAATAAGTTTGGGGGTTAAAAAAAAAAAGAGAGAAAAAGAAAAGGAATAAAGTGTGTTGTACAAAGGAAAGTTTACTTCAAGTTTGGGGGTGATATACAAAAAAAAAAAATTGAGCTCTTTATATGATCTAGATTGATTAAGTGCTTAGGGTGAATTTGAGCCTAAATATATCCTTTATCATACCTTGACTTTAGCCTTACATTACAAGCTTTATAAAGACCTATTGATTCTTGCATTAGTGTTAATCTACATTAGTGGAGAGAGAGATGAAAAGCAAACTTATGGGATCTTAGTACTAATCTATGCTTAGATTTGGCATAAATTAATTTGAATTGCATGATATTCTTTGTAAGAGGGTATTCACACACACACGGGAAGTCCATTCGAGAATTAAGTTTCACTTGAATTGATGCATGAATTTAAGGATTAGCTGTATGTTACCTTAAGTTGGAATTGGAGTTAATTTTTGAGGAAAAATTGGGAAATCATGATTTGGTATTTCTATCTCTCGTTTAAGGATTTTTGTTAATGTTTTAGTTTTCTTTTTGTGATTTTCTTTTGCTCGAGGACTAGCAAAATCTTAAGTTTGGAGGTGTGACAATTTTATTTTATAGAATTATTTTACTCTAATTTTGTTATTAAATATTAGCTAAGTCCTCAATTTTCAATTATAATTTAATTATTTTTTAGATGTTTTTATGATTAGGTACTTTTTAGTGAGTTATTTTAATTTTATATTATTCCTTTTATTTTAGTTATTATTTATTGGTTTTTATTTTTTTTAGGATTAAAAGTGATTGGGCTTAATTTTGGAAAGTAAGGTGTTGAAAGACCTAGAATCTACTTGCGTATATTTTGGTATTTTGAACATATCTCAAGTTACGGAACTTTAAATGATGCGATTCTTGGACAATTGGAAAGCTAAGAGACAGAGCTACAACTTTAATGAAGATCACTTTGCCCAGTTCTGCCTTGAAGATAGAGAAAATCGTGTTGGAAAATGGCTGGACGTACTGTGCCGGGAATGAAAATTTGTAAAGACTAATAATTGATTTTTGGGCCTTTTATTACATTCTTAAGCCCAAATAAACCCTAGGTCAGCTTAAGGAACTTTAGGTTTAATGTATTAGTATAAATAGGATATGTTTTGACAACATTAAGAAGACAACCTTTGGGAGATTCAAGAAACTAGAAGTTAAGGCTGAAACTTGAAGATCAAGGCGGAGAATATTGTTTTGTTTTCTTCCTTAACTTTTATCTTTCTTGATACTTTCAATGGTTGAATTTTATACAATGTTATTTTATTTTACAATTATGAGTAGCTAAATTTCTTTTTCTAGGATTGCAATTGAACTCACATGTAGTCTAGATTTTTAATCTCTTTCTTACTTATTTTTAATGGGATTTGAATTGTTTATTCCAATTTGTTCTTAATGCTTTTAATTGCCTAATCACCAATTAAATTGATTTAGGAACCTAAACAAACTTCGGAAAGGGAGTTTAGAGTATACTAAAATTGGGATAGCGTATGATCAAATTAATTGATTTGAGTATTGGATAGGGATATACTTATAGGCCGTATGTAGCCAGATTAGAGCCTGAACTTAATGAGTCTGTTTTAATTTCAAATCACATAGGGATATAGTGTTTTGGTTAAATATATATTTTTATAAGTTGAGTTGGGAGACCCTTATAAATAATTTAGGACTCTAGGTTAGCAATTCAACCCATTGAAATAAGTTAAGTAAGAAAGGTAAGACTTAGATGAAGTGTGAGGGATATTGTGATCCTAGGCTAGTTTGATTTGATATTTTCTCAAGTTATTATTTTGATTTTTCTTATTGGTTTTAATTTTAGTTTTAATCAATTATTTAATTTTGATTATTTGGATAAGATTAAATTGTTCTAATTTTAGTACTTAGTAAAGTTTTAGATTAATTCCCTGTGGGATCGATATCCTACTTACTAATATACTATCTATTCGATACATATACTTGCGTAGTAGGATTTTAACTGACACCTAAGCTTAACTTCTCAAAATCTCATGGTTGGATTTTCCAAAAATATTCTCAAAATGCTTTCAAACTCAAATGTAAATCTTTTTAAAAAGAGCACAAATTCAGGGAGAGTTCTACTTGAGAAAAATGTTTTCAATTCTTTTTTCTTGGTTTTGAAACCTTTTGAAATCATGAGCACAATTTTAAGGGGAGTTCTTTAATGAGTAAATTTAGCTCTTAATTTTGTCATATCAAAAAGAGGGAGATTATTAGCTTTATCTTGGTTTTGAAATAACAAAATTGATTAACCTAATATGGTTTGAAAATTAATGAAAGATGCTTCTGAATCTGAAGAAAATTCTCAAGGAGGTTTTGAAGCTGATTTTACAAAGAAAGATAGCTTGAAATACTAAGATTGATTGAATATGTTTTGAAAGTGAATGATAATACTTTTGAACTTAAAGATACGTTTCTAAGTTTTCTCAAAGAGTTTTTGTTTTTAAACTCAAAGTGCTTGTCTAAAAATTGAATTATCAAATGTAAAGGTTTGATTCTTAAATGAGAAGAAAGAAAAATTTATTTGTTTATCATAAGAGGAATCAATTATAAAAATGGGAGAGGTTAGTTCTTAGCAGAAAGAAACAGTGAAGAATCGATCTTGAGAAAAGAAGGAGCTAGTTCTTGGAAAATAGAGGCTACTAGAATTGAGAATAACCAACGCCTTCGAGAGCAAAAATCAATTTTGGGAGAACAGAATGCAGAAGGCAAAAATACAAGAAGAAAGAATTGATTCTTCATATAGCAAATGCTGGTTTTGAGTGAAGAATGAACCAAAGAGCACAAGTCTGGAGACCAAAAATCGATTCTACGTAAAAAAGATATCGGTTCTTAAAGCACCAAAAGAAAAAATCAAAAACTTGGTGAAAAAGAAAAAGATGGTGTGAATGGATAAGATTATAACATTAAAAATCAAGTTGAAATTCAAATTTTGGCCCTAATCTATAGTGAAGAACTAACACCTTGAGGAAGAAGAATCGATTCTCTAAAAATGTAAAGATGTCACCTTTGAAACAAGTTGAGGAAAAACCGACATCTAAGGAAAGAAGAATCAATTGTCCAAAAAGAAAAAGTTTCAAACTTTATGAAGAACTAACATCCTAGGAAAGAATAATTAATACTCAAAAAATAAAGAGTTCTAAACTTTATGAAGAACCGACAACTCTTGATCAAAGAATCGATTTTCCATGTGCGACAAAAATGTGGAAATTAGCCAGAACGTACGAAAGTTCATTTCAAATTTGCTTTAACGGGTACATTCTTCAATGCTTATAAATACCTATTGACAAAGCCTCTAAAACAATACAAGAAAATTAGTTTTCTCCCACGGATAGAATTTCGTTGGAAATTTTTCGTTGAAAATTTCTAACAGAATTTCGATGAAAATTTCTTGTGACTTTTTACGACGGATTTCCAATGGAATAATTCCAATGGATAAATTCTGTTGGAAATCTGTCAAAAAAATTTTTGGCACAAAAAAATTTTATTGCCTCCAAACGTTCCAACAGAATTTCCGACGGATTTTCGTTAGAAATTTCCAACGAAAAATAATTCGTTGGAAATCTGTTGGAAAGTTTAAGGCTAAAAAAAAATTTAAAGCCCACCAGATTTTTCAATGAAATTTTTCGTTTGAAAATTCCGTCAGTATTACTATTCTTTAAATTTTTTATTTAAAATATATTAAGAATTTTTTAAAATTTTATTAATCTTTTATAGGAAATATATTAATAAAATTAAATATACACATACTAGATTTTACAATATTAAAAATATAAATATGTTTTCTTTCATAAAAATAGGTGATAAAATTCAATAATCTATTAAACAAAAACTAATAATAGTTTATTAGTAATTATAACCTTTATTAGTAACTTTATTAACTTTATTTATATGATTATATTTTAATAACTTTATTAGTAATTATTATCTTAGTTTTTACAAAATTACTTATGCTTATTATAAATAAGTAATTAATATTTTACAAAATGATAAATTTAGTTAATAATTAATAAATATATTATAAATAAATAATAAAATAATATTAATTTTGTTTATCATTTAATAATAATAAATATGTTACATTGTACATTAATGTCTAATATGTTATAAATATCTAAAGATATTATTATTATTATTAATTATTCATTACATAATAAGTTTAATATAAATATATTAAGATTTATTTATATATTTAAATTTTATTTATTTATTAATAAAATATAAATTATTTAAACTTTTGTTGATATAGAAACTATAGAGACTCAAACTTGTGTGTGGATGAAAATGAAATAGGTTGAAAAATATAAAAAGGGTCTAAAGACTTATTCAATAGGTTGGATTTAAGCCCAACAGCCTTGGACTTTCCCTAATGGGCGTTCATGGGCTAGAGCCCTACTCCTTTTTACAGGACATTCTTTCTACTAAACGGTGTGCCACTCTCTTTTTCTTCCATTGCTTTTGTTATTTTGTTTATCAATCCCTCTTCCCTCTCTCCAAAACCTAGAAACGAATCGCTCCTCCTTCGTCGTCCCTATCTGTCGTCGGGCTTTCTACGACCTCCCTTCACCTTTCTTTTCCTTTTGAACTGAGGTCTAAAAAAGCTCTTAAAGATACCAGAACCCGAAGCAAACAACTCCCAAAGAAAAACTGAAGCCGAGCCTCCTAGATTGTGAACCGTCCAATCTCTGGGCTGGAACTTTTTCCTTTTGTTTTTGTATGACTCTTTTGCTTCAATTTTTCCTTTTTGTGTTTGGCTGACTATGGTTTGAATTGCATAGTTTTGTAGGGTTTGTGATCTTGTGTTTTGCTTTGTCTTTTCACAAGGATTTCTCTCCCTTCGATTTGGAAGGCAGTTGCGTAAGAGAGAAACGATTCGGACGTAAATCTCCATGAGTTTCTGTTTCTTTTCTCCTTCTATTTTTTTTTCATTTTTTTATTTTTAAGTTTCGTTTGGTATATCATCTTATTCCTAAAAAATTGCAAAAATATAATTAGGGTTTGGTTTACCTATTTGACTAAGACAACTAGATAACTGCCAAGTTACCACCAAAATGTAACAGCCATATTCTAGGTATGAAGCAGATTTCTTCATGGGAATATTCAGAATATTTCCTTTGGCAAGTAGCAGCAAATGCAGAAAGTATGTTGATGTTCAATATAAGCTTATAAAGAATTAATGAATACCATTCAACTTCTTCAGTAGTTGGAAACTCAGAAAATTCCAATACCAAAAGTATCTTCAGCTCATCACCTGCTCCCTCAACCCAAACCACTAAAAGAAAATATGCATACATAACATTTCATATGGTAGGTTGCTTTTAAAAAGCACTGCATAATCATATAAAAGACAGAATCACAATTCAATCTATTTAACATTTAGGTAATGCTGAGGTAAAATCAATTTATACGGCACATAAATGCAAAATTGTACAACAATGCAACAATGACACACATCTGTCCAGAAGCCCAATTACTGAAGGTAGTGTCACAAGTTCTAAATCAGCAAGAACTAAGCAGTCTAATTTTCCAATGCCTAGGCCTAGAATTCATACGTTTAATCCAAAAAGCCGGTTCTTTGTGCTTCCATTAGTGTCGTTAACAATAACTTACTAGATTATTCTACAACTCAGAGGCACCTTCTTTTGGGGGGAAAAAGGCCTAAAATAGGAAATAATCTTAAAGACTCACAACATCATAGTGCATAACATAGTGTGTAATAGCATGCTTTAATAAAAGAAAACATCCAACAAGGTATCTAAGAAAGTTAGATCACAAAACTGTACCAGATTACGACTTATCACCTCAAGAGTCAAGGCATCATCAGTCTTACATAACATCCTAGAGTGAATGCAACTAACCCAATAAATTTACATCACACGAGTACATAATTAATGGCGACAAGTCAATAATACAAGAAGCGTTCGTCTCTCAAATATAGGTAAAAAAAATAAACAATGAAAAGACAAAAGAAAATGTTTACAAATTCATTATATTCCTTCCATGATTCCTAGCATTGTTATAGAGTCAAACAAGTTAGTAAAAACAAGGTAAAGAAAAGTTGAGGCAAAAGTTTAAAAGCTTTTCTTCTAAGTTGAATTACAGGACGTGTAGACAAAACTAAATAACCCCACGGAAAGAATCAGCAGACAAACAGTAACAAGATTAAAACAAAAATTTCAATCAGCAATTACCCATTTACAGAGGATCTCAGCAGGGACCCACATCCGTGATATACGTAATCCTTTATCTCAGCTCATCAAAGAATTTTCTCAATCCAATAAAAGAACTTCCCAAAAAGAATTGAAATGCAAATGCAACTGAAAAACTTGGCGGAAATTTCATGAAGAAGAAGAGCAAGTCTCGTATGTACCTTTGACTTTCAACAACTGCCTTCTCTTGAAAACCAGGAACCTAACAACATCAACCTGCAAGATGATAACAATTCCAGTGAACAAAAGCCCAATTTTTTTTCCTACCGATTTGCTGGGGTTTTGTGGTGGATGGTATTAATATTGGGGGTTGATCCTCTGCTTTGCTAGATGTACATTGTCTGGTGTGACTATGTTTCTGGGACAGAAGTGTGATGACCGGATGATTGCTGTTCTTGAAGGTAGCATTGTTTGAAAACTCTTCTATGTTGCTGGTATGTTGCTAAGTATTTGAGACTAACCGTTGGTTTCTACTGGATTACCATGATGTTTTTAGTCTGCGGTTTGAGCCAGCAGAACTTTGCCACTCTCACAAATTTTATCATAATAATTTTGGGTGCTTGTCTGTACAGTCTTCATCAATAAAAATCTTGATGTTCTTTTTTTTAAAAAAAAAAAAATCATATAAACATGATTAAACTGAAATGAAAAGGACATTGCTCACCTAAAGAATGTAATCTCACACGTGGAAGTTGCTTTTCATACTATTAATATAAGGCAAAAATTAAATATTGAACTATCTGGAATTTCTCCATTATCTATTCATCCTAAATGTTGATTCAAACAAATCTCATATCACTGTTGAGGATTAAAAAAATTTCAAAATTAGAATTATACTTGTAATCCTTATCAGTCACAAAGCAAATCCTGTAATTTGTTTCTTTTTTTTTTAAAATGTTAAAGAGGAAAAAAGAACATATAATGCTGCAATTGTGTTGGGTTAAAAAAAATCAATAAATCAAATTCTTTGTAGTTTAACTCAATCATCATCATTAAGGCTTTCTTAATGATTTTTTTTTCTCTTGAAATTCAACTGCATAACATTTATATTTTATTATTTTAAACTATAAATCCTAGCCACACAATCCTCTTTTTAAGGGAAAAGTTTGGATTATAGGAGAATTAAAATGTTAAAAGAATCAACATAATCTGTCATTAAATCACTAATGAAGTTCATATTTAAAGGATGTTATCATATGATACAGAAATTTGGGGGGGGGGGGGGGTTGATTGGTGATTGTGATCGGGCATTTTTTGATTGCTTGATGATTATGTGATTCTCTGAGAAAATGTTAGGCCACCATTGAAATAAAAAGTCACCGACTACTTATTAAAATCAAATCTCTAAATCTTTCACTACTATTGAGTAAATTGAAAAAGTTTGACTACTATTAAAATCGAATCTCTAAATATTTCACTATAGTTATGCTTAAAGATTTTATAGCGACATGGAATTACTTAAGCTAGATTTAAGAGTAAACATTTTGTGGAAAATAGGCTCAAGGAGGCTGTAGACTTTTATTGCATCAAAAAGGCATTTATGGTTTGAAGATATGCTTTGTGCATTAAACTTTGGACAAGGAACTACATGGCGCGGTTCCTTGTTTTCTATGCTTAACTTTTTTTTTTTCAATGATGCTTTCAATTAGTATAAAGTGCACTACTTTAATAGAGAAACTAAAGCATTCATCATAATCGCATTGACAACTTTGGTTGAGACTTCTCTTAATCTATAGCAGGTTGATTGATTAGACAAAGCATCACATTCTCAAAGCATCACATCCTTCTAGTTTGTCTACAAATAGAGGCTTCTTTGGTTGCAGGTTAGTATAATTTTGGGGAGAACAAGTTTACTCCTTTGTGAGTTACACACTGATGGTCTTGATATATATAATAATGTTTTTTTGGATAGTGAGATGGTATTGTTTGGTTTATTGAGATTGGTTTTTGTGTTACATTTGAGTAAGATATTTTCTACTTTCAAATTAAAAAATTAATTTGATCTTAGCTTGATAGATTTTTTTTTCAATCCTCTACAATATTTCTTTTTTTAAAAAAATTGTGCGAGATTAATTTTACTATCTTGACATGTTATTATATTATTTTAATTTATATTTTAAAATGTTTAAATGTATTTCATAACAACATGTTTTTTTAACATTTTTAATTGTAAGCATGAATGGGAATTTCTCTTGATTGTCATATTCTATGAAACTTAGGGTTACAAAATGGCAGGAGATCGATTTTGGATGTACAATTGACTAACTTCTGATGGATTCATTAAAGATGAATTTATAAATGGAGTTAAAGAATTCATTGATTTTGCATTTTCTAACCATACATTTATGTGGGAGAGTAAGATTAAATGTCCCTGCTCTCAGTGTAGCAACAACAAGTTTGTAAATTTCGATAAGGTGACGGAGCACATCTTAAAAAAGTGTTTTACTGGTGCTTACACAATATGGAGTTTACATGGGGAATATGATGTTGGACCATCATCTAGAAGTGGAGATGACATGCAAGGAGAACCATATGCTAGTCATGGGGAATATTAGGAACCTACATATGAAGGGGAAATAGAAAATCCATATGCTAAAATGGTTAGGGATGCTATGGGTCCGGAAGTTGCTTTCAATTCTAGTCATTGTAATCGATCAAGATTTATGGAGGAAAATCCAAATCTAAATGCGGGTAGCTTTCACTCTTTGTTAACGAACGCGGATGAACCTTTGTGGTTAGGTTGCACAAAGTATACAACGCTTTCAGTTGTGTCGCAACTTTTAAATGTTAAATCAGAGTTTAATTTGAGTGAATCGTGTTTTGATCGTTCGTTGGAGATATTAAAGAATATGTTGCCATCAGATGAAACTTTACCTAGTGACTTCTATAGAATGAAAAAGAAGATGGAAAAACTTGGACTTGAATATATCAAAATTCATTCTTGTAAAAATAATTGCATATTATTTTATAAGGAAACTGCTGATTTGGAGTATTGTATGATGTGTGGTCATCCTAGGTATAAACTGATGAAATCAAGTGTCAAAAGGCAGAAGAAAATTCCTTATAAGATTTTGCGTTACTTGCCACTTATACCAAGGCTTCAAAGGCTTTATATGTCAGAAAAAATTGCTGAACATATGACGTGGCATGCTCAGAGCCAAAGTGATGACGAGGTACTTAGACACCCTATTAATGGTGAGGCTTGGCAACACTTTAACCGCACACATGAGTTATTTGCAATGGAACCTCGAAATGTCAGACTAAGGTTATGTATTGATGATTTCAATCCTTTCGAACCAACTGCAAAACCCTATTTTGTTTGACTAGTAATGCTCACTGTGTACAATTTAACCCCATGGATGTGTATGAAACAACCATATATATATATATATATATATATCTTAATATGGTTATTTCGGGGAAGAAAAGTCCAAACCAAAACATAGATGTTTTCTTGAGATCTTTGATAGATGAGTTGAAAGTATTGTGGACTGAGGGTGTTATCACATATGATGCTTATAGGAAATAAAATTTCCAACTAAGGGTAGCATTATTATGGACAATTAATGATTTTTCTATTTATGATATGTTGTCAGGGTGGAGCACTCATGGACGATTATCATGTTCTTATTGCATGGAACGCTCTAAGTCTTTCATATTGGATCATGGTAGGAAACCTTGTTTTTTTTATTTTCATCGATAATTTTTGCCACTTAATCATCCTTTTAAGAGGCAGAGAGATAAATTTCTTAGAAAAAGAGTCGAGCATGACTTCTTAATTCCTCAATTATCAGGTGAAGAAATATTGTCACGATTGAATTCACTTTTTAATATCCCATTTAGAACAAAATGTTGTGAACAAAAGATTCCTGGTTACGATGTAAGTCATAATTGGGTGAAAAAGAGTATATTCTGGGAATTACCTTATTAGCATACACTTTTTATTCATCAGAATCTAGATGTGATGCATATTGAACGTAACGTATTTGAGAATATATTCAACACAATGATGGATGTTAAGGGGAATATGAAAGACAACTTAAAGGCACGACAAGATTTGAAGGTGTATTGCAAGCATCTAGAATTGGAATTAGAGGAAAATAATGGAAACTTTTTGAAGCCTAAGGCTTTATACACTTTAAGTAAGGAAGAAAGAAATATTGTTTATGCTTGGGTGAAACAATTGAGATTACTTGATAGTTTTACATCGAACATATCTCAGTGTGTTAATGAGATCTGTTACAAATTTTATGGGATGAAAAGTCATGATTGTCATATTTTTTTTCAATGATTGCTCCCAATTGTCTTTCGTGATATGGTTCCTCACTCAATTTAGGATGCGATTACTAAGATATCTCATTTTTTTAGAGATATATGTTCAACTTAAATACATGTACATCACATGAAAGCTTTGGAAGGAAAAATATGTTAAACTATATGCAAACTAGAAAAGATCTTTCCTCTCGGTTTCTTTAACTCTATGGAGCATTTGCCAATTCATTTACCTTATGAGGCAGAAGTTAGTGGACTCATTCAGTATTGATGGATGTATCCAATTAAAAGGTACTATATCTGTTATTTGTTTTTTAAAAGTTTATTAGAAGAGTTTTAGGTTCTTATTAAGTATCAAGAATATTATGACGTTTAGGTTTTTGCATGATTTGAAGAAGAAAGTGACAAATCGCACATTTGTTGAAGGATCTATATGTGAGGCTTATATGATCGAGGAAATCTCCTTGTTTCGCTCATTGTATTTTGAACCTACTGTGCAAACAAGATTAAATAGAGTGCCATGTAATGATGATGGGGGAAACGTGGACTCTCGTGTCGCCTTTCAATTTTCACTCATCCTAGGTGAGCTTTTGGTCCATTAGATAAATCTCAATTTTTAAATAAGGATGAGTTTTATGCTGCTGAGTTATATGTTTTAATGAATTACGAAGAAATACTCCCATATATTAAGTACTATTCTACCATAAACCTAAATGATTGATCATAAGAATGAACTTAATTTGTAAATTATGGATATGATGATAGGATATTTAATGATATGGTGAAAAGAGACGTGCATATATCGGAAGAGGAGTTGGAGAAAGTACGTGATGCAAGATTCATGAAATGGTTTAAGGAATATGTAAGTTTATGTAAATTAGAAGTGAACTTTTAATAACAAATAGGCATTACTTATGTAAATTAAAGAATCTTGATCTTGTATTACATGTTGGAAGATTGCAGAACGTAGGGATGAAATTGACCCACGTATACTTGAAATCTCTCATGGTCCAAGATGTATGATAAGATGTTACAAAGGATACTTCGTAAATGATTTTAAGTTTCACACCCTAATGCCAAAAGAACTAAGCATTCCAAAGTATACTGGTGGTTTAGTTCCCTTTGTTGTTCATGCACAAAAGATGGTATGAATTAATCTTACTTGGCATTTATATGTGTGGTTTTCTTTATAACTAAATTTAAATTGTATGCTTAGTAGTTTGACTTTGCTTTTTCCATATATGTTATTTATAAATATGAATTATAATTGAGAATATATAGTTGTAAATAAATGCAAGCAATTGAGATGGGATGAGATGCTAGCTTTTTGGAAGTGTTCAATCGCACCCATAAACGTTTAGCTGGTCACGGTGATTTTATAGACAACAAGTCTAAATCTACTAGTGTATGTATAAAATTGATTGATTTTTACTTTAAAGTTAATGATATAATTGAATACTAATCTTTTTTTTTATTTTTTTTGTAGGAAATGTATAATTTTGCATTATCGCAGAAATTTGGTGAAGATTCATCTTCTTAGCCAGAATTCGATCCGCATACTTGGATTGAAGTAATTCGAGGGATGGAGACTACATGCACTCACGTGTATGGGTTTGGTACTCGGGTGCATGTTACAGCTCTACTTAGTGGAACACACAACAATGCAGTAACATCTGAGTCAGGGTGTGGCCCTATCAACTCAAACGCTACCAGTCCCGTAATTGCATTGGAAGAAAAAGTGGAAAATCTATCAGAAAACTTGGGTAAGATACGTGAAGAAATACGTGGAGAAATACCTAAAGAAATTAAAAATGCAATGGCAAAAACATGAGTGAATTTATGGCACGTATGGAAACAATGATCGTGACTAATGCACTTTCAAAACAAGGAAATACGAGTGCTTCAAGCTCAAATCTTGACAAGTAAGAACGCAACATTTCATGATATGATGCCTCTTTTTCGTTGTTAAACTTGGATGCTTTTTTAGTATGGACATGTACTAGCACATTTAGCTTTATATTCATATATGTTTGACATTTTTAAATATTGTCTGTTTATGACGATTTTTAATTGTATGAACTTATCTTTGAATTTTATTTTTTAATGTGTGTTTCTCTTATGAATTTTAAATGCTAATTGTGGATGTCAATTGATAATTTATTATCGAAATTTTAATTGGTAATTTTGTTCGGAACACATTCTCGACAAAACATTCAGTCGAAAATTAGTGAAAGAATTTTTGTTGGAAATACATCACCAACAAAAAATTCCGTTGCAAATACATCAAACTCAAAAAATTTCATCAAAAATTTCTAACGAAATTCTGTTGGAAATGCTTTACAAAATAAAAATTTCGTTGAAAATTTTCGACAGAATTCTGCTGGAAATGCTTTACCAATAGAAAACTTCCGTTGGAAATGTTCCATGGAATTCCGTTGGAAACGCTTTTCTAATGGAAAAATTCTGTCGGTAACTTTCAACGGAATTCCGTGGGAAATATTTTTCCAACAAAATATTCCATTGGAAATGCCTTTCCAATGGAATTTTTGTTGAAAATTTCCAACGGAATTGCTATGGTACAGTTGACGGATTATGTGTTTTTCCAACAGAATTTTTCGTTGGAAATTTTCAATGGATTTTCAACAGAAAGTGTTTTTGACGAGGCTTTTACGGACAAAATTTCCAACGGATTTTGTTGTCGAAAATCCATCGAAAAAATGTATTTCCAATGGAATTTAACTTTTTTTGATGGAAAATTTCGTCAGAAAAAGATTGGTTTTTGGTAGTGAAAGAAACAATTTGAAAGATTTTGAAGTGCCAAAAAGAGGGATAACAAGCAAAAGAGTAAAAAATAGAAAAAATCATGTCTTTGAGCAAAACAGAACTTAAAGATCATATATTTTATCATTCAGTTGATATTCTTCAAGCCAAAACTTCCTTTCATTATTCATCTCTCTGAAAAAAACTCTCATCTTTTTTAACCTAACCATCTTATCAACCTTTATAAAGTTTTTAAGTTTGTACTGCTTGAGAATCCACTGTTGTATTGGTTATACCTTTACGCAAAAAGTAGAGCGATTTTGCCTGATCTTTGAAAACGTTGCATCTTGTGTAAAGGTTGTGCTTGAACTTGAAAAAGTAGTGTTTTTGTGAAGGTTCCACCTAATCTTGTGAAAAGGCATGTTGTGAAGGTTACACTTGATCTTGTTAAAAGGCATGTTGTAAAAGTTAAGCCTAATCCTATTGAAAAGGCAAACTGATAGTGGATTCAAACTCATTGTGCTATCAGGGAGAGGATGTATGCATTGGAAAGCCGAACCTCTATAAAAACTCGACTAAGTATTCCTTATTTTCCTACATTTTACTTGTTTCATATTCTATTTTTGCTACTTTATTCTTTATATTTCCATTGCACTTTCAAAGTTTTCTCAAAAAAAGAGAAATTTTTAGCTTATAACTAATTCACCGCCTTTTGGGTACTTTACTTTAAGCTTATCTTCCTAACAGAATGAGGTTGTAGAGGAGTTTGGGGTTTAGAAAGGGAATGAGTGGTGTTGGAAGATTTATATGAAGAAAGAATTACTACGATGAGAATGGGGGCAATGAAGTGGGTTTTAGGAATTATGGAAGAAACAGAGTTTAAGGAAGGGATTTCTTGATAAACTCATTTGGAAAAGGGGAACTATTAGAGAGTATACCTCTAAATCTTTTTCTAAACTATTTTGGTTACTAACAATTTACGTACAAGTATTTGAAAGCTATCATAGGCAAGATTAACCCCTTATAAATTTCAAATCTTTTATAGGCAGTTACAACACAGGTAACTAGTTATTAAAGAGGTGCTATTAAGAAAATGGTTACTTTGAGGTAAGGTAGCTATTTGTTTAACATGCAAGAATGATATTGAATCCTTAAGGCATTTATTCTTTAATTCTAAGGAGACTTAGAGGCTGTGGTAAAATTTGTGTGCTATAGGAATATGGTTTAGGTAAATGGCTATGATCCCATTATTTATTTCCAAATGTGGAATGCATCTGCTAGTTGTCTGGATAATGGCTTAGTCTAGAGGATGGCATTCTAAGTCATCGTGTGGTTTATATGGCTGGTAAACAACAACCTAGTTTTTAAGAGCAAGAATTGGGATGGGTGCCAAATCTTTCAATTGATTAAAGTACAAAGGGCTTGGTGGATCCATGTGATAACTCTATGATATAGAGTTATTTGGACTTATTTTGATAATAATTTAACTTAGTTCTTGTTGTAATCTATAGAAATTAGTAGGTTTTTGTTAAATTATTTTAAGTTAATTAATTTAGGTAAGTCCATCTAATCTTAGTTAATTTTACACTTAGTTTGGTGTTAATGTGATTAAAGGTAGGTTGTTATTGATTTATTTGTGCTTTTGTAGGTGTTTAATAAAGGAAGAATTTTAATAGAAGAAGGAGAGCAATTTCAAGATGCAGA
Source organism: Theobroma cacao (assembly GCF_000208745.1). Taxonomy (NCBI): domain Eukaryota; kingdom Viridiplantae; phylum Streptophyta; class Magnoliopsida; order Malvales; family Malvaceae; genus Theobroma; species Theobroma cacao. The sequence goes on along the minus strand of NC_030851.1, from coordinate 15,174,076 downwards.
CCTCCACTGCATATGTTTCGGTATTTTAACTATAACTCTCTCTACAGAACTCCAAATAAGATAATTCTTAAGCCATTGGAAAGCTACGAGAAAATTGTACAACTTTTAAGTTTACTACTTCACCTATTTCAGCCTAAAAGATGATAAAAAATCATGTTGAAGATAAAGTACTCAATAGTCCTAGAGCAATTACGATTTTTGCTAATTAATGGGTCGAGGCCACGACTCATGTAGTCTGACAAGGAAATCCTAATTGAAATTGACTTCTTTCTGCACATAACTTGGCCTAACTTCAAAACTCTATAAAAATAACCTTTTAGAGGACTTTTAGAGGGGAGAGCGAAACACCAGATTGACAATTGAGAATCAAGCTACAAAGTCATTGAAGCTAAGAAGAATTTTAAGGAGTTAAGAAGATTTGGAAGATCAAGATAATAAATTCTTAGGTTCTATCATCCTTTTGTTATTCTCTTATTTTTTTACTTTGATTTAAATGTTTAAACTTAATTCGATAATGATGTGTGACTTAATGGGAAACTACATTATTAATCTAAGATTATGATTGAACTCAATATGTAGTCAAATTTATTTATCTCTCATTTGCTTATCTTTGATAGATTTAAGTTGTTTATTATGTTTAGTTCTTAATGCTTCTAATTGCTTGATCACCAATTAGGTTAAATTGGAAACCTAAGTTAAACCTCGACGAAGGAGATTTAGGTAGACCTCGAATAGAATAACGTCTGATCAAATACACTTAGTTGATTAGGTGATTTGATTTACATATAGGGTAGACATACACCTATAAGCCATATATAGCTAAAATTAGAGCATGAACTTATTGAATCTTTCTTCAATTTAATTTGTTTAGACATATAGTAAATTAATTGAAAAAGATATTTTTATGAGAAACTCGATAGAGACTTGTAAATAATTTCAAACTCTAGGCTAGCAACTTAATCCATTAAGCTAAGTTAAGAGAGAGAGAGACAATAATCAGATGAAGTATTAAGGGACATCATAATCTTAGATCTAAAAGTCAATCAAGTTTAGAAAAGTAATTTTCCTGAGTAAATTTAGAGTAGTTTTAGCTTTTAAGTTTTACTTTTTAATTCAATTTTTAATGTTTGGATAAAATTAGGGTGTGTAATTTTAGTAATTAATAGTAAGAATTAATTCAATTCCCTATGGGATCAACACTCTACTCATCATTATATTATCTTTGCAATACGTATACTTGCGTGGGTAGTGAATTGAACAACACGTTTTTGGCACCGCTCTCGAGGAGTTGATTTTTAGTTCTTTCTTGTTAATATTAATACCAATCATTCTTAATTTTAATCCAAACTTTTCTTTTCTTTAAATTTTTAGGTACTTTTAGTTGTTGTATGCAAAGAGCCCATAATTTGAAAATTGTTCCTTTTGATCCCGAAATTGAAAAGACAAAAAAGTTTCTGCTCCAAGCAAAACAATGGCTAATCAACAAGAGGAAGATACCAAGTCTTTGAGGGATTATGTAGACCAATGAGTACAAGGTCTCCACTCGAGTATTCAAAGACCTCTTATTCAGGCCAACAACTTTGAAATTAAGCCATCAATCATTCACATGATTCAAACTTTTGTTCAGTTTGGGAGTTTGCCTAATGATGATTCGAATGCCAATATTGTAAATTTCTTGGAAATTTGTGTTACATTCAAGGCTAATGGTGTTACTGATGATGCCATAAGATTAAGGCTTTTTCCTTTTTCATTGAGAGATAAAGCAAAGAGTTGATTAAATTCACTTCTTGCCGGTTCCATTAATACTTGGGATGATTTAGCTTAAAAATTCTTAGCAAAATTCTTCCCACCTGCCAAGACAACAAAGATGCGGAATGATATCACTTTTTTCATGCAATTTGATTCTGAATCACTATATGAGGCTTGGGAGAGGTATAAAGATTTGATAAGAAGGTGTTCTCATCATGGATTACCTAAATTGCTACAAGTTCAAACTTTTTATAATGGTTTACTGGGACCTTTTAGAACTACCATTGATGCTGCAGTTAGAAGTGCTATTTTGAGTAAATCCATTGATGAGGGTTATGATTTGCGTGAAGAGATTGCTTCCAATAATTATCAATGGCCATCTGAAAGATTGGGTACAAGAAAAATTGCTGAAGTTCATGAATTAGATATGACGAATACTTTATCTACACAGTTGGCTTCTCTCACAAAGAAAATAGGTAAACTGAATGTTAATATTATTTAGAACCCCTTTTTGACATGTAAATTTTGTGGAGAAGGACATTCCAATGACAATTGTCTTATTTATTATGAATCTTGTCAATTTGCTGGAAATAGACAACAAAACAATCCCTAGTGTAACACTTATAATCCTAGTTAGAGAAATCATCCTAATTTCTCATGGAATAACAACCAAGGGTCTTTATCAGCATCTAAGTCAAACTTTCCTCCTAGATTTCCATCTAGAGGCCCCATGCCAGAGAAAAAGCCTTCAATGGAAGAGATGTTCATACAATACATGACAAAGACTAAGGCATTTATTCAAAGTCAAATAGCATTAATAAGAAATCTTGGGACACAAGTGGGCCAACTTGCTAATGCTCTAAATAATAGACCTCATGGCACCTTACTAAGTGATATTGAGCCTAATCTAAGAACAAAAAGTAAGGAACATTGTAAGGTAATCAATCTTCATAATGGGAAAAAGGTAAGTCAAGAGGTAAGTTCTAAAGCTTTAAATTCTGAAACTTCAATTCAATCTGATAAGAAAGAAATTGAAAAAGATACTGAAAAAGAAATTGTGGTTTAACAATCTACTAAAAATTCAGAAGAAGAAAAATTACAATTAAAATCTACTCCCACACCTCCACCACCTTTTCCTCAAAGATTTCAAAAAGAAAAACTTAGCAAACAATTCTAAAGATTTATTGATGTGTTTAAAAAGTTACATATTAATATTCTTTTTTCTCAAGCTTTAAAACAAATGCCAAAATATGTTAAATTTGTGAAAGACATCTTGTCTAAAAAGAGGAAATTAGGTGAGTTTGAAACTGTTGCATGTATTCAAGAGTGCAATGCCATCATTCAGAATAAGCTCCACTAAAGCTTAAAGATCTAGGTAGTTTTACTATTCTTTGCACTATTGGTGCTCTTTGTTTTGCTAAAACTTTATGTGATTTGGGTGCAAATATAAATTTCATACCATTGTCCATTTATAAAAAATTGGTTTTGGAAGAGATTAAGCCAACTTCTATGACTTTACAACTTGTTGATTGATCCATCACCTATCGTTATGGTATTGTGGAAGATGTTTTAGTAAAAGTTGGTAAGTTAATTTTTTCGGTAGATTTTATTATTCTAGATATGGAAAAAGATCATGAAATACTAATCATTCTTAGAAGACCAATCTTGAGAACTACTCGAGCTCTAATTAATGTGGAAAAAGGTGAGCTTACTTTAAAGGTTGAAGATTAACAAGTAACATTTAATATTTTTAGAGCTTTAAAATTTTTCAATGAACATGACGAATGTTTCTCAATTAATGTGGTGGATGACATAACGAATAATATGTTTACTAAAAATCATCATGATCCACTGGAAACTTCTTTGAATTCTTCATGTGATATTATTAATGAAAAAGTTCTTGAATATGCTAACTATCTTGATGCCCCATCACGTCTCCCAAAATCCCAATTTGAGTCTTTGGAATTATCAATTACAACTTCACCAATCAAGCCTTCCATTGAAGAACCTCCTTCACTTGAGCTTAAACCACTGCCTAATCATTTAAGGTACGTTTTTTTTTAGAAATTCTTCTACATTACCAGTAATTATTTCTTCTTTGCTTTCTGATGAACAAGGAAATAAACTCCTTCGAGTTTTAAGAGACTACGGAAAAGGAATTGGGTGGACCATTGCAGACATCAAAGGAATTAATCCATCAATTTGTATGCATAAAATTCTTTTGGAAGAAAATCACAAAGCAACTATTGAGTATCAACAAAGGTTGAATCTAATCATGAAACAGGTAGTAAAGAAAGAAATTATCAAGTGGCTAGATGCATATATTATCTATCCTATTTCTGATAGTTCATAGGTAAATCCAGTTCAATATGTCCATAAGAAAAGAGGTATGAATATACTTTCTAATGAAAATAATGAGTTCATTCCCACTAGAACTGTGACTGGATGGAGGGTATGTATGGACTATAGAAAATTGAACAAAGCCACTAGAAAAGATCAGTTTCCACTACCTTTTATTACTCAAATGCTTGATAAACTAGCAGGTAAGAATTTTTATTACTTTTTGGATGGTTATTCTGGTTATAATCAGATTGCCATTACTCCCAAAGACTAAGAAAAAACCACATTTACTTATCCTTGTGGAACTTTTTCTTTTCGTAGAATGGCTTTTGGACTTTGTAATGCTCCAACCATTTTTTAGAGATGTATGATGGTACTTTTTTCTGATATGGTTGAAAAGTTTTTAGAAGTATTTATGGATGATTTTTCATTTTTTTAGAATAATTTTGATGATTGCCTATTCAATCTTGCTAAAGAACTTAAAAGATGTGAAGAAACTAATTTAGTTTTAAATTGGGAAAAATGTCACTTTATAGTGCAAGAAGGAATAGTCTTAGGCCATTGAGTCTCTAGCAATGGTTTAGAAGTAGACAAAGAAAAAATTGAAACAATTGAAAAACTTCCACCTCCCACTTTCGTTAAAGGCATTAGTGGAATTAATTTTTGAGACATGAGATGCCTTTCAACATCTTGGAAGTCAAAATTTTTGATGCGTGGGGAATTAATTTTATGGGTTTTTCATTCCATCCTTCAACAATGAATACACTTGGTTGCTGTTGATTATATCTCTAAATGGGTTGAAGCTTTTGCATTGCTAAGGAACGACTCTAAGGTAGTGATAAACTTCTTGCAAAAGAACATCTTCACAAGTTTTGGTACACCTTGAGCCATAATTAGTGATGAAGGGACTCACTTCTACAACAAAAATTTTGAGGCAATCCTAGCCAAATATGGAGTCAAGCACAAAGTACCTATTGCTTATCATCCTCAAACGAGTGGCCAAGCTGAAGTTTCAAATTGAGAAATTAAAAGAATTTTGGAGATGTTTGTTTATTTTTCCAAAAAAAGATTGGTCCAAAAAGTTGGATGATACTTTATATGCTTATAGAATTGCTTATAAAACTCCAATTGGGATGTCTCCTCATAAATTGGTACTTGGAAAGGTTTGTCATCTTTTAGTCGAGCTTGAACACAAGGCATATTGGGCAATTAAAAAGCTTAATTTTGATTTGCAAGCAGTCAGAGTAAAGTGTCTTTTGTAACTCAATGAGATGGATGAATTTCGTCAAGAAGCATATATAAGTGCAAGAATCTACAAAAAGAAGATGAAACGATGGCATGATTAGAAAATCATAAGAAGAAGTTTTGAGGCTGGCCAACATGTTCTCCTATACAATTCTCATTTGATATTATTTCTTGGAAGGTTGAAATCTCGTTGGTCTGGACCTTTCACTGTGATGAAAGTATTTCCTCATGGAGCAGTGGAGGTAGCTAATGATAAATCAACCTTCAAAGTGAAGGGGCAATGATTAAAGCAATATTGGGATTGCAATTTCGATAGTCAAAGGTCTTTAATCACGCTTATCAACGCAATTTAAATCAAAGAAAGTCAAGCTAACGACTATAAAAGAATCACTTTTTAGGAGGCAAACCAAGCATTCTAACTTAATTTAATTCCTTTAAGTTAATTTCATTTATTTTTTTCTTATTGTTGCAAATTATGATCAATTTATTTTATTTTTCACATATATATAGCCTTTTTTTAAAAAAATTCAAAAAACAAATTCGAGAGAGGGTAAGTCGCGACCCAACAAGGCCCCACAACGCAGGCCGTGGCCTAGCGGCTTTTAACAATGAGGTCTGTGGCCCCATTTTTTATGGGCTGCCAACTTTGGGCAGCCCACTGTAAAAAAAAAAAATCAAGGCCGTAGCTCCCTAAAAGGGAGGTCGTAGCTTAACGAATTTGAAGATAAAAAGCCGTAACACCTCTAAGGGGTAGGCTGCAACCTCACAACAAGCATTAATGCGAGCCACGCGGCCCCTAAAGGGTAGGTTGCACCCACCTAAAGTGAGCTCCTAATAACTCTATAATATAGAGTTATTTGGGCTTAATTTTGATAATAATTTAGCTTAGTTCTTGAAGTAATGCATAGAAATTAGTAGGTTTTATTTTAATTATTTTAAATTAGTTAATTTAGGTGAGTCAATCTAATCATGGTTAATTTTATACTTAATTTGGTGTTAATATGGTTAAGATAGGTTGTTCTTGATGTATTTGTGCTTTTGTAGGTGTTTGATGAAAGAAGAATTTTAATGAAAGAAGGAGAGCAATTTTGAGGTGCAGACTTTCAATGCATATGTTTTGGTATTTCAATCATTACTTTCTCTGCAGTACTTCAAATGAAGCGATTCTTAGACCATTGGAAAGATAAGAGAAAAAGATACAACTTTTATGTTCATTACTTTGCCTAGTTCGGCTTGTAAAATGGTTAAAATTCTTGTCGAATTTGATGCACTGAAGTAGTCTTAGAGCAATTACAATTTTTGTTAATTAATTGGACAAGGCTGCGACTCACATAGTCTGATGAGAAAATCCCAGCTGAAATTGACTTCTTTTTTCACCCAACTTGTCCTAACTTCAAAGCCTATAAAAACAACCTTTCAGAGAGAAAAAAGAAAACTGAAGGAAGAGAAAAAACACCAAATTGAAAGCTGAGAGTCAAGCTGCAAAGTCATTGAAGCTAAAAAGATTTTGAAGGATTCAAGAAGACTTGGAAGATCAAGATTATAATTCTTGAGTTTTATCTTGTTGATTATTTTTTTATTTTCTTATTTTGTTTTTATTGTTTAAACTTTATTTAATGATGATGTGTGACTTGATGGGGAACTAAATTGTTAATCGAAGATTATGATTAAACTTATTATATAGTTTAAATTATTTATCTCTCTTTTGCTTAGGTTTGATAGATTTAATTTGTTTATTTTATTCTGTTCTTAATGCTTCAATTGCCTGATCACCAATTAGATTGAATTGGAAATCTGAGTTAAACCTTGACGAAGGAGATTTAGGTAGACCTTGAATAAAATAACGTATGATCGAATGCACTTAGTTGATTAGGTGGTTTAATTTGCATATTGGGTAGACATACACCTACAAGCCATACGTAGCTAGGATTAGAGCACAAACTTAATGTATCTTTCTTTAATTTAATTTGCATAGATATATAGTAAATTAATTGGGTAAGGTATTTTTATGAGAATAATCAGATGAAGTACTAAGGGATATTACAATCTTAGGTCTGGTAGTTAAGTGAGTTTTATTTACTATTTAATTTTAGTTTTAGTTTATTTGTTTTAATTTTTTTTTATTTTAATTGTCTGGATAAAGTTAGGGTGTTATAATTTTAGAGTTAACAGTAAAAATTAAACAATTCTATGTGGAAACAATACTCTACTTCATTACTATATTACTTGTTAACGATGCGTGCACTTACGTGAGAAATCAACAACAGCTGCTGTTGTTCAATTTTCTATTCACGTAAGTGCACGTATCGCAAAGATAATATAGAGATGAGTAAAGTATTGATCTCACAGAGAATTGAATTAATCCTTATTGTTAACTACTAAAATTAACACACCTTAATTTTATCTAAACAATTAAAATTTACAAAGGAAAATTTAAATTAATAAACTAAAAACTAAAACTAATATATCAACAAATTTTACTTTATTAAATGTGAATGACTACCAGACCTAAGATTATGATATATCTCAATACTTTATCTAATTATTGTCTCTCTCAACTCAGTTTAATGGATTAAGTTATTAACCTAGAGTCCTAAATTTTTTACAAGTCTCTGTCGAGTTTCTCATAAAAATATCTTTCCCAATTAATTTACTATATGTCTATGCAAATTATATTGAAGGAAGATTCATTAAGTTTGTGCTCTAATTTTGGCTATTTATGGCTTATAAGTTTATGTCTACCTTATATACAAATCAAATCACCTAATCAACTAAGTTTATTCGATCATACGCTATTCTATTCAAGGTCTACCTAAATCTCCTTCATCAAGGTTTAACCTAGGTTTCCAATTCAATCTAATTGGTGGCTATTCAACTAAAAGCATTAAGAACAAAATAAAATAAACAACTTAAATCCATCGTAGATAAGTAAAAGAGATATAAATAGTTCAGACTATATATTGAGTTTAATCATAATCTTAGATTAAAAACTTAGTTCCCCATCAAGTCATACATCATCATTGAATAAAATTTAAACATTAAAACCAAGGGAATAAAAGAATAACAAAAAGATAGAAAAAACCAAGCAATGTATTCTTGATCTCCAAATCTACTTGAATTCTTCAAATTCCTTCAATGACTTTGTAGCTTGACTCTCAGCTGTTAATATGGTGTTTTTTTTTCCTCCCCTTGATGTCTTCTGAAAGGTTGTTTTTATAGGATTTCAAGTTAAACCAAGTTGGATGAAGAAAGAAGTCAATTTCAGCTGGGATTTCCTCATCAAACTATGTAAGTTGCAGCTTTGCCCAATTAATTAACAGAAATCGTAATTGCTTTAAGACTGCTGCAATATGTCAATTTCACCAATATCTTTTACTATCTTTCATTCTGAACTGGATAAAGTAGTAAACATCAAAATTGTATCTTTTTCTCTTATCTTTCCAATGGTCTAAGAATCGCTATATTTGGAGCTCTGTACAAAAAGTTATAGCCAAAATACAAAAATATATGCATTGAAAGTCTGCACCTCGAAATTGCTCTCATTCTTTTACTAAAATTCTTCTTTCAAACACCTACAAAAGCACAAATAAATCAATAACAACCTATCTTAACTACATTAACACCAAATTAAGCATAAAATTAACCATGATTAGATTGACTCACCTAAAATAACTAATTTAAAATAATTAAATAAAATTTACTAATTTCTATGCATTACTACAAGAACGAAGCTAAATTATTATCAAAATTAAGCTCCAATAACTCTATATCATGGAGTTATCACACCCCCAAACTTAAGATTTTGCTAGTCCTTGAGCAAAACATAGAAAAGACCCTAACTTACGAAAAAAAAATTCAGTTAAATAAATATAGTTATTACTATACTACTACTATTACTATTACTACTATTAGAGATAAAGTGCACCAACTCAATGATTCTTTATAATTTCATCAAAAGTATGCCTATAAATCATTAATCTAAGGAAAAATAAAAGTCTCATTCAAATTCATGTTTCAATTTTAATGCAAGCACATTCTCGAATGGCTTTCTGTGTGTGTGTGAAATCTTTTACCAATAATATCATGATATCTGGATGAGTTTCTACCAACACAAATTTCAAATTAGTACTAGATTTCCATAGGTTCATTTTTTATCTCTCTCTCCACTAATGTAGACCAATACAAAGATAAGGATCAATAGGACTTTATAAAGCTTGTAATGTATGGCTAAGGTCAAGGTATGATAAAGGATATTAATGTGGCTCAAATCACCCTAAGCACATAATTATTCTAGGACCTATATATATAGAGCTCTATTTTCCTTCTCTTAGTACACATTTTCTTCCATATTTGAACTTTTCTTTCATTCAACACTTTTTTTTTCACAATTTCACACCCTTAAACTTATTTTCTTTGTATTGTAGGTAGTAGGGTTATTTTTCATATTTTGAACTTCTCTTTTTTTTTTTTCACATCAATATCATCTTTCCACCTTTTTCAGCATTTAGCTCAATTTATATTTTCTAAAACAATATACATGCTTAGGAGTAAGGGTTGCAAAATTGGAAAATTAATTTTAAGGCTAAGTTCAATTATTATGTAGTTAAATAAAGAAAAGGAAAATTAAGCTCAAAAAGGGTATGCTAGGGATAAAATTTAACAAGGTTGGTTTTTAAAGTTCAAACGGTTCAAAGATGGCTTAAATCATGTCCCTAACTAAGTATTGCCAAGAATTTTGCATCGAGAGAAAATCAAGGAAATTCTAGAATTCATGAAATAATCTAAAATTCATATCAATATAAACCTTCTCTAGATATTCAAAATAATTCAAAGTAAAAGATATAGTGTTTAAAATTGTGGAAATCACATCCTAACAATGACACTTAACAAAAAATTTAGCATGAATCCAAACAAAAACCTTATTCACCAAAGGCTAAAAATTCAAGACAACTAGTTATCATCATTGGATAAAAAAATCATTGAAAAAATTGGCACAACTTTACTTCTAGATTCCTAAGGTTCAACAAAAATTAAATTCTTTTACCAACTAATCCTAAATTATTTATAAATACGCATGCAAATAAAATTAGATCTAAAACTTTCATAGAATATTCATCACCAAAAAAATAAATTCACCCCCCCCCCCAAAACTTAAACTAAACATTGTCCTCAATGTTAGAAAAAAGAAAGGAAAGGTAAAGAATACTCCCCTAATGGTTGAATAAATCTGGAGAAGCTTTAATCCGCCTCTTCATCACCATTATCCTCTGCATCATTATCCTCATTGTCCTCTACCTCATTAGCACCCTTAGGAGGATTAGGTGCTAGTGAAAGAGTAGACATATCCATTCCCATAAAAGCACCATAAGCTCGAAACATGTGATCCATATGTTGGTTGCATTGGGTTTGATAAGTCATGCATTGCTCCAATTGTTGCCCAAGATTATCAACTAGGTGCTAAAGGTTCTCAATTCTTTGAGTCATTGACAATTGTTGGTGTCTTGGTCAAATGGGTGGAGGATGATGTGTAGAAGAAGAACTATCCCCAGTAGAAGTTTGAGATTGTCTGTGGATGAGATTAAGATCAATTGGAAGTTTAGGGTGCAACAACTCCTCACTAGTATCCCAATGTACACCAGCTTGTTTGCACATAGCTATAATCAAAAAAGGGAACCACAAGCCTTCACGCTTTGATTGTGCAGTGTGAGTCATGGCTTTGTAAATTATGCGACCAATATCAATTGTGCGTCCAATCATGATTGAATAAATGAGGATGGCTCGATCTTTTGTGTCATCACTAGTATGTGTGGTAGGGAGTAATTTGGAAGCCACAAAATATAACCATATCTTAGAAGTTGGTTTCATCACAGTCCTCTTGAATGAAACTGGTGCATTATTGAAAAATCACCATTGAGCACCCTCCTCACAGAGTATAGTAATGATATCATCCCAATTTTCATTCTCAGCCAAATATTGATCATATCCATCGTTTGTAATATCAGGAGTTTCATAAAATTTATTGATGGCATGGCTCAAGAATGGAACTAATTTACCTTGAACAAAAACAAAATTATTAGTAGCTTCTATAGCATTAGCATAAAATTCTCTTACCAAAGGGATACTTGCAGCTGCAGGTGAAGCACAAAATTTTTGCTAGTGGCGGCCATCAATCATTGGTTAAAGGTCAAGGTGTGTAATTAACCCTTGATCCAGTCCTTGTTCAAGTACTGCAATTTTGTTTGCAAGAGAACTTGCGTGTCTGGCCACAGCCTCAATTGACACAAATCTAGTATGATCAAACAAGCCACATGAATTTTGTCTTGATCGTTTGGGTGCCATTCTCGAATATCCTACAATTAATTCTCAACCAAAAGAAAAGAAAAGTACCAACAAAACACAATAGACCATCAACAATAATAGCTTAGATGTTCTCTCATCATAAAATAATGCCCATAGCATAAAGTAAAAATCCTACAATTAAAATATTACGATACTACTAGGCATAAAAAAATTCAAAATCAAGAAACTTACCCATATTCTCCATTTTCAACTTATGTTTGAAATTTAAAGCATAAATCTAAACAATCTACCATACCTATAAAATAATGAAGCACAATATCTCAAGATCATCAATATTCAACACAAATTTTAAATAATATGAGGTAAGTCATTAATATTAAAAATAGAAAAAGAAAAAAGGAAAAAAAACTAAAAGAAATATTGAAACTTACTTGATATTTAGTGCATAGGTGTTGAAAATCAATGTGGAAGAATATAATGGGTGTGGGTACCTGATCTAGAGAAAGAAATATAAAATGGAAAGAATGGAACGGGGAAGAGGAAAGGAAAAACGGGAGCAATGGTCGAGAAGAGAAGAGTGGAAGTGCAAAAATTTGTACTAAAAGGAAGAGGTAGGTAAGCTTGAGTGATGAAAAGAGGGCCTCTCTCTCTTTTCTCTTTTTCTTTCTTTTTTTTTAGTGGGCTGCCCAAAGCGGACAGCCCTCAAAAAAGGCACCGCGACCTACCCCTAGTGGCACCACGACTCCTAATAATCAATCTGCAAAGCCGAGGCCTCGCAATGTGGGTGTCACGACCTGCGTCATGGTCCATCGCTAGGCTGTGGCCTCCTTTTGGGGAAGCCACTGCCNTCCTCTCTTCTCTCTCTCTCTCTCTCTCTCTCTCTAGGGGGGGTTGCCCAAGGTTGGTAGCCTCAAAACACGAGGCCATGGCCTCCCATTGGTGGGCACCGTGGCCCTCGTTGCTCTAAGCCTCGAGGTCGCAACCTAGCTTGAGGGGCACTGTGACCCGCGTTTCATCACTTCGTTGGGTCGCAGCTTCCTCTTGGGGAAGCCACAGCTTACCCCACTCCCCTAAATTTTTTTATTTTTTTTATTTTTTAACATGTTCCTGCAAAATAAAAAGAAAACTTTAATAAATAATATTAAAATAAGTAAAAAAAATAAAAGAAAGTAAGTTATAATGCTTGGGTTGCCTCCAAAGAAACGCTTGATTTATAGTCGTTGGCTTGACTTTCTCTGATTTAAATTGTGTCGATAAGTGTGATTGAGGACCTTTGACGATCGAAATCGCCTCCCAAATAATGCTTTAGTCGTTGTCCATTTACTTTGAAGGTTGATTTATCATCAACTACTTCCACTGCTCCATGAGGATATGCTTTCATCACAATAAAAGGTCCAGACCAACAATATTTGAATTTTCCAGGAAATAATTTCAAACGAGAATTATATAGGAGAACATGTTGGCTAGGTTTAAAACTTTTGTTTATGATTTTTTTGTCATGCCAACATTTTGTCTTTTCTTTGTAGATTCTTGCACTCTCATAAGCTTCTTGACAAAATTCATCCATCTCATTGAGTTGCAAAGGACGCTTTTCTCCAACCGCTTGAAGATCAAAATTAAGCTTTTTAATTGCCTAATATGCCTTGTGTTCAAGTTTGGCTGGAAGATGACAAGCTTTTCCAAACACCAATCTATAAGGAGACATCCCAATTGGAGTTTTATATGTAGTTCTATATGCCCACAAAGCATCATCCAACTTTTTCAACCAATCTTTTCTAGAAGGACAAACAATTTTCTCAAAAATTCTTTTAATTTCTTAATTTAACACTTTAGCCTGGGCACTTGTTTGAGGATGATAAGCGGTGGCTATTTTGTGCTTGACTTCATATTTGGCTAGGATTGCTTCAAAATTTTTATTGCAGTAGTGAGTCTCTTCATCAGTAATTATGGCTCTAGGTATACTAAAACGTGTGAAGATGTTTTCTTGCAGAAAGTTTATCACTACCTTAGAATCATTTCTTGGCAATGCCACAGCTTCAACCCATTTACAGACATAATCAATAGCAACCAAGATGTATTCATTATTGAAGGATGGAATGAATGGACCCATAAAATCAATTCCCCAAACATAAAAAATTTCAACTTCCAAGATGTTGTTTAAAGGCATCTCATGTCTCTTCGATATATTGCCCATTCTTTGACATCTATCACATCTTTCAACAAAATTATGAGCATCCTTAAAAAGAGAAGGCCATTAGAAACCTGATTGTAGAACCTTTGTAGTAGTTCGTTTTTCCTCCATAATGTCCTCCATAATCAAATGAATGGCAATGATGAAGAATATTTTCAAATTCTTCTTCAGGAATACACTTTCTAATGATTTGATCTCCACAATGCTTGTAAAGAAAAGGCTCATCTCACATGTAGTATTTGACATCACGTAAGAATTTTTTCTTTTGTTGAGAATTAAATTCAAGACGGAAGAGTTTACTTACTAGATAATTCACAATATCAGCATACCATGGTAAATTTTTCTACTTCTCTATATGAAACAATTTCTCATCAAGAAAGGTTTCATTAATCACTGTTGAATTCCCAATGTGCTCATTATTCTCCAATCTCGATAAATGATCTGCCACTTGATTTTCTATACCTTTCTTATCTCAGATTTCCAAGTCGAATTCTTGAAGCAAAAGTACCCATCTTATCAAACGTGGTTTTGCATCTTTTTTCTCGATCAAATATTTAATAGCTGCATGGTCTGTGTAAACAATAACTTTAGTACCAACAAGATAGGAATGAAATTTATCGAAAGCAAAAACAATAGCAAGCAACTCCTTTTCGGTTGTGGTGTAATTTGCTTGAGCCTCATTCAATGTTCTGCTAGCATAATAAATAGGATGCAAAATTTTCATTTTTTGTTGGCCCAAGATTGCACTAACTGCATAATCACTAGCATCATATATTAGTTCAAAAGGAAGATTCCAATCAGGAACAGTGATAATAGGAGTAGAAATTAATCTCTTTTTTAATTCAACAAAAGCATCATGGCAAGCATCATCAAAATTACAAGAAGTATCCTTTTCTAACAAATTACACAGTGGTTTAGAAATTTTAGAAAAATCTCTAATAAATCTCCTATAAAATCCAGTATGTCCTAAAAAACTACGAATGCCCTTAACAAAGGTGGGAGGTGAAAGTTTTTTAATGATTTCAATTTTTGTTTATCTACTTCTAAACCTTTGCTAGAAACTCGATGGCTTAAGACTATTCCTTCTTGCACCATAAAGTGACATTTTTCCCAATTTAAAACTAAATTAGTTTCTTCACATCGCTTAAGTACTCTAGCAAGATTAAATAGACAATCATCAAAATTATCCCCAAAAATTGAAAAATCATCCATAAATACTTCCAAAATCGTTTCAACCATATCAGAAAAAATTGCCATCATGCATCTCTAAAAAGTAGCTAAAGCATTACAAAGTCCAAAAGGCATTCTATGAAAAGCAAAAGTTCCATAAGGACAAGTAAATGTGGTTTTTCTTAGTCTTCAAGAGCAATGGCAATTTGATTATAATTAGAATAACCATCCAAAAAGCAATACAAATCTTTACGTGATAATCTATCAAGCACTTGATCAAAAAAAGGTAGTGGAAAGTGATATTTTCTAGTGGCTTTCTTTAATTTTCTATAGTCCATACATACTCTCCATCTAGTTACAGTTCTAGTGGGAATAAGCTCATTATTTTCATTATAAACTACCGTCATACCTCCTTTTTTAAGGACACATTAGACTAGACTTACCCATGAACTAGCAGAAATAGCATAGATAATACCTGCATCAAGCCACTTGATAATTTCTTTCTTTACTACCTCTTTCATGATCGGATTCAGCCTTCGTTGATGCTTAATTGTTGCTTTGTGATTTTCTTCTATAAGAATTATGTGCATGCAAATTGATGGACTAATTCCTTTGATGTCTGCAATGGTGCACCCAATTGCTTTTTTGTAGTCCCTTAAAACTCGAAGGAGTTGATTTTCCTATTCATTAGAAAGAGAATAAGAAATAATTACTGGTAGTGTAGAAGAATTTCCCAGAAAAGCATACCTTAAATGATTAGGTAGTGGTTTGAGCTCAAGTGAAGGAGGTTCTTCAATGGAAGGTTCGATTGGTAAAGTTGTAATTGATAATTCCAAATATTCAAATTAGGATCTTGGAAGACGTGAATAGGCATCAAGATGGTTAGCATATTCAAGAACTTTTTGGTCAATAATATCACATGAAGAATTCAAAGAAGTTTCTAGTGAATTTTGATGATTTTCAACAAACACATTATTCGTTATGTCATCCACCACATTAATTGAGAAACATTCATCATGTTCATTGGAAAATTTTAAAGCTTGAAAAATACTAAATGTTACCTCTTGGTTTTTAACCTTTAAAGTAAGCTCACCTTTTTCCACATCAATTAAAGCTCGTGCAGTTTTCAAGAATGGCCACCCAAGAATGATCGGTATTTACGATCTTCTTCCATATCAAGAATAAAAAAATCTACTGGAAAAATAAACTTATCAACTTTTACCAAAACATCTTCGACAATACCATAAGGATAGGTGATGGATCTATCAGAAGTTGTAAAGTCACAAGAGTTGGTTTAATCTCTTACAAACCCAAATTTTTATAAATGGATAATGGCATCAAATTTATACTTGTGTCATAGCCCAATTTTTGGGCCATGACCGGCGTAAGGGACCAATGGGCTCAACCCACCAAGCCCAAGCAAGCCTACTTACATGATCTTGTACGCTAATCCATATTTCTTTAGAATCCAAAATTTATAATGCTCAATTACAATTCCTTTGAAAACAACTCATAAAACCCAATCATGTATTCATAATGGCATCATCAACCATTATATACATACATATAATTTGACAAGTAAATCTCAGCATTTCACAACAAGTAGTCATATACACGTAATTAGAACTTGACCATCAGCGGAGTGACGCTGGGCATGATTGATAACACTTAGTCTTACGTTAAACCTACCGAGCAATGTATAAATAAAAGCACCTCGTCCTAGGATCCAATCACCTTTGACTCAGGAAACCTAAAACATGAATTTTAAAAATGTGAGTACAAACTCAATGAGTGAACATAGGAAGGGAACAAGCAGTGTTAAGGAAGGTTTAGAAAGCATGATGCACTTAAGTTCAAAACAATGCAATTTAGTTTATTTCTATTTGAAAACCCCTCATTCAAACCCTTGGTCGTTTAGTTATTTGATGACGAAAGACTCATGAACAACAAAGAAGTTGAGAAGTGAAAACTTTAGTAGATTTCAAGCAAGTCAAGCATAATAGATTGACTCTCACCGTAGCGAAAAGGCATTCTTGCTGCAAAAAAATTCTCGCCAGATAAAATCCAAGGGGCTTTCACTGCCACCGAAAAAAAATCCACTCATGCCACATTGCACATTAAATTGAACACATTGACAATACTCAAGTTTTCAACAGTCAATGCAATCACATATTAAATCCAAACATCTCTATATAGTAAATATGTACATATATATATAAGCACATACACCACCATCACCTCACTCGGTTCATGTGCATCATTACCGGCATGTGCACTACCCACTCTGCACATGCACGGTTGTAAATATCACAACAGCATCATTGTCGGCATGTGCACTACCCACTCCGCACATGCACGGTTGTAAATATCACGACAGCATCATTACCGGCATGTGCACTGCCCACTCCGCACATGCACGGTTATAAATATCACTACAGCATCATTATCGGCATGTGCACTACCCACTCCGCACATGCACGGCTGTAATTGTCCCAACATTGTCATTCAACCGGCATGTGCACTGCCCACTCCGCACATGCACGGTTACATCAATTATACAAAATTACTTAACAATATATATAAATATATATCATATATCTTTATATACATATCAGTGTCATATAAAAGTACATAGATTCATCACAATCATGTTCCACATAACAAAAACATTTCACTAAAGGCTTATTCCCATGCATTTTGAAGAAAAGATAATTTAAACAGCTCAAGTGGTTCGCTCAAACGTATGTACATCTACCCAAAACATTTTAGTGCAGGTTCACTCACCTGGCAACAACAAGATATTAAGTTGCTATTTGTTCGAAGGTGTTTCTAACTATTTTCACTGGCCGGTCGCTCGTTACTATCTCCAACATGCCACCACAATACTCTAACTTTATCTTTGCACTTCCTAGGAATAATACGAACTCAATATATTTAATTACATATGTATACGAGCAGCAGTTCAATCAGATAATCCTTACTTAAATTTATATTTTTCCTCCTATCATGAAACCATCTTCAATTAACTCACATCTTAATACATTTTTACTAAAATTACTTATATCCATTGCTTACTCAATTCCTTAAATTATATCACCAGCAACTTAATTATGATGTCACGTGTCTACTTCATCCTTTCTAAATAATTTTCACCCAAATCCATCTTATATTTCCACACATAATCCACATATATGGCAGCAACAATCATTTTCACTTTCACTCGATTATTTCCTAGTTTACACACATCGTTATCTATCTAACTTTCAATACTTTGTTTCTCAATCCTCCATCCACAATATTCCTTTTTCATTTCTTTCAAACAACATGCCATACAGTCTTAACAATTTTCAACTAGCTTATGTAACTAGATACTTTCAACAACCATAATTTTCCACAATATTCAACTAACCGTAGGCTTTAAAACATAGTGTTAAGCTTACCGTTTTCCTTTTCCACTTTGAGTCCTTCATGTACCCATGGGTTTATTGGCTTACATGTTATCAATTTTTCTCCAATCAAGGCAATCTTTGCTGCCACAAGACATTTTTCTAAGTCACTAACTCATTTTCAAAGACTACTCAAGCCAAAAGCAAGAATTCTTACCGTTCCTTGCTTGAATCACCAAAACCAAGCTTTTTCTTCCTTCCTCTCTTTTTCTTTCTTCTTCTCCTAGAGTTCATATGTGCTGGAAATTAGGGTTAGAAGTTGTAACTTTGGTGTACAAGAAGTTGGGAGAAGAAAGAAGTAAGAAGAGAAAAGAAATGAAAAGAAAACAAGGAAAGAAAGTGAAAGAAAATTAACTTTCAATGGGAGAATGAGAGAATGGCATTGGAAGCTTCAAGAATGAAGAAGAAAATATCTTGCTGGGAGGATAAGGACGGTTTTGGGTTGAAAAAAATCAGAGTCAAAGTTTCCTTTGGAAGCTTTGACCAAACTTCACGTAAAATTATCGTTTTACCCTTTTTGTTTCTTTCCATTTTAATTTAGTCCTCCTAACACTCATTTAACTCTAACTTCCTTCTATTATCTTCTTCTACACATGTACAAACAAAGTATGAAGTTTGTACTCCAATGCGGTATCCCCGTAATATTTAAAATATTTATTTACCTGTGTTATCTTTACTTAATAAAGACACACGACCCCATTAACATCATTTTTCTCCGAAATCTTTCTCATTCTTCTTCTCCTGCACTTAGGTTGCCCATATACTCCTTCTTCATGAAAAATTTTGACACTAAATAAAATATTAATAGTTTAATATTATTTTGTTAATAAAATATTATTTTATTTCAAAAATTTCCTCTTGTCTCCTTGGTACCCAAAATACCTTATTATGCCTCAATTGACTTTCGAATCACTTTTTATCTCACAAATTCTTCTCTGATAAAAATATCATTATTTTATTATTATTTCCTCGCGTGCGGAATATTTTTTCCCAAACTATTCCTTTCATCTTTCATCACTTTTAAACATTATAATTAACCTCAATTGGCATCTGATAATCTTTATTAGTCACCATATCAAAATACGGGGTATTATAGTCTCCCCCACTTAAATAGAATTCATATCGATGTCGAGTTATCAATCTCGTTCCATGATCTTATTCCATTTCTCCTTTTATAGGGAATTTTGATTTATGAACTTCATTACCTTTAATTTGACTAGAACACTTTACAAGATCAAGGTACGTATCTTATATCTATTATCATCTTTGCGTCAAAACCACGGTACCCTTCTCAATTATCCTTTCTTCTCACTAAGATCCCAAGTATGCCTTTCTTTTCGTCACTAACCTCAAACATATCTTTATTTCGATTCTTGTCAAACCTCCAATTATTCGTTCACCTCGTTTACCTCCAATTCGACTAGAATGCCTCACTTATGTCTGTTATCATCCTTTAGAATCAAATCGATGGTAGCCTTCACGATCATTATCTCTTATTTTAAGATGTTGAGTACACCTTTATCACTATCATTAGATTTGAACCATAACTCTATCTCAATCATACTGATTTCAATCACATATTATACTTACTTATGTATGCCTAATCACCATCTTATCATTTCTCTCCTTACCAAACTTCCCGACATTCATTCATTCATCTTATCCCCATACACTATTATGTAACCTGCAACATTATAAACATGTCGTATTCATTTCTATACATAGTCTCAACGTCGAGAAAGGTTAATGCCTCTAATTATTCTCACATACTTCAGGTTTATCTTGCATTTACGCCACATACTTCAATTATTCCCATGCTATGGATTACATTTTTTAATCTTATTCTCTGACTATCTTTTCTAAAATTTCTTATATCATCATAGTTCAACTTCCAATGGGACTTCTTGCCGTTGTACCATCCATACAACTCATCAAATACATAAAGTTCAAATCTCAAATTATTGAGAACAATTCTTCACCTCAGTTGATCAAGTCATCAATTTCATATATACGTATGTACATGCATTCAAAATGTCAACTTTCTTCATTACACATAGGGATCCATGTGTTCGCGTGCCTTGGACTACCTTTCCCTTTACTCATCCCCATCCCTATCCAAGATTCAACATAATAATCCTCATATTTCATGTCAACGTTCTCATATTTAATCTATGAGTATTTGGATATAATCAATTTTAGATTACCCTTTTTATATGTTTAAATCACCGTTCCACTCGCATCTTACCATAAGTTATCTCTTACGTAATCCATAAGAATTCTCATTATGCCTATGCATAGCTTCACATCCTTTTTATCACAACCCGGAACCTCCCTCGGGCCCATGACAACAGCCACGATGTCCCGATTGACACTCATTACCCGAAATGCCAACCGGAACCCCGCAAGGCTTACATATCAGTTTCTTTCCTTTCCTGTGAGCAATCGTTGTTAAACATTCCATTTTAAACAATTACCGGTCGTTTTTGACTCAAATAAATCCAAAGATAATTTAATTTTTTTTTAAAAGGATTTATAGACAAATATCACTATTCAAAATATTGATTAAAATATAGCATTTTTATATAAAACAATATTTATAGAAACACATGTAAGAAATCTTTTGTAATGTGTAAGTAAAATAAATTCATACATACAAAATTTTACTAAGTTATAATGTACAATAATGGTTACAATGACAAGTGGCCCAAAATACACCCAGTGTTGGTGCTAGAAACCTATTGTCTGTGTGGTAGAGATGTCAACTGGAATCCTCGACAAAATAGGGTATCTACAAGCTACCACAGACCTGAAATGTTTGGAAAGGAGGTGGGTGAGATTTTT
>NC_030851.1:15032857-15152031 GCF_000208745.1 Theobroma cacao | reverse complement strand
ACTTTGTTTTTCTATCACATTTAACCATTTTTCATCATTTTCTCTTCATTTCTCTTAGAATAAAAATCAGATTATCATCATTGTACCTCATTGCAGATTCGGCCAAGGGTGGGTATTGTGAAAATTTAATGCTTTCTTGCCCAATTTAATTTCTAAACACATTTAACTAACTAAAATTATCAATTTAACTAAAAATCAAAACCTAAAAATTTCAATTTCTCCCCCATCGAAATTCGGCCAGCCCTTGATGTCACTTTTAGATCTCTCTCCTCAAGCATGCTAAATGGAAACAAAGGCATAGGAAAGGTAGTAATCAAGCTAAAGTCGAAAAATCTTACCGTTAGACGCGTAAACGGGCGAAAAACACGAATTCCCCTTTGAATTTTTCTAGTTTCCCTTTGTTTTCTTTCTTTTCTTCCTTTCCTCTCTATTTCCTCTCTTGTTCTTCCTTATGGCGGGCCATCACTTAAAATGGGGTTTAAATGGGCTGACTTTTCATTAAAATAATATTAAATCATTAAAAAATGCCATATGTCACTTTCCCATTGGTCCGTTTTTAAAATTTCATCCATTTGTTTTCAAATTTTCACCATACACTTGTCCCACATATCCATAGCTTAGATAAAATTCTCAGACTTATCCAAAGTCTTGGTTTAAAATTTACACTATTGCCCCCGTAAAAGTCAAAAATTACATTTTTGCCCCAAAAACTGAAAAATTGCCCATAGACATATTTTTCATCCCTTATACTCATACCATTCTCCAATTTTTCAAATGTGATCTAAATTCTCTCAAAATCTCAAATTTTGTCCACAGGTGGAAAAATTACGATTTTGCCCCTGAATATCAAAATTTTCAATTTTTCCCCAAATGAACCCTCGAACTCCGAACAATCATTTTTAGTCATTCCTTGACTATAAAATATTAAATTTCATCCTACAATTCCTATTTGAACTAGTTCGAGGTTAAATCAATTCAAGTGTACCGTTAGGTACAATACCGGGTTTCGTCTATTCTTAGGGACTTTCTTAGCATAATAACATGCTACTCAGTGCATGTATGTTTTGACATGTATTTATAGGGTCGGGTTTTACACTTTTCATGCCCATACTCTTTTCTTATCATTTCCAATTATACACTTAAGTTTCATTGTACTATATATCCTTGCATCACAATGCCATTAATCACATCTCACTCGTAAATGTCATTTTCATTAAATTGCAATTCGGTATTCGTATATGCTTTATAACCTCGTTGATCCTTTAAAGATTTATCTCTTATTTGATCATTGCATCTTATGTAATACCACAATCTCTAAAAGTCATCCTTATTGCTCAATTATTCTTCATACCTCTAATATATACATTACATCCTTGTTGCATTTCGACTTTAATGAAACACTTAAGATTTACACTCATTCGAATCGTGCATGCCTTAAGCATTTTCGAATTCCAATTTTCATACTACCTTAGGAAGTTTTCATTATTAGACTTCATTATCCAAATTATCTTCGATCATCCTTTGTTCTATTCTTTCGTACTAATATGACATCATTCTCCCCGGACCAATCCTCAATTTGTATTTGAAACTGCAAGACTTGAAACAAGGTTCTCCTTAAGTATTTTTTTCAACATCAATACGAATCTCACTTTCAGCTTACAGCTTTTTCTTTGTAACTACATAACTTAATGCTTGCTTTCACAAGATCCATAGCAGAACTACTCTTGAGTATTTCCTTGGAGATACCTATCTTAAACTCATGTCTAACCGCATGTGATTACTTAACCCATGACTTAGCCGTTAGGCTCCTCAGCAAGTTTCAAAAATCCCACATTTTATACTTGTTGTGTATGATTGGTAATCTTTTCTCAAAAGGTTTGTGAATTCCCAAAACACTTGTCTCTTATGTGTTCCTTAACATCCCGAGCATGTCGTTCTATAGACATGCACTTATTCTTAAAGATATATAAATACATACTCGTCCATTCAATCCCCAAATTGTCTTCATAGGTTTCTAGTGTGCCACACGATTGGCCTTGTGTTGTTACTAACCCTTTTCATTTAGCTGAGTCAAGACAAGAATTGTAAATTCTCATAACGATATTCTAGATAATCCCATTTGTTATATCACCCTTGTAATCCTTCATTCACACTTTCATTACTTGGTATTGACATCCCTTACCCATCTATCATATATTCATCTAACTTTTTGCTCACTTTTTCCTTAGCCTTTAACAAGGCTTAACCTCTCGTCTCCTTTATTTCTATGGATTTGACTTTGGTCAACATATTATCCATCTTAATACTGCACATGGTATCTTATCTCAATGTAGCCATGTCAAGAATCTTTCAATTTCTCTTTTAATTATATGCCCATATACAAGGCGATAAAGAAACTTTTCAATTTATTCATGTAAACATTCTCCAGAACATTTAAAACTCTCAAATAAAAAAACTCAATGACCAATGACCATAATTCAACTTGTAAGCTCATTATCATGACACTCCCATCTTGCTCATGCTTCATAGACATGAGGTATTCATAGCATTGTAGCGCTGGACAATTAGTGCTGCAGCGTCGTGGCTGTTGGACATGGGATAGTTTCAACATTGCATCGCTAAAGAGTTAGTGCTATAGCGCTGTGGCTGCTGGAAATTTCTTCCACGAATAAGTTCTTCCATCTTTAAAGTTACTACAGGGATCATGCTCAACCATTTGGCTTTCCTCCAGGCCTATCCCATAATCTTTATGACCAGGCATATCTTTTCTTTTGCTTATTATATGCACTAAGCTGAGTCAATATTTTCAAGCTCTTTTTATCTTTTAACATTTATCTTCAACCAATAAGTTCCACCTTAAGACAATCTTGCCATATTGTGCATCAAATTCTCAATATATAATACCACACACAAAAATATCCACCATTTATGACATTCCATGATTCCTTAACATTCACAATTAATTGTCTTTCTTGTCTTGTAACTCAAATAGTTTTGTTAACTCTCAGTACAAATGACAATGAAAATAGTTCATCTTTCTCCACGCTCTACACTCACAATCTTTATTAAATCAAGGATTCATCTTTTCCCAAGTTCCATAATTTGCCTCCCTTAGTCCATTTTGTGCCCAATTATCATCTTATAACATCATGGCACCATTTTGTAGCTCCCTCCATACTTAAATTTTCAATCCTCGACTTAATCACAGCATCCCTTCTAAGTGTCACCTATAGTCTCATTGATTTCTCTCATATCTTTTTGAATTGTAACTGCAACTAGAATTCCAAATTTCATCTTTCCATGATTAATTGGTAATCATTTGTCAGGTATCGTAGTTGCTTGTACCATTAATGACTTTCTATGTCTATCTTTAATAATCATCTAAGGCGACCAACCATGCCACTAAGGTGAATATCCTCCGTCAATCAGTATATCGCTAATCTATCTCTATCATATCGAAGGATTCCAATACGCATCAAGCCATTAAAACAACTATTCCATAATCCATTTGAGTCATACAAAATAAAAACCAACTCTTAACTCCTTTGTACAGGTAATTACTACTATTTCCTTTACACTGCATTTGCCTAGACTTAAAGCGATATGAACTTTGACAAAAACATTAAATGTCTTTAGGATCCCCGTTGCCTTGATCTGAGCACATCGACGGATCCTTTTCCAGGTCTTTTTCTTCCTCCTGAGCATTTTCCATTTTATCCTTAATCCAAACTTGTTGTTGCCTCTCAAATTCCTCCTTACTAACAGGTACAACACCTCTCCCACAACTAGGAGGGAAGTGTCGGACACAGATACAAATACCTTCCTAGGACTATAATTATTGGTAGTCCTTTTTCCCATCTTGCTCGTGTTCTTTTTCCTGAAATTGATTTCATTACGCACCAATCTTGTGAGACTCCTCAAGCTTTTAAATAGTAGTTTACCTCATGGGGGAACCGATCCACTCAAAAATCGAGTCGGGTTGCTTATTACGCTTTCACCCTCGAGCTCATATAGGCTGCGAGCAGTGAAATCTAGCAATCCCTCGTTAGTACTATAAAGGGTATCGAAACTACCATCTTTTCTAGACATGGCGTGTGCAACCGACACACCTCAATCTACATGCAACCAAGTATTAATTACTCATCCATCTAGACATCATAAGAACATGTAGGTTTCTAATGAAGTAAGGGCCCATGCAGCCTCCCGTCCTTGACTTGCGTTGCGCACCCATAATCTAAGGACAAAACTCTACACAGACTCCAACAACTCCGCTGACCACATAGGAATCCCTAGAATTGAACTAAACCTAGAGCTCTGATACCAACATTGTCATAGCCCAATTTTCGGGCCATGACCAGCTCAAAGGACCAATGGGCTCAACCCACCAAGCCCAAGCAAGCCTACTTACATGATCTTGTACACTGATCCATATTTCTTTAGAATCTGAAATTCATAATGCTCAATTACAATTCCTTTGAAAAGAACTCATAAAACCCAGTCATGTATTCATAATTGCATCATCAACCATTATATACATACATATAATTTGACAAGTAAATCTCAGCATTTCACAACAAGTAGTCATATACACGTAATTAGAACTTGACTGTCAGCGGAGTGACTTTGGGCACGATTGATAACACTTAGTGTTACGTTAAACTTACCGAGCAATGTATAAATAGAAGCACCTCGTCCTCAGATCCAATCACCTTTGACTCAGGAAACCTAAAACATGAATTTTAAAAACGTGAGTACAAACTCAGTGAGTGAACATAGGAAGGGAACAAGCAACGTTAAGAAAGGTTTAGAAAGCATGATGCACTTAAGTTCAAAACAATGCAATTTAATTTATTTCTATTTAAAAACCCCTCATTCAAACCCTTGGTCGTTTAGTTACTTGATGACGAAAGACTCATGAATAACAAAGAAATTGAGAAGTGACAACTTTAGTAGATTTCAAGCAAGTCAAGCATAATAGATTGACTCTCACCACAACGAAAAGGCATTCTCACTGCAACAAAATTCTAACCAGATAAAATCCAAGGGGCTTTCAATGCCACCGAAAAAAAATCCACTCATGCCACATTGCATATTAAATTGAACACATTGACAATACTCAAGTTTTCAACAGTCAATGCAATCACATATTAAATCCAAATATCTCTATATAGTAAATATGTATATATATATATATATATATAAGCACATACACCACCATCACCTCACTCGGCTCATGTGCATCATTACCGGCATGTGCACTGCCCACTCTGCACATGCACAGTTGTAAATATCACAACAGCATCATTACCAATATGTGCACTGCCCACTTCGCACATGTGCAGTTGTAAATATCACGACAGCATCATTACCGGCATGTGCACTGCCTACTCCACACATGCATGATTGTAAATATCACGACAGCATCATTTTCGGCATGTGCACTACCCACTCCGCACATGCACGGTTGTAATTGTCACAACATTGTCACTCAACCAGCATGTGCACTGCCCACTCCGCACATGCACGGTTACATCAATTATACAAAATTGCTTAACAATATATATATATATATATCATATATCTTTATATACATATCAGCGTCATATAAAAGTACATAGATTCATCACAATCATGTTCCACATCACAAAAACAATTCACTAAAGGCTTGTTCCCATGCATTTTGAAGAAAAGATAATTTAAACAATTCAAGTGGCTCGCTCAAACGTATGTACATCTACCCAAAACATTTTAGTGTAGGTTCACTCACCTGGCAACAACGAGATATTAAGTTGCTATTTGTTCGAAGGTGTCTCTAACTATTTTCATTGGTCGATCGCTCGTAATTTACTCCAACACGCCACCGCAATACTCTAATTTTATCTTTGCACTTCCTAGCAATAATACGAACTCAATATATTTAATTACATATGTATACGAGTAGCACTTCAATCAATTAATCCTTACTTAAATTTATATTTTTCCTCTTATCATGAACCATCTTCAATTAACTCACATCTTAATACATTTTTACTAAAATTACTTATATCCATTGCTTACGCAATTCCTTAAATTATATCACCAGCAATTTAATTATGATGTCACGTGTCTACTTCAGCCTTTCTAAATAATTTCCACCCAAATCCATCTTATATTTCCACACATAATCCACATATATGGTAGCAACAATCATTCTCACTTTCACTCGATTATTTCCTAGTTTACACGCATCGTTATCTATCTAACTTTCAATACTTTATTTCTCAACCCTTCATCCACAATATTCCTTTTTCATTTCTTTCAAACAACATGCCATACAATCTTAACAATTTTCAACTAGCTTATGCAATTAGATCCTTTCAACAACCATAATTTTCCACAATATTCAACTAACCGTAGGCTTTAAAATATAGTGTTAAGCTTACCGTTTTCCTTTTCCACTTTGAGTCCTTCATGTACCCATGGGTTCATTGGCTTACATGTTATCAATTTTTTCTCCAATCAAGCCAATCTTTGCTACCACAAGACATTTCTCTAAGTCACTAACTCATTTTCAAAGACTACTCAAGCCAAAAGCAAGAATTCTTACCGTTCCTTGCTTGAATCAGCAAAACCAAGCTTTTTCTTCCTTCCTCTCTTTTTCTTTCTTCTTCTCCTAGAGTTTATATGTGCTGGAAATTGGGGTTAGAAGTTGTAACTTTGGTGCACAAAAAGTTGGGAGAAGAAATAAGCAAGAAGAGAAAAGAAATGAAAAGAAAACAAGGAAAGAAAGTGAAAGAAAATTAGCTTTCCATGGGAGAATGAAAGAATGGCATTGGAAGCTTCAAGAATGAAGAAGAAAATATCTTGCTGGGAGGATAAGGACGGTTTTGGGCTGAAAAAAATCAGAATCAAAGCTTCCAAAGGAAGCTTTGACCAAACTTCACATAAAATTATTGTTTTGCCCTTTTTGTTTCTTCCCATTTTAATTTAGTCCTCCCAACACTCATTTAAGTCCAACTTCCTTCTATTATCTTCTTTTACACATGTGCAAACAAAGTATGAAGTTTGTACTCCAACGCAGTGTCCCCGTAATATTTAAAATATTTATTTACATGCGCTATCTTTACTTAATAA
Source organism: Theobroma cacao (assembly GCF_000208745.1). Taxonomy (NCBI): domain Eukaryota; kingdom Viridiplantae; phylum Streptophyta; class Magnoliopsida; order Malvales; family Malvaceae; genus Theobroma; species Theobroma cacao. The sequence goes on along the minus strand of NC_030851.1, from coordinate 15,144,918 downwards.
AGACTCGTGGCCCTATTAACATCATTTTTCTTCGAAATCTTTCTCATTCTTCTTCTCCCCCACTTAGGTTGCCCATATACTCCTTCTTCATGAAAAATTTTGGCATTGAATAAAATATTAATATTTTAATATTATTTTATTCCAAAAATTTCTTTCTGTCTCCTCTTGTCTCCTTGGTACCCAAAATACCTTATTATGCCTCAATTGACTTCCGAATCACTTTTATCTCACAAATTCTTCTTCGATAAAAATATCATTATTTTATTATTATTTCCTCGCGTTTGGAATATTTTATCCCAAACTATTCCTTTCATCTTTCATCACTTTTAAACATTATAATTAACCTCAATTGGCATCCGATAATCTTTATTAGTCACCATATCAAAGTACGGGGTATTATAACTTGCACCCAAATCACATAAAGCATTAGCAAAACAAAGAGCACCAATAGTACATGGAATAGTAAAACTACCTGGATCTTTAAGCTTTAATGGAAGCTTATTCTGAATAATGGCACTGCACTCTTCAGTAAGTGCAACAGTTTCAAACTCACCCAATTTCCTTTTTTTAGACAAGATGTCTTTCAAAAATTAACATATCTTGGCATTTGTTCCAGAGCTCTAGCAATAGGAATATTAATATGTAATTTTTTAAACACATCAATAAATTTTTGGAATTGTTTGTCAAGTTTTTCTTTCTGAAATCTTTGACGAAAAGGTGGTGGGGGTGTGGGAGTAGTTTGTAATTGTGATTTTTCTTTTGAATCTTCAATAGATTTTTCAACTACAATTTCTTTTTCAACATCTTTTTCAAAACTTTTTTATTAGATTGAATTGAAATTTTTGAATTTAAATCCTTACTACTTACCTCTCTATTTACATATTTTCCATTGCGCAAATGGATTGCCTTACAATGTTCCTTACCTTCTCTTCTTGGATTGGGTTCAGTATCACTTGGTAAGGTACCATGAGGTCTAGAATTTAAAGCACTAGCAAGTTGGCCCATTTGTATCTCAAGATTTCTAATTGAAGCTGCTTGATTTTGAATGAATGCATCAGTCTTTGTCATGAATTGCATGAACATATCCTCCATTGAAAGCTTTTTCTCTGGCATAGGGGCTCTAGATGGAAATCCAAGAGGAAAGTTTGACTTAACTGCTGATGAAGACCCTTGGTTGTTATTCAATGAAAAATTAGCATGATTCCTCCAACTAGGATTATAAGTGTTGAAATATGGATTGTTCTGTTGCCTATTTCCAAAAAATTGACAAGACTCAGAATAGATGGGATAATTGTCATTGGAATGTTCTCCCCCACAAAATTCACATGTCATAAAGGAGTTCTGAATAGCATTAATACTCAGTTTATCTATTTTTTTTGTAAGAGAGGCCAATTGTGTAGAAACAGTATTCAACACATCTAATTCATGAATTCCAGCAAGTTTTCTTGTACCCAATCTTTCAGATGGCCATTGATAATTATTAAAAGCTATCTCTTCGAGCAAATCATAAGCCTCACCAATGGATTTACTCATAAGTGCACCTCTAGCGGCAGCATCAATGGTAGTTCTAAAAGGTCATAGCAAACCATTATAAAAAGTCTGAACTTACAGCCACTTAGGTAATCCATGGTGAGGACATCTTCTCATCAAATCCTTATACCTCTCCCAAGCCTCATATAGTGATTCATAATCAATTATATGAAAGAAGTGATATCATTCTTCATCTTTGTTGACTTTGCAGGTGGGAAGAATTTTGCTAAGAATTTTTTAGCCAAATCATCCCAAGTATTAATGGAACCAGTAGGAAGCGAATTTAACCAACTCTTTGCTTTATCTCTCAATGAAAAAGGAAAAAGCCTCAATCTTATGGCATCATCAGTAACACCATTTGCCTTGAATGTATCGCAGATTTCCAAGAAATTTACAATATGAGCATTCAGACCATCATTAGGCAAACCCCCAAACTGAACAGCAGTCTGAATAATCTGAATAATTGATGGCTTAATTTCAAATTTATTGGCTTGAATAGGAGGTCTTCGAATACTAGAGTGGGGATTTTATAGTTGTGGCACTACATAATCCCTCAAAGGCTTGGTCTCTTCTTCTTGTTGATCAGCCATTGTTTTAGTTTGAGTAGAAATTTTTTTTTTTCCTCCAAAGTCTATGAAAAGTTTTTTCGATTTCTAGATCAAAAGGAACAATTTTCAAATTTTGAGCTCTTTGCATACAACGACCAAAATTACCTAAAAAATTAATGAAAAGAAAAGTCTAGATTAAAATTAAGAATGCTTGGTATTAATATTAACAAGAAAGAATTAAAAATCAATTCCCCAGCAACGGCACCAAAAACTTGTTGTTCAATTTTCTACTCACGCAAGTGCACGTATCGCAAAGATAATATAGAGATGAGTAGAGTGTCGATCCCATAGAGAATTGAACAAATCCTTATTGTTAACTAATAAAATTAACACACTTTAATTTTATCTAAACAATTAAAATTTACAAAGGAAAATTTAAATTAATAAACTAAAAACTAAAACTAATATATCAGCAAAATTTACTTTATTAAATGTGAATGACTACCAGGCCTAAAATTATGATTGTCACGACCCGGAACCTCCCTCAGGCCCATGACAATCGCCGCAATGTCCCTGATTGACACTCATTATCCGGAATGCCAACCGGAACCCCGCAAGGCTTACATATCAGTTTCTTTCCTTTCCTGTGAGCAATCGTTGTTAAATATCTAGTTTTTAGAGAATATACACTATTTTAGATCAAAAACAATCAAAATAAAATTTTCGCCACACAGGGGTATTTTGGTCATTTTTTTCTCAAAAATTTCAAAACTGGCTAAAACGTAATATACAAGTACAAAACACATAATTCATATTCAAAATGAGTTTAAAAGTCTAAAATCTTCATTTAAAACGAAATTACGGTTATTTGAATATAATAAGAAAATAAAAGAAATATTAAGGAAAATATTCTATTTTCTTATAAAACAATATTTATAGAGTTATACGTGAATAATTTTTATAGCGTAAAAGCTAAATAAATTTATACATACTGAAATACAGTAAGCCAAAATATTTAATTTAATTTACAATAACAAGAGGGCCCCCGAATAAACAAAAGTAAAGAGGACTGTGAACCTACGGTTTGGAAAATGCAGATCCAATGGTAGTCCTCGATGAGATCAGCTATCTACAGTCTATACTGAACCTGAAATGGGTGGAAAGGAGTTGGGTGAGATTTTGCAATCCCAATGAGTAAACAGACATTATCATAAATATCTAAAGGCGAGTAAAATGGAGGCAAGTTTAAACAACAAATTTCAACCCATTTCATAATGTTTTCAATTTATTTCTTAAACCATAAAATATTTGTAATTTACCAAAACAGTTGTTAAGGCTTATGTCTTTTATTAAAACAAGGCTCAAGCCAAAACTAATCCTCGGGGATACCTTGGCCGAGGCATCTAACCGAGTCCGCCAAGGGTGTTAAAATATTCACACGTGAAACACATTTTTATTTTTAAAACCAGCCGTTCCTTGGCGTTGGCCGAGTTACACATTCACGTGGGGGTTCGACGTGAAGTGAGCTCTAATACTACCCCGGGAGTTACCCTCCTCGCCTCTACAACCGGAGTAACTATATAACTGGGTTTACCGTGCCCCTCTAATAGGCAGTCCACGGAAACCCGTCACTGCAGTGACTAACCCACCAATTTTAATAAAATTTCGACAGTATAACGTGGCTTTTATTTATTTATCCAGCCTGCATAGTAAAACAACTTACATAAATTTCCCAATGCATTCACAAAATATAGCCACATATACTCATTTCTCATAAGCCATTCCTAGGAAAATATATATTTTTCAAGTCAATTTGTAGCCTCCAATTACTCAATTTCATAATCAATACAATATATTTTTATTTGTCACATTTATTCCTAAAACATCAAAAATCCCGTTTTAATCTCGTTCTCATTTCATAAAATACATAAAGGGCATTTAAAATAAACTCTAGATAATTTACAATAATAATAAGTTTACTCACCGTTTGTACAAACTAAAAGCTTTCTAAGCGCCCCGATCACTACTCGTCGGGTACGACTTCTTTGCCTTTTCCGGAAGGCTCTCCTCCTAGACACATTACAAAAATTTACACAATTCATCACATTGATGCTAAATCACTATATAATTAACTTAAATCCTATACTAATGCATGGTATGAAATGCAATAGCCTAAAACGGCTTAAACGCGGTATTAACCTATTTTTGGCACTTTGCCCGATAAATTGCTAACGCGCTCCATTTTAGCTCTAAATCATCCCATTCTCTCTCCAACATTTCTAACCATTAAATATCAGCCAATAACCTTCTAAAAACAACAAAATCAGCTCACTCCCTTCCTTGGAAAATTCGGCCAAAAATGGGACATTAACTCGGTTAATTTTCTACTTTGTTTTTCTATCACGTTTAATCGTTTTTCATCATTTTCTCTTCATTTCCCTTAGAATAAAATCAATTCATCATCATTGTACAGCATTGAGCATCCAGCCAAGAGTGGGTATTGTGAAAATTTAATGATTTCTTGCCCAATTTAATTTCTAAACACATTTAACTAACTAAAACTATCAATTTAACTAAAAATCAAAACCTAAAAATTTCAATTTCTCTCCCCTAGAATTTCGTCCAGCCCTTGATATCACTTTTTGATCTCTCTCCTCAAGCATGCTAAATGGAAATAAAGGCATAGGAAAGGTAGAAATCAAGCTAAAATCGAAAAATCTTACCGTTAGACGCGTAAACGGTCGAAAACCGCGAATTTCCCTTTGAATTTTCTTGTTTCTCTTTGGTTTTTCTTTTTTTCTTCCTTTCCTCTCTATTTCCTCTCTTGTTCTTCCTTATGGCCGGCCAGCACTTAAAATTTGGGTTTAAATGGGCTGACTTTTCATTAAAATAATATTATATCATTAAAAAATGCCACATGTCACTTTCCCATTGGCCCATTTTTAAAATTTCATCCATTTGTTTCCAAATTTTCACCATACACTTGTCTCATATATTCATAGCTTAGATAAAATTCTCAGACTCATCCAAAGTCTCGGTGGAGTAATTTTTGAAATTTACACTTTTGCCCCCGTAAAAGTCAAAAATTACATTTTTGCCCCAAAAATTGAAAAATTGCCCATAGACATATTTTTCATCCCTTATACTCATACCATTCTCCAATTTGTCAAATTTGATCTAAATTCTCTCAAAATCTCAAATTTTGTCCGTGGGTGGCAAAATTACGATTTTGCCCCTACACTCCAAAAATCACCAGAATTAAACTTTTTCACTTCCTATCATTAAATTATACTCCAAATAGTTAATCTTGGTCAAAAATTTCACTCCATGATCAAATTATTATCTTAAGTGGCAAAATGACGATTTTGCCCTTGAATATCAAAATTTCCAATTTTACCCCAAATGAACCCTCGAACTCTGAACAATCATTTTTAGTCATTCCTAGACTATAAAATATTAAATTTCATCCTACAATTCCTATTTGAGCTAGTTCGAGGTTAAATCAACTCAAGTGTACCGTTAGGTACGATATCGGGTTTCGTCTTTTCTTATGTGCTTTCCTAGCATAATAACATGCTAGTCAGTGCATATATGTCATGACATGTATTTATAGAGTCGGGTTTTACAATGTTATCCCTCAATACTTTATCTGATTATTGTCTCTCTCTCTCTCTCTCTCTCTCTCTCTTAACTCAGTTTAATGGATTAAGTTGTTAACCTAAAGTCCTAAATTATTTACAAGTCTCTGTCGAGTTTCTCATAAAAATACCTTTCCCAATTAATTTACTATATGTCTATGCAAATTATATTGAAGAAAGATTCAATAAATTTGTGCTCTAATTTTAGCTACGTATGGCTTATAAGTGTATGTCTACCTTATATGCAAATCAAACCACCTAATGAACTAAGTGTATTCGATCATACGCTATTCTATTCAAGGTCTACCTAAATCTCCTTCGTCAAGGTTTAATCTAGTTTTCCAATTCAATCTAATTGGTGGCCAGTCAACTAGAAGCATTAAGAACAGAATAAAATAAACAACTTAAATCCATCATACATAAGTAAAAGAGAGATAAATAATTTAGACTATATATTAAGTTCAATCATAATCTTAGATCAAAAACTTAGTTTCCCATCAAGTCAGACATCATCATTGAATAAAATTTAAACATTAAAACCAAGGGAATAAAAGAATAACAAAAAGATAGAAAAAACCAAGGAATGTATTCTTGATCTCCAAATCTCCTTGAATTCTTCAAATTCCTTCAATGACTATGTAGCTTGACTTTCAGCTATTAATCTGGTGTTTTTTTTTCCTCCCCTTCAAGTCTTCCAAAAGGTTGTTTTTATAGGCTTTGAAGTTAAGCCAAGTTGGATGAAGAAAGAAGTCAATTTCAGCTGGGATTTCCTCATCAAACTATGTAAGTCGCAGCCTTACCCAATTAATTAATAGAAATCGTAATTACTCTAAGACTGCTACAGTATGTCAACTTCAACAATATTTTTGACTACATTCCAAGGCGAACTGGGTAAAGTGGTTAACATCAAAGTTATATCTTTTTCTCTTATCTTTCCAATGGTTTAAGAATTGCTTCATTTGGAGCTTTCTAGGGAAAGTTATGGCCAAAATACCGAAATATATGTATTAAAAGTCTGCACCTCGAAATTGCTCTCCTTCTTTTACTAAAATTCTTCTTTCAAACACCTACAAAAGCACAAATAAATCGATAACAATCTATCTTAACCACATTAATACCAAATTAAGCATAAAATTAACCATGATTAAATTGACTCACCTAAAATAACTAATTTAAAATAATTAATTAAAATCTACTAATTTCTATGCATTACTACAAGAACTAAGCTAAATTATTATCAAAATTAAGCTCAAATAACTCTATCTCATAGAGTTATCAGCTGCCAACAATGGGCAGCCCACTACCCATACATGCCCCTTATATAAACCCCATTTTCACTTCAACACCATTACCCCTCCTCTCTTATTGCAATTTTCTGCACTTTTCACTTCTTTCTTTCCACCCATTCTTCTCCGTCTCTCTTCTACTTTCCCCCTACCATTATTCCCCTTTCATCTTTTTTGTCCATACCTATTACCCACATCGATCTCTTCCCTTCTATACTTATTATCAACACTTTTGGTCAAGATTTCAAGTAAGTTTTATTTATTTACTTATTTTATATATATTGTTTTCTTCTTTTCCCTTTTCTTTTTCTTAAGAAATATTGACTTACTTTCCATTATTTATTTTGTTGGAAATTTGCGATGAGTATTTATGATTCTTGAGATATTTGCTTAGTTATTTTATGGGTATGATAGATTGTTTGGATTTGTACTTTAAATTTCACAGATAAGTTGAAATTGGGAATATGGGTAAGTTTATTGCTTTTAAATTATAATTTTTATGCTTAGTAATATAGATATCATTTAATTGTTGGATTTTTACTTGATACTATGGGCATTATTTTATTTTGATGTGAAGACATATGAGCTAATTTTGTAGGTGGTCTATTGTGCTTTATTAGTACTTTTCTTCTCTTTTGGTTGAGAATTAATTATAGGAAATTTGAGAATGGCACCCAAACAAGCAAGACAAAATTCCAATGGTTCGTTTGATCATACTAGATTTGTGTCAGTTGATGCTATGCCTCGACACACCAATTTTCTTGCCAACAAAATTATGTTGGCTCCATTAGTTTTTAATGATAATAAAATATTCCCATTTCATTTGTATCTTGTCACGACCCGGTACTCCCTTCGAGCCTGTGACAACTGCCGTGATGTCCCGATAAATATTCATTACCCGGAATGCCAACCGAAACCTCGCAAGGCTTAATATCAGTTTTCTCACCTCCCATGCGAGCAACAGTTGCTAATATCATATTTTAAAAGATTATAAGCTATTTCCAAACCAAAAAAATAAAAAAAAATAATTTTCGTCTCACAGGAGTATTTTGGTCATTTTTCCCTGAAAATTTCAAAACCATCTAAAAATGTAGTATATGAGTGAAATATACATATTTCATAACCAAAAATAAGTTTAGACGTGTAAAACATTCATTTNTAATTTTTCGTCTCACAGGAGTATTTTGGTCATTTTTCCCTGAAAATTTCAAAACCATCTAAAAATGTAGTATATGAGTGAAATATACATATTTCATAACCAAAAATAAGTTTAGACGTGTAAAACATTCATTTAAAGGGAAATGATAGCTATTAGAATAAAATATTTCATTTTCTTATAAAACAATTTTTATAAAGATATCCGTAAATAATTTTTGTAGCATAAAAGCAAAATAAATTCGTACATACAGTAACACAGATAACCAGAGTATGTAATCTAATTTACAATGACGTATGGACCCCCGAATGACCAAAAGTAACAAAGGCTGTGAACTTATGGTTTTTGAGGATGAAAATCCAACTGTAGCCCTCGACGAAATCAGCTATCTACTGACTATCCTGAGCCTAAAATGGGTGGAAAGGAGGGTGGTGAGTTTATATAAACTCAGTGAGTAAATAAACATCATCTAAAATATCTAAAGCCGAGTAAATGGAGACAATTTAAAATAGATCATCATAAAATGGTTCATAACCTCAAAACACATTTCAAATCATCTAAACCAGTTACATTTCATCCAAAATATATATCGAGGCTTATGAATCTCTTAAAAACTTGACTCGTGCCAAAACTCATTCTCGGGGATACCTTGATCAGAGGCATCCAGTCGAGATCGCCAAGGCTATTTAAAAAGTCATATACGCACAAAACACATTTTTACGTTTTAAAGCACAGCCGTTCCTTGGCGTTGGCTGAATTCACTCTCACGTGGTGGTTCGACATGAAGTGAACTCTAAACTTTACCTTAGGAGATACCCTCCGCGCCTCTCGTACTAAGGTAAATATAACATGGTTTACCGTGCCCCTCTAATAGGGTGGTCCACAGAAACTCGCCCACTGCAGTAAGCTAAATACATAACCCACCAAATCAACAAAATTTTGGCAGCATAACATAGCTAATATAATATGACCAGCCTGTCAAGGCAAAGCAAAACAGTTCATATATTCAACACAATTTCCAATCCAGCCATTCATGCCAATATCACCATAAGCCATTCAATTCAAACCATAAATTTACAACACAAACAAACAGTCTCCAATTACTCAATTTCTAAAATCATCATTCAATTTCAAAATGATTTATAAAACTTATTTCATTTAATCACGTTTTACTTATAAAACATAAGGATTTACCATTTAAACTCATTTTTCTATAAAATCACAAAAATGAATAAAAACTACTTTAGATAATTAAAACGATAATAAAGTTACTCACAATATCGAGAGTTCGAAATACTCCTATTCTTGGTCCTCTGGCACAATGTATTTACCCTTGTTAGAGGACTCACCACCTATACACAATACACCACAAATAATTCAATATATTGTGTCATATCATTATAAATCTATTTCAAGCTCTATATGAATGCATGAGGTTGTTTGGATAGTCACTTAAAAATGGAATTCACGTTGGTTCAAGGGTGATTGGAATGGATCAATTTTCGACCTAATTCGAACTCTTCACCTTTGATTTAACCAAAACATCCAAATTGACTCCAAATAAATTCATTTCACTTCCAATACTCCAAATCATCAAATATAAGCTAGATAACATGAATTATAGCAAAATCATCCTCAACATTTTCTCTTGGAAAATTCAACCATGATGGCTGCATAAACACTATGGTTTTTCACACTTGATTTTTACACCATAAATCATTAATTCCTAACCAAATCACTTGAAATAAAATCAAATCCACCATCAACATACCAAAAGGAAGATTCGGCCAATGAGGGTGATGTAAGAACATGAATTTTTCTTGTTTGCTTTTTATGCTACACATCACCAAACAACTAAAAACACTAGAATAACATATAATCTAGCTAAATCCAAGATCAAAACCCCTCCCCCCATGTCCGGCCAGCAAAGGTATCTTCATGCAAACTTGATTCTCAACCATGAAAAATGAAAAGAATGCATAGGAAAAGTATATCACAAGCTAAAATCAAGAAATTTTACCTTTACTTGCTTAATTCCTTGAAATCCACCAATTTTTCCTTGAATTTTTGCTCACTAGGGTTTGTTCTTTCTTTCTTTCCTCTTTTCCTTGGTGAGGACGAACATGAAGAATGAAATAAGAGAGGTGTGTGCTGGTTTTTAATGTAAATTATAAAGAAATGAAAACTTGCCACTTGTCACCATCCCATTGGTCCATTTTTAAACTTAATAATTAAGCATTCTCCCACCACCACATAAAATATCTCAATTATCCAAAGTATAATAGGTAAAATTCAAGGGCTTGACAAGTGTTGGGTGGTGTAAAATTCTAATTTTGCCCCTATGTCATGAAAATTTCAATTTTACTCTAAATCAATCCTCGAACTCCGAATCACCAAATTAAGTCATTCTGGGGTTTTAAAATTCTCAATTTCATCTTAAAATCTCTATTTGGACTAGTTCAAGGCTTAATTCAGCTTAGTTATACCACCAGGTTTACTACCGACTTTTAACGATTTTTCGGGGCTTTCCAAGTATGCAAGCATATTATCAAGCATATGAATGACATGGAAAATATTTTATAGAGTTGGGCTTGACATATCTAATATTTCTAATTGAGTGTGCAAGACAAAAATTGTATACAAATATTTAATCAATCATTCAAATGCACATATCAAAGAGCATAGAAATAAGGAAGTCACAATTGATCAACAAGACAAAAGCCCCTTAGTCGATTAATGAAGAGTTAGTCAGCTAAGATTTAAATCAAAAGTTGACAGGCTGAAGAGTATTGAGAAACAGAACCAACTTAGTCGACCAAAGAATGAGTTAGTCAACTAAGTGCACACTGCCAGAACTGCCAAAAACTGGGATCAAAAGACAGAGACAACTTAGTCAACTAAGATATCGGTTAGTCGACTAAGAACATTCTGCCTGTAATTTTGAAGTCTGCACTAAAAGACAGATTAACGATCAGATTAGCTACTAAACTATTCCCAACGGTCAAAAACTATCTAACTCACATCAGAGCTGATTTTCCAAGTATAAAAGGGACTTCCAATAGCTAGAAACAAGTTTATTGAAGCCTTCCAAGAACACAAAAAGAGCTAAAAAACCTACAAATACTCACTGCTCATTTACTACACTCAACTCCCATCTTTATAATTATGATCTGCACTTCATTTGTACCACTTAGATCAACCTTGTGATCATAGGTACACTCATTTTACTTCTCTTTTTGTATTCTTAGAGTGAACGAGTCACTCTAAGGGATCGATTCAAGCTAGGATTGCTTGATTGGGTATAAGTTCTAACTTAGCCTTGAAAAGTTAGTTGTTGGATTTTGGTTGATCCCGTAAAAAACCATTGTTGTAGGTTATGGTTGAGCCTTTGAAAAATCACTTTGGGTTTTGGTTGAGCTTGTGAAAAACCATTGTGAAAGGTTGTGGTTGAGCATTTGAAAAACCACTTTGGGTTTTGGTTGATCTCGGTAAAAACCATTGTGAAAAGTTTTGGCTAAGCTTGGTAAAAGCCATTGTAAAGCTTGGTGAAAGCTGGTGAATTTCACCGGTTCATAGTGGATTAGTTTGAAAAATCCTTGGTTGGATAATCAAGGTAGTGGATGTAGGTCTTGGACCGAACCACTTTAAATTTCTGCGTATTTTCTACTCTGTTTTTATTTTCATTACTTTTCAAATTAGTTCCTTATCTTGCAAAGAGCCAAAAAATGCTATTCACCCCCCTCAGCACATTTATTTGGGACCAATAAATTGTAATACCCGAACGAGGACTGGATCAAGGGTTGATTACATACCTTGACCTTCAACCAATTATTGATGGACGCCACTGGAAAAAAATTTTTGCATCACCAGTAGTTGCGAATATCCATCTGGTAAGAGAATTTTAGGCTAACGTTGTTGAAACTACTAATGATTTTGTTTTTGTGTGAGGTAAATTAGTTCCATTCTCAAGCCATGCCATCAATGAATTTTATGAAACTCTTAATATTGGAAATGATAGATATGGTCAATATTTGGCTGAGCATAAGGATTGGGATGACATCATTCATATACTCTGTGAGGAAGGTGCTCAATGACGATTCTTCAATAATGCACCAGTTTCATTCAAGAAGAATGCAATGAAACCAATTTCTAAAATATGGTTATATTTTGTGGCTTCCAAATTACTTCCTACCACACATCTCAATGATGTCACAAAAGATTGAGCCATCCTTATTCATTCCATCATGACTGGACGCACAATTGATATTGGTCGCATAATTTACAAAGCCATGACTCACACTACACAATCAAAGCATGAAAGCTTGTGGTTCCCTTCTCTAATTACAGCTTTGTGCAAACAAGTTGGTGTAAATTAGGATGCAAGTGAGGAGTTGTTGCACCCTAAACTTCTAATTGATCTCAATCTCATCCTTAAACAATCTCAAACTTCTACTGGGGGTAATTCTTCTTCTACACACCATCCTCTACCCCTTCGACCAATACACCATCAATGACTCAAAGAATTGAGAATCTTCAGCACTTAGTTGAGCAACATGGGAACCAGTTTGAGCAACACATGACTTATTAGACCCAATGTAATCAACATATGCACCACATGTTTCGAACTTATGGTGTCTTTATGGGAATGGATATGTCTACTCTTCCACTAGCAACTAATCCTCTTAAGGGTGCCAATGAAGCAGAAGACAATGAGGTAGAGGATGATGGAGACGAAGATGAGAACTAGAGAAAATTAATATTATGTGAATTTTAGATTATGTCAAAGAATTCTAGAATTTGCTTGATTCTTTCTTAAGGTAAAATCCTAGGCAATACTTAGTTAGGGAGATGATTTAAGCGATCTTTGGATTGTTTAAGCCTAAAAAGCCAACCTTATTAAATTTTCTCCTTAGTATACCCCGTTGAGCCTAATTTCCCTTTTCTTTGTTTAACTACATAATAATTAAGCCTAGCCTTAAATTAAATTTCCAATTTTACAACCCTCGTTCCTAAGTATGTATATTGTCTTAGGAAATATAGATTGAGCTAAATGTTGAAAAAGGTGAAAACATGATATTGATGGAAAAAAAAGTTCAAAATATTAAAAATCACCCCACTACCTATAATACAAAGAAAAAAAGTTTGGGAGTGTGAAATTGTAAAAAGAAAAAAAAATGTGTTGAAAAAAAAAAGTTCAAATGTGGAAGAAAAAGTGCATTAGGAGAAGGAGAATAGAGCTCTATATATAGGTCCTAGAATAATTATGTACTTAGGGTAATTTGAGTCACATTATTATCCTTTATCCTACTTAAACCCTAGCCATACATTACAAGCTTTATAAAGTCCTATTGATCCCTAGCTCTGTGTTAGTCTATATTAGTGAAGAGAGAAATGAAAAGTAAACCTATGGAATTCAAGTACTAATTTGAAATTTGTGTTGGCCATCCGGATGTCATGATATTCTTGCTAAAAGATTTCACAAACACACAAAAATTCATTCAAGAATATGCTTGCATTAGAATTGAAATATGAATTTGAATTATGCCTATATTTTTCCTTGGGTTAATGATTGATAGACGTACTTTTGAGGAAACTAGGTGAAATCATTAAGTTGGTGCACTTTATCTCTAGTAGTAGTAGTAGTAGTATTAGTAGCAACTATATTTATTTTGTTTTCACTATTTGAAATTTATTTTCATAAGTTAGTTTATTTTCTATGTTTTGCTCAAGGACAAGCAAAATACTAAGTTTGAGGGTGTGATAACTCTATGATATAGAGTTATTTGGACTTTATTTTGATAATAATTTAGCTTAGTTCTTGTTCTAATGTATAGAAATTAGTAGGTTTTAGCTAAATTAACTTAAGTTAATTAATTTAGGTGAGTCAATCTGATCTTAGTTAATTTAATTCTTAATTTGGTGTTAATGTGATTAAAGATAGGTTGTTATTGATTTATTTGTGCTTTTGTAGGTAGGGCTGTGCAAACGGGTAGTTCGGTTAATTCAGTTACTAGATATCCAGTAACCAAACTAATCGAACTCTTGTATAAAACTAACCGAAACTGAACTAACCGAAACTGAACTAACTCGATTAGTTCGGTTCAGTTACCAAAAATTGAACTGAATAATTTTTTTTTCTAATTCCTATTTGCTTTCTGAATTTTCAGACCCATTTTGCAAAAGGAAGCAACTTTGACTTCCAAAAATACATAAAAAAAGCATTGGAAAAGGAATTTGGAGTGGTTGTGGGAATAAGGTTGGTTTTTGATAAGAAATCTTGATGTTTCCCTCCATATTAAACCCAATAGAATAAAGTTAATAACAATATTTCACCACTACTCTTTCATGTTTTCAGCCTCTGGATATGGATCTTCTCAATGTTCTTCATATTCTTCAATGCACATATTTTAAATGCAAAATTTCTATGCTCTGCACTGACAAACATATCAATGCTAAATGCCAAGAAAATAACATGCTAAGTTTTAAAAATCTAAACATCTAACTCAGGCATATAAAACCATAGCTAAAAACAGGATGCCTAGAGAGCAACAATCACTGTCAGACACTAGATTTAGAAACATCACAATTCACAACTGGCAGTCTGGCACAAAACACCCATATATGACAAGCAAGTGCTAGCATCGTATATTAACTTCTAATACAAAAATAACAAAATACCTATATATTAACTTCCAAGGAATAAAACACAACAGAAATGAAAAGGTAAGCATTCCTAAAAGCTACAGGAAACTGGATACAGAAATGAAAAGGTTCCCATGTTTCTTTTAGTAATTCTGAAACTTTTCCACATATGCCTGCAACAGAATAAGTAATGTAAAGGGGTCACCAAACTATGCATAAAATGAAGTAGCCTAGATTAAATTAATAATAACATTCCAAAAAGAAATTGTCTATCAACTTCAACCATTGAGATGACACAAGACATTACTAACAAAAATACATACTAGTAAAAATAAGCATTACTAACATTAGCACTAGCCACCAGAAGCACTCATTTTAGAAGTAAGAACTAATATATGCTCCAGCAGCACCCCCATCTTTTCTTCTAAATGTCACAAAAATTTTAAATAAATGAATGTTACAACCTTGTCCAATTAACAAAAGTATACAAAAAAAAGAAATCTAAGTGATAGAGTTGAAGTGATTAATTATTATTATCTAGAGTACATACTAATTATTAATGCACTGTAATTTTTTTTAGTCTTCATAATCATTAATTGTATTTAAAAAGGAATCTGTCAAAAGGAAAAATGAAAACTAAACAAATTATCATCAATAAGGACTAAACTTTTTCAAGAATAAGATAATATAAAATTGTTAATTTGATAAATATTTAAGAGTATATTTATCAAGTACTAAACAATAAACATTACTTGATTACCTTAAAGATTATCAAATACATTGTCCACTGTAATCTTTAACAACTCTACAATACATAAACAAGAAAGTAAGAAATAAAGCAATTACATATTAACAATTGAAACAACAAAAATGAAATGATAATATAAATAAAATACTTACCTTCATCAACTTTCTCAAGCTCTACCAAATCATTCTCAGTGTCATGAAGATAATAAAAAGGTCCATGTAGCCAATCTTGAGCACAAATAAGGGCTTGCACCATCTTGGCATTAAAGAACTCTTATATGCATCAAGCACACGACCACTGGTGCTAAAAGCTGATTCCGAAGCGATTATGGATGGAGGAATCGCTAATACATCACGAGCTAGTAGGGCAAGAGTAGGATACCTATGACTATTGAGTTTCCATCAAATGAGAACATCAAAGTCATCACTATCGATTGCATCAGGCTCATTTAAACTCAAATACTTCTCCAATTTTGATTTATCCTCTTCCCTACCAATTACAGTTTTATAGCTCTTAAATTCATTCAAAAGAGCAACACTAGCACTGGAGTCAACATCATCATCAAATTCAGAAATTTGGCTCACTTGGGATTGGCTACTATCACCAACTTTCTCAAGAAGAGGTTGTACATTTTTTTGATATTCAACAAGCAACTCTTCCATTATTTTCTTCAAACTCACACAAATCGATGAAGCCTGCTCATTCGAATACATTTTCCTCAAACAAAACTCCACAAATACAAGTTTCTTCCTTGGATCAAGAACAGAGTCAACATAAAGCAGCTTATTCATTTTTTCTATATTTCCTCAATACTTATCAAATTTCTCTTTCATTTTCTTTGCCATTGTTTGCAACTCAACATTAGGATGCCTTTGTCTATCTCTCAAAATGCAACAAATACCACAAATATCATCAAGAAAAGTATTAATAGTGGCATAAGAAGTACCTGAAACTTTTACTGTGAGTGTGTAAAAATGTTTCAAGAAAACATTCAACCTCCTAACATTTTCCCAATCCTCATGTTTAGGTATCCCGTCTCCCCTCAATAAATCAATTCTATACTGAGAATCAGCTTCCTCAAATAAATTAAAAGCTTCTTCAAACTTTTGAGTTGTTTCTAACATCAAGTAAGTGGAGTTCCATCGAGTACTAACATCCAAACACAACAAATTTTTTGATTGAATTTTTGCAGACTGAACACATTCTTTGAACTTTGCTAACCTAGCAGGTGATTGTCTCACATATCTAATTACCCCTTTAATACAAGCAATTGAATCATTCATTTCCTTCAATCCACCAGTGACAATGAGATTAATGATATGTGCAATGCATCTCATATATAGAAATTTGCTTTATAAAAAGCTATTTCCTACTAAGCTCAATTTTTTCTTCAAATATGCTATTGCAACATCATTGGAACTAGCATTATCAACAGTAATAGTGAAAACCTTACTAATCCCCCACTCACGCAAACATTTATCAATCATTTTCCCAATGGCCTCACCTTTGTGACTATAAATGGGACAAAAGTTTAAAATTCTTTTGTGTAATATCCAATCATTGTCTATAAAGTGAGCCGTAAGACACATATAATTCTCTCTTTGAATTGATGTCCATGTGTCTGTGGTCAAAGAAATCCTAAAGAAGATGTTCTCAATATATACTTGAAATGGTTCTTTCCATCAACAAAAAGGTTAAAGCAATCTCTAGCAACAGTCCATCGTGATGGGACAATAAATCTAGGACATGAAGTTGCCACGAATTCCTTAAATCCTTCCCCTTCTACAAATCTGAAAGGTAATTCACCTTTGATGATCATCTTAGCTAGAGACTTTCTAATGGCTTCTTGACTAAATTTCCAAATTCCTATAGACCCATCCCCCAATTGAAAAGCTAACTCAATTTGAGTAGAATCATTAGCAGAACTAGGAAACTTTTTGCAAGAATTCATGTGATTCTTCAATGAAGTTGTGCCATTATATTTAGTATTATCAAAAAGTACCCTATCACAATAATTACAACTAGCTTTTTGTTCACCTTGATCATTGACGAATCTGGTGAAGTGTTTCCAAACTTCAGACCTCGGTGGAAGTGCTTTTCGTTTCTTAGAATTGACAGCATCACTATCATTAGTGGAGATTATAGTTTGCTGTGTAGTTGGTGTTGGTAACGATGACGACATGCCAATAGGAGTAGGCTGCGTAACAACATCACTAGGAGTAAGAGTTGGAGCTGGATTATCACTTTCACTTGCCATTGAAATCTTCAACCTGTCACTCAAAAAGAATTAATTAATTAGCAAATTTGTCATGATAATTAATTAGCAAGTTTGTATATATAGAGAGCTTATTAGAGATGGTGATCATCTTGTTCTCGTAAGTGCTGAATATGAAATTGCAACAAGCCAGTATATTAAAGTTTCGATTCAAAACAATGAAATCAATTACTTCATTAGGTTTTTTTTTCTTTTAAGTCAACAATTATTCTTATTTTATCCAATAAAAGAAACTCCTATTAAGAAATTGCGTTTCTTTTTTCATTGTTAATTAATGTACGAATAATTTGATATGTTCTTAAGTTTAAAGTGGCAATATATAAAATTAGTCTATTCTTAAATTTGATACATTTTTTCTTTTTTTTCATCTTATTGACTGAAAGCATGCAAGCGAAGATAGCTGATTTTGGGTTGTTTAAAATTTTCTTAACAAATGAGTCTCACATATCAACTTGCCCTGCTAGCACATCCAGATATCTTGATCCTGAGTAATTATCTAAAACTTGATGAAATTTATCTGAATTTGTTTAATTTCTTAAATCTTTAATTGTAACTGATCTACTGCCTAAATCATGATGAGAATTCTCACATAATTGTTGTCTAAACCTAGTAACATTTCCTGTTGGCTAAATGTTATCTTAGCCTCATAGATTGTATCATGTTAACTTTCAAATCCCGAGTGTTAGGCTTTGGATGTGTCATCTGATCTTCCATCTCTAAAGGCTCTGGGACTAGGCTCATCCAAATAATCCCTAACAATTTAACTTCTCAGCATCATTGGATAAGCAAAAACGATATTGAAAGAATTGATAAAAGTAACATTAAATGACTTTTATGCTTGTTTCATTCATCTAATTTTTACAAAACTCCTACTGACAGAAACCATTTCTGTTTTCCATATAGATTTCAATGTTCAGGGAACCTAAACAAGAAAAGCGATGTTTACAGCTTTGGGATGAGCATATATTGTCCACTATAATGTAATTTTAATTTAGAACAAAGGTGATCAAAATAAAATTTTTTATATAAATTTGACTAATTTCATTTTCCAAAAATGAAACAAGAGGGGGTTCTTCCGTTCAGTCCAAGCCATGTTTTGGTAGACAAAGAAATTCCCTATAAAGGAAACACGCTTGCCTATTCAGAGAGGTAGAGACGCTAGCAATTCTCAAGATGAAGGATACATAAACAAACTTTATTGATGGTGGTAGCAGAATAAATAAAACTTACCAGTCACTTTGATTAGGGAAGGGCAGTCGGCAGCAACAAGAACCCAACCACAAACCAGTCAACTAGAGACAAACTTGAACTTGCTCAAGATGAAGGCAGAAAGCCGAAACCAAAAAAGGTAGTCGGTAGAAACCAGATCCGGCTGGAGTGACGACCGAACGTCGACGGACTACAGTCGGCAGATGGTAGAAAGGGCGAGAGACGAGAATGGAGAGTGGAAAGTGGAGAACTGGAGATGGGAGATTAGGAGTCATGGGAGACAGGAATAGCCGAACAGGATAGCAAAATTAGAAAGAAGAATTGGGGATTTAGGTTTAGGAATTTTTTAGGTAAAATTACAAAAATGCCCTCGGTTAGTTTGGTTAGTTCGGTTAGACATTTTTCTAACCGAAACAGAACCTAAGTCATTACACTAACTGAATTACTTTATCCGAATTAATCGAAAAACTGAACTAACAGAACTGAAAAAATCGAACTCACTTCGGTACGGTTCGGTTATTCAGTTCGAGTCCAATTTGCTCACCCCTATTTGTAGGTGTTTAATGAAGGAATAATTTTAATGGCAAAAGGAAAGCAATTTCAGGGTGCAAACCTTCACTGCATATGTTTCGGTATTTTGACCATAACTCTCTCTACAGAACTCCAAATAAGATAATTCTTAAACCATTGGAAAGGTAAAAGAAAATTTTACAACTTTAAGTATACCATTTCACCACTTTGGTTTGAAAGATGATCAAAAATCATGTCAAATTTGAAGTACTGCAGTAGTCTTAGAGCAATTACGATTTCTACTAATTAATGGGTCAAGGCCATGGCTCATGTAGTTTGATAAAGAAATCCTTATTGGAATTGGCTTCTTTCTTCACCCAACTTGGCCTAACGTCAAAACCCTATAAAAACAACCTTTCAAGAGTCTTTTATAGGGGAGAGAGAAACACCAGATTGACAGCTGAAAATCAAGCCGCAAAGTTATTGAAGCTGAGAAGAATTTAAATGAGTCAAGAAGATTTAGAAGATCAAGATTATAAATTCTTGGGTTCTATCATCCTTTTGTCATTCTCTTATTTTTCTTAGTTTGATTTGAATGTTTTAAATTAATTCGATAATGATGTGTAACTTGATGGGGAACTAAATTATTAATCTAAGATTATGATTGAACACAATATCTAATTTGATTTATTTATCTTTCTTTTGCTTATGTTTGATGGATTGAAGTTGTTTATTCTAATCATTTCTTAATGCTTCTAAATGCCTAATCACCAATTAGATTGAATTGGAAACCTAGGTTAAACCTTGATGAAGGAGATTTAGGTAGACCTATTTATAGGGAGGAACGACTGAGAGAAAATCAAGAAATAAAAATTTTGTGATAAGGAAAATATTCTATAACATTATAAAAATATTCTAAAAAATAATATAAGACCAAATCATATCCTGTAATAGTTTATTTTATAGCGTTAGCTAAATCAAAGACCAAATCAAGTCCTATAAAAGTTTATTTTATAATTTTGGCATAATCAAAGACCAAATCAAATTGTATTTTGGTAAAAAGACTTGATCAATGGTTAAGGAAATAAAAAACATATAACCAAGGTACAAAAATATCACTTGGGCTTAGCCCATGTGTATACTCACACGTAAAAGGGAATTTGCATTTTCTCAAGGCTTGCCCGATCTTGTGTTCGCACGAAACCACTTTCTTTTCTTACTTTCAACAAGCCCATAATGAGTTTACTTATATAAAACATTAACATTTTGTATTCCTACGCAATATGGGATAGCAACCTTATGAGATATCACTATATATCCAATAATCCCCCATATAATTAATCAGGTTTCATAATAGGAAGTTTTTGATGGTTTAAGCTCATTTAAGTGAAATGCATCGAGATTGGTGCTTTTTGAGCAATGAACCTAGCCTAAAAAGAATGAAATATAAATCATAGAATTTTGGTGAAGTTTATAACTTATATGAACCAAAAATTCTTTATGTGAAATATGATTTTCATCAATCACATCACAACCTCACAATTTCTGCTGTTCAACATGGTTTTGCTCGAATAAGCCATGTATGTGCCTAGTTATTCATAAGTGCTCTAGAGAATTTGCCACAATTCTTATAAGAACAGCCTCACCAAACTTATATAGGTGATTCCATCAAGTATATACTGTAATTTAATATACTACCCATAAGAGATATGGAATTCATTAAGAGTTTAACTAAACCTCTCTTTTATTGCAGTTTTGTACTATTTACACATCATATGAGAGACAATAATTTTTAATAGTGCATTATTTTATCAACAAATAACTTGTTATTACCCATATGAACCTAATTCATGGGATCGCCACTCACATAGGTTGGGTTGCCATTACTATTGATTTTTCTCAATTAGCTTAAGTCTCATTCCCCTCGATGCATCATTAATTAATTTTCTTCCCAATGGTTTAGTCAAAGGATTGGCCAAATTCATTTCTGACGTCACATAATTAATGGACGTAATTCCATCTCAACTGTTTTACCACATCATGTCTTAAACGAAGGTGTTGGTTTCATTCCCAACGAAATATCTGCCAAGAGGTTTCTTAACCACTCAACATCATTGTCAACCAACTCCAAAGCTACAAATTTTAATTCCATTGTAGATTTAGCAATTATTATTCGTTTGGCTAATTTCCAAGTTACAATACCCCCGTCGAAGGTGAATACATATCCACTCATAGATTTTGTCTTATCTAAATCTAAAATCCAGTTAACATCACTATATCCTTCTAATACAACGAGAAATCCATTCTATAGAATACTATAGTTTATGGTACCCCTCAATTTCATTACTCTACTCAAGGTAGTTCAATGATCTCGATTAGGGCTTTGTGTATATCTGCTCAGTCTACACATAGTATAAGTTATATCAAGTCGAGCATAATTCATCAAATATATGAGACTCCCAATAATTAGAGCATACTTAAGTTGAGCCATACTATCACCTCTATTTTTCTTTGATTAGGTATTAGCATCATAAGAAGTACTCATAGGTGTGACATTAAATGTCTGAACTTTTTAAGTAGCCTCTCAACATAATATTTTTGTGTTAGTATTAGGCCGCTATCACATCTTATGATTTTAACACCCAAAACAATATTAGCTTCTCTCAAATCTTTCATATCAAATTTAAAAGTTAAAAAATATTATGTTTTATTAACATCAATGCATGTTATCTTCAAAAATATCTACAATATGCTTTAAATTCTATCTTGAAACTGAGCCTTAATGAAAGCCTTTATCTAAAAAGCAACTTAAGTTTCACACCAACATGCTTCTAAAATCTAATACTGAACTAGTGTCTTTGTGTTAAACACAAATTTCAAATCAAGAGTCAAACAAATTTCAAATCAAGAGTCAAAAAATGATCTATTTGCTTTCTTGTGTTTTTTTTTTTCTAAAGGATTTTACGTATATTACTTACTTAGTTCTTTCAATAAACATGGTTAATAATAAGCAACACTAAAAGTATCGAATTCCCTTGCAGCAGGACAATAAAGAATCCCTACGTTATAAATACCAATACTATATTAGTTCAAATTCAAAACATAATCAGGATGTTTCAACTTTTTCTCCTAGCTTTCTACTTAATACCAACTTAATGTGAAAGATCGTTTATTTTCTTCATCATTGTTCGACTTCAATAATTTCACTGTAAAATCTGGTTAAACAAAATCTATAAATATATTTAAAGGAAGCTTGAAAGGGCTTCTCCCATTGAGCCACGTCAGCTCTCTTCTTTCTATTTTACACGTGCTATTTCATGAGTTGTTATTTGAGTTTGTCCTTTTTTTTTTTTTTTTTTTATGGGTTGATCTTTAGGTCAGGTGATAGACTGTTTTTTGGACGGCTTTCAAAGGAGGTGGAAATGTGGGCAGGTGTTTCTTGGTATTGTTGAATTTTATTGGCTCTCTCCTGTCATTTGTGCAAGTCTTCTAGATAGTTCTGTTTGAACATTTCTCAATTCCCTACAGAGGGTTGCGTTTCTCTTTGGTTTTTTATTGTTGCTTTTCTTTTCAGTGATCGGGTTTGTGGTCAATTGAAGATTTTTTGTGGCTTCTGGTCGGTTTTTGACGTCTGGCCTCGGTTGCAAGCAGAAGTGTATTTTATATTTTTATTTTTCAATATGGATACCGACAACATGTTTGGTTGTTTGTTTATTTGGAATTTCATTCTAGGATCTTATATATTTTATGGTATCTTTCTTTCTATATTAAAATGGTCATTATTAGGTTGCTAAAAACGGATGATTTATAGGACAGTACAAGAACAAGTGATGATTTGTCAACAGAGAAAGCTGGGAAAGTAGAAAAGAAGAGATAAACTCTGATTCTCTGACTATTTTAGATACGAGTAAATATGACATTTCAAGTTTATTGTTTTTCAGCTCTTTTCATGTCTAATTTTTACCCAAATAAATAATATTTTATGTATATCTACATTATCGAACTCAAAATCATTACTATCTTTTTGTTTTGGTGATACAATCTTTTATTAACTGAATAATTTTTTTTTTTTTCTGCTGGTTTTTACAAGTTGCGAAAGAGAAGAATATCACTGTTTGGTCATTAGCAAACATGTAAGTTGTTTCTTATGTACCTATTGATAGAATATATAAATTATCTACTATTTTTATGCAAAAGATTATTTCTTTATTAAACTTTAGAAATACAAAAGTAGGCTGTGTCAAAAAAAATATATATTGCCCTGCTTTGTTTATAACATCATTTTCATTCTTTCTATCAATTATAGTATTGAGATGTTAGACAAAAAAACATTTAAAGTGGGACATTATAAATTTACTCTATTTCTGTTTTGCTTTTTTTATTTTTTTTGTTAAATGAACTTCTTTTTTGCATTATCCAAATGAATTTCTTTTTGTTTTTTATTAATTATAGCAAACAAAACAAAGATATTGGTGTTGTGCTAATTAGTTAATATGTAAATTCGTTACTATGTACTTTGTGATTGAATGTTTGGACTTTCTACTTTTTTTATGCAAATATTTATGTGCTGTTCTGTATAAGTTTGTGTTGCCGATTATCTTCCAACAATATTCATAAATTGCATTGAGTTGTAAGACACGCATATTGCATTCTTTTATAAATTGTTTTCTTCTCATCACCATTTCTGCTCATTTTTTATCGTTTTTATGCGAATATGTATATGTTTTCTTAGGCTATACGATGTGATTTATTTGAAAGTACTGTTATTAATTAATTTGTAAGAGTGATTGAAAATGATCTAATATTGGTTGCTATGGCATATAATATGACCTAAAGAGTACAAATATCAATGGAGTGCATATATGTTTGCTTTATTTGATTTAGAATACTTAATAGAAATGTCATTTTCAATAATGGATGAAATGGGTTTAATTTGATGAATGGATTGATTTAATTGTGAAATCACTCAATGGATGTTGAATGTTGATTAATTAATGCCACACTGTGACAAACAATTAAGAACAATATTTTTGCTGTCTATTATGTGATATTTTGAATACTGTAGTCTATCAGCATTTGCAGTAATAACTTTCCATGGTGTACAAATTGTGATGTTCAAATTATATGCACATACAATTATTGTAAATAAAATTAATTCAGTTGATCACTATGGCATTTTAAAATTTAAGTATTAGTTTTGATGCAATCAAGTAATCTATTGGTACAAAGTCACTATGTATCATATTCATTGCATTTTTTTTTTTTTTGCCACTTTGACACTCACATTGTCCATCTATATATAATGAACTCACTGTTGGTCACAATTTTCGTTTTGTTGAACATTTAGTACACTTAATTGACTGGAACACATTTTTGTTCTTATTTTATCCATATCATTTTATTTTATTTTTTAAAAAAATCTCATATAGTTTTTATGTTTCCATCTCATGCTTACTTTTCTATACAAATACATTTATAGATTCCCTTCACAACTTAGCATTTGAAACAACATGAAATTCTAATATAAAATATTGTTCACTACATGCAAGTCCATGCTAGACAAACGAGTATGAATGATCCCAAGCTCGCTACACGTTTTTGGTCTACCTTTTGTTGAATCAGCAATTGCAAACTAAAATGCCTTCTCTATTTTGTATGAAGGCACCAACTTTGCACAAACAGTATTAAATATCGATGACCTAAGTGCAAACTTTTGTTTTGATTTTTGTACACAACTAACACTACTTATATATTTTGTAAAACAATATTTTGTGCATGTCAATGTATATCAATAATTAAATATGATAAAATAATTACTATTACATATCTATTTTACAAACTATTGGCAATCCAATTAAAAAAAAAAATTGTCATCCCAAGTGCGAGCGCATCACACGGGCAGCACACTAGTTTACAAAGAATCACCATCAATCTATCATTGTTTTTTTGCTTTGAAGTTTATAGTACTTGTTTATTTTTTTAACCTATAGCAGGAGGTGTACAAACACTTGTTATAAGCTAAAACTTATGATTTGCTGAGAACCCCATTACTTTTCATTATTTATAAACATCTTGCACCATCAAGAGAATATAAAAGAATAAAAGATAACAAAAAAGCCTTTACTATGAGATCAGACTCTTTCATAAAACAAGGATTTACAAAAATTGCTCTGAACATGTATAATGACTCCAAATTAAGCCAATTATATTTTTCCTTGTGATGAAAAAGTTAATATTTTAAAATATTAAAATGGTTCAGCCATTCTTTAATCCAAGAAAATAAAGAGTAAAAACAAAAATATGCAGATAAACGAATATATCAAGAGAGTAAAATAAAACAACTATATACTCTTTATACCTTTGATGTCCCCTGAAATATTGTTTTTGGTATAGCTTGCTTGTATATTTGGAAATGGCGAAACTTGTTAATATTTGAAGGTTGCGAACTCTCCATTGAAGGCGAGCTAAGTATAATCAAAAGCATGGCTGTACATACTCATAGCACATGGACAACTCTTCCTTTGATAAGTGGGGGTATGAGGCGACATGAAGAGATCCTAGTGGGATGGACACCACCACCAGAAGAATGGATAGCAGTGAATTCGAATAGGGCGTACAAGAGTGCAGTAAGGACTTCTTCTACTGGAGGAGTGTTGAGAGACACACATGGTACTTGGATAGTGGGATATGCCTGCAAGTTAGATAAAAGTTCAGCCTATCGTGCGTGTTGGTCCCAAATAAATGTACTAGAGGGGGGCTGAATAGCACTCTTTGGCTTTTGGCAAGATGAGGAACTAATTTGAAAAGCAATGAAAATAAAAACAAAGTAAATAATGTGTAGGAATTTAGAGTGGTTCGATCCAAGACCTACATCCAATACCTTGATTATTCAACCAAGGATTTTCCAAAACTAATCCACTATGGACAGTGAAATTCACAAGCTTTCACCAAGCTTTACAATGACTTTTACCAAGCTCAGCCAAAACTTTTCACAATAGTTTTTACCGGGATCAACTAAAATCCAAACACCTAACTTTTCAAGGCTAAGTTAGAACTTTAACACAATCAAGTGATCCTAGCTTGAAATAATCACTTAGAATGACTTGCTCACTCTAAGAATACAAGAAGAAAAGTAAAAAGAATGTACCTATGATCACAAGGTTGATCTAAGTGGTACAAGGTTAAGGGCAGATCACAATTACAAAGATAGGTGTTGAGTGCAGTAAGAGTACAGTGAGTGTTTTCTGGTTTTTCAACTCTTTTTCAGACTTGGAAACCTTCAATCTTCTCTCTATATCTTTTTTAACCGTTGGAAGACCCTTTTATACTTGGAGAAACAACTTTGATGGCAGTTTGACAGTTTATGGCTGTTGAAAACAGTTGAGAGATGGTTCTAGCCGTTAATCTATCTTCTAGTGCTCAGGTTCAAAATTGCAGACAAAGAGCTCTTAGTCGACTAACTTCCTTCTTAGTCGATTAAGTTGGTTCTGTCTTCTAATATCAGTTTTTGGCAGAGAGCACTTAGTCGACTAACTTATTTCTTGGTCGACTAAGTCAGTTCTGTTTCTCAATATTCTTCAACCCGCCATTTGTCCAATTTGAATTTTAGTCAACCAATACTCTTCATTATTCAACTAAGGACCTTCCTTTTTGTTGATCAATCATTTTTCCTCATTCATGTGATTTTTTATAGACACTTTTGATGGATTGATTTATTATTTGCATACAATTTTTGTCCTGCACACTTAAGTAGAGATATTAAACACAAATGAATGGGAATGTTTTATTATCATAAAAAACTAATAGAGCCAACAATCTCTCCCTTTTTGATGATGACAAAACATTCCTTGATTAACAGCACAACGTCCTTTTATTCTTTTCAGTTCTGCACAAAATGGTGGTTTTCCTCCCCCTAAGTGTGTGGTCCCCCTTAGTGTGTGCATAGTTTTATTATTCATCTCAGCATTTTTTTATTCTTGTCATACAGAAATGCCATGTAAGGGTTCAAATTTTTGACAGAATATATTTATATAGGCTTATGAAATAATAAACAGTAAGTGACAAGATGACAGAACATCATTACTATTTCACTTTGATGTCTATCATATTGTTTCCAGACTTAATTCATTCAAAAGCTAAATACCATAAATCATCCAGTCAAAAATATTTGCATTCATATTTATTTTCATCCAAATCTTACTCACAATATCATATTAATTGTCAGCATAACAACTTAATATCAGCATCAAATCTTTAAACAACAATAGAAACTTAATAACAACTTTAGATATTCAATCATCAACTTATCAACATTGCATTCATTCACAATCCAACCAAAATATCATAAGAATAAGTTTTCAGTGCATTATCAGAATAAGTTTTCAACATATTACAGAACAAAAGAAATAAACAGTGTCTTAGCACAATGATCAGTATCTAATTTTCAACAAACTACCATAGACAACCTAGTTAGATTCAACATCCTAAATTTCACCTAGATTCTTGGTACCTCTACCCTAACATTTTTTTAAAATTTATTTTCCCTTTCCTCTTAGCTTTCCACTTCTCCCCATTTTTGTCATCATCAAAACTTAAGGATGTTTAATCATCTTTTGAAGAGGATGAGAGAGAGGATTCATCATTAGTGAAATATTTGACATTTAGGGGTTCAGGAGAAGGTTCTTGTGGTGATTTTTGTGGTGGAGGTTCAGGTGAGGATTTGTCAGAAATTTTCAGAGGTTCTTGAGGAGAAGAGATAGTTGCTGGTTTAGACTTCTTAGCAATTCTGGAGGATTTTCTTCTTTTAAGGAATTTTTTCTTGGTTGCCATCCTCTTGATGCCTTTACTAGGTGGTTTTGGTTTAGTCTGTGGGCTGCAGTAGTTTTCTCTTTTCCTTTCCCAATCTACTTCTCTACTGTTTGTGCTGGTGCAGATGTGGCTTGTTGTGTTTTTGCTTGAGTTACTTCCTTTTCAACTTATTCCTCATGAACCATTTTATGAAAAAGACCCATGATTGAAACCTCTTCAGAATGTG
This sequence comes from Theobroma cacao, assembly GCF_000208745.1. NCBI lineage: Eukaryota > Viridiplantae > Streptophyta > Magnoliopsida > Malvales > Malvaceae > Theobroma > Theobroma cacao. The sequence goes on along the minus strand of NC_030851.1, from coordinate 15,116,342 downwards.
GAGGAGATGGTTGAGGGTCTAGTTGTGGATCTTGAATGGGTGGAGAGATGCCATCAAGAGATCTAAGAACTTCAGTTCCCTTATCTGACCCATTTTCCTTTTCAAGCTCAACTGTAGGGTCAATCATTGGTTCAGCATCTTTGTCCTGATGAGCAGAGCATCTAGAACTCTCAGCTGGGAAGGCAGGGCCTTCAGCAGCTTCCCCTGCTGGTGTTGGGGTTAAAGTTGCAGAGGTATCTGTAGTAGCAGGTTCGGATGGCATTTTTCCTTTTTTTTTTTAGTACATTTTTCAGTTCAGCCACTTTCTCCTTAATTTTCTTCATTCTTGCTCCTTGGTCTGTGAGCTTTCCATCAATTCTCATAAGCAGGTTGAAGATCACTTCATTTGAGAATTGAGATGGTGCTGCCTCTAGTTGAGCCGGGAGTGAAGTCTCTTTTTTAGGAGTTACTTTGAAAGTTTTAACATATTTTTCTCCTTCAAGTTTGTATCCCATCTTAGGTAAACTCCCAAGGTAGATCGGTTGATCCCTGCTCTTTACTTGATCCAATGCATATCTTGAACTCTAAATCCCTTTTTTTTGGACCAGTGCAATAATGATATTCCCATATGACAGATTAATCTTTTCCAGTCTACAAGCTCCCTTCATCCTCCCAATCATAAATCTTCTTAGGTTCAGTGGACTGCCATTGAAGGCATGTTCCATTAGCCAAAGATCCTGAAGACTGATATAGCAAAAACTTCCCCCTCTTCCATGAACATTAGCAGCAATGAAATAATGCAATATGCTAATTTATGGACTAGTGATCAAACCAGTATTACTCTTAGAAGAATATTTCTCTTTCTTTCCTGTAATCACTTCCCACAGGGATGAGGGATCATAGTTTTCAAGAAATTCAAACTCACCCTCTTCACATTCAATTTTAAGCAAATTGCCCAAATCAATAACAGTCACAGTAAATTCTTTCCCATTTAAAAATACATTTAGGCCATCCTCAAGATAATCATCTGACTCCTCTAATTCATTCTTCTCAACTGCTATACTAGAATAAAATTCTTTAACCAAACTGGCACTATAAGCTCGATTCTTAAAAGTACTAAAATATTTCATTTTCATCTCCTTAAAATAATCTGATAAAACTGCTTCAAATTCAGACACTTCATTAAAACTGTTCCAGTCTATAAACTTTCCACAAGTGATTGGTGCATTTTCAATTTTCTGGAACCTATCCTCATGGATTTTGCTTCTAAATTTAGAGGACAAAGATTTACCTTTCTTTGATGATATTCCCTTTTTTTTTCTTCTTCTATGTTTTCTGCTTCTTTTCCTTCTGTGATTTCCCAAATTTTTCACTCATTGAAGTAGACCCAATTTTCTGTTTCTTTTTCTGTATTTCTGCTTCCATGCCTTCTTCCAATGGCCATTTACCTTTCTTCTTCTCAATAATCTCTTTGCTCTTAGAGTTTTTTACCATTTTTGACTTGAGAAATTTTTTATTGAGGGTTTTGAGATTTTGAGTGGTGAGGGTTTCATTTTTGTGTGAGTCGATTTCAACGGAGAAAATGTAGAGGAAATGGGTTAATAGGCAGTTTAATCTCTCAAAAAACTATCTGACTTCCCCTTAAATGCTGTCAGTTTTTCTACTGTTCAAAATTTGAAAAATTCCCTCTAAACTTGGTTATTTTCCTAGGCGGTTTTTCTTCTTTCTTTATTACTCGGTAAACACATTCTTTTCATTATTTTATTCCTTCTTCATTTAACTGACTAAGTCTTATTATTTAAGATGACAGAACACTCTTAGTTGACTAAGATTCTCTTTAGTTGACTAAGTGCCTTCTGTTTTATGTGCATGAGTCAAAAATTTACCTACAACTCCTGCATATTAATCATCCCTAAATTCCTTCTAATCTCACAAAATCTATCTTCATTTAGAGGTTTGGTAAAGATGTTAGCTAATTGATGCAAAGTATTCACAAACTCAATTTTAATATCACCCTTCACTACATGGTCTCTAACAAAGTGGTGCTTAATCTCAATGTGATTAGTCCTAGAATGCTGCATAGCATTTTTTGAAATATTAATTGCACTTGTATTGTCACAATATATTGGTATATTATGCATTGATATTCTATAGTCTTTTAGTTGTTATTTAACCCATAAGATTTGAGCACAACAGCTACCTAGAGATACATATTTTGCTTCTGCTATGGACAAAGCAACTGAATTTTCCTTTTTGCTAGACCATGACACAAGCATACTACCTAGAAATTGGCAGGTTCCACTAGTGCTTTTTCTATCTATTTTGCTGCCAGCAAAATTAGCATCTGAATATCCAATTAAATTAAAGGTTGATTCTCTAGAATACCATATGCCTAATGTTTGAGTGTCTATGAGATATCTAAAGATTCTTTTAACAGTAGTCAAGTGTGATTCCTTAGGATTAGATTGAAAACGAGCACATAGACATACACTGAATTAAATGTCAGGTCTGCTAACTGTTAAATAGAGTAATGATCCGATCATGCCTCTATAGAGCTTTTGATCAACATCCTTTCCTTTTTCATCTAAATCAAGTCTGGTGGATGGACTCATTAGTGTGCAAATTGATTTCAGCTTCAGCATGTCAAACCCTTTGAGCATGTCTTGAGTGTATCTTTCTTGGTTGATGAAGATTCCTTTCTCACTTTGTTTGATTTGAAGCCCAATAAAATACTTCAACTCTCCCATCATGTTCACCTCAAATTCACCCTACATCTCTTCAGCAAAGTTCTTGCATAAAGCCTCATTGGTTGCACCAAATACAATGTCATTCACATAAATTTGAACAACAATTAAATCCTTTAAGTATCTTTTAATAAACAATGTAGTATCAATGCTACCTCTAACATATCCTTTTTCAACCAGAAATTTTGAAAACCTCTCATACCAAGCTCTAGGAGCTTGTTTCAATCCATACAAAGCTTTATGAAGTTTGAAAACATGATCTAGTTTTTCAAAGTCTCCAAATCCTGGTGGTTGTTCAACATACACTTCCTCTTGAATGAATCCATTTAAAAATGCACTATTTACATCCATTTGGTACAATTTAAAATTCATAAAGCATGCAAAAGCAAGCAACAACCTTATGGCTTCAATCCTAGCAACCGGTGCAAAGGTTTCATCATAGTCAATTCCTTCCTCTTGGTTGTATCCTTGGGCTACTAACCTAGATTTATTTCTAACTACATTTCCTTACTCATCTACCTTATTTCTAAACACCGATTTTCTTCCAACAATAAGGTGGTTTAAAGGCCTAGAGACTAATGACCACAGATGGTTTCTTTTGAATTGATCAAGTTCCTCTTGCATGGCCAATATCCAACTTTCTTTTTTTTCTGCTTCCTCAAATGTTTTAGGCTCAATTTGAGATATGAAAACTAAAAACTCACAAGTCTCTCTTGTTGCTCTCCTAGTCTTAACTCCTTGAGAAATGTCACCTATGATTTGTTCTTGTGGATGGTCTTTTACATATCTGCAACTCCTTGGAAGATCACTATGCTGAATTTCTGTTCTTTGCAAATTTTCTAAAGGTGGAGTTTCATTTTCTCTTCTAGGTGAGCTTTCTTCATTATTCTTATTGTTCTCTAAGCTCATTTCTTCCATTTGTTTTTCTAGAATCTCTACATCATCATCATTAGCATGAATTTCCTTTTGTAAGGCATTAGACTCATCAAAAACTACATGGATTGATTCTTCAACAGTTAAAGTTCTTTTGTTGAAAACTCTATAAGCCTTTGAGTTTAATGCATATCCTAAAAATATTACCTCATCACTTTTTGCATCAAACTTACCTAAGGACTGTTTTCCATTGTTTAACACAACATTTACAACCAAAACGCCTAAGGTGTGAAATATTTGGTTTCTTACCCTTGTAAAGTTCATATGGAGTCTTTGATATCATGGCTCTAATTGAGACTCTATTAAGTATATACGTTGTTGTGTTCACTGCCTCAGCCCAAAAAATTTTGGTAGGTTATTCTCACATAGCAGAGTTCTAGCCATTTCTTTTAAGGTTCGATTTTTCCTTTCTTTCTACAACTCCATTTTGCTGGGGCGTTCCAGGTGCAGAAAAATTATGATCCAACCCCTTTTCATTGTAAAATTTCTCAAATTCATCACTTTCAAACTCTCCTCCATGATCACTCCTAATACTAACTATGGCTAGTCCTTTTTCATTCTCAACTTTCTTACAATGACTTATAACTGCTGATAGAGCATCATTTTTATGAGTAAGAAAATAAACCCAAGTGTACCTAGAGTAGTCATCAACTATTACAAAGCCATAAGATTTTCCTCCTAGACTAGTTATACTTATTGGACCAAATAGATCAATGTGCAGCAATTCAAGAGGTCTAGTTGTTGACACAATCTTCTTAGTCTTAAAGGATGTTCTAACTTGTTTTCCTAGTTGGCAAGCATCACATATTTTATCGTTTTCAAATTTTATATCCGGCAATCCAACAACTAGATTTTTCTTAATTAATTTTGATATAGTATGCATGCTCACATGTCCTAGTCTCCTATGCCATAGCCAACTATCATTTTCAGCATTTGCCACTAAACACATTTAACAATTCATTTCAAGATCTTCAAGAAATACAACATACATATTCTTTAATCTTCTTCCTATAAATGAGACTTTATTAGTGCTTATATCTATCACTTCACACTTATTTGAATCAAAGCATACTTTAAATCCTTTATCACACAATTGACTAATGCTCAATAAATTATGTTTCAAGCCTTTGACCAATAACACATGACTAATTTGAGTTTGGGAGTTCTTACCAACCGTTTCTATACCATGGATTCTACCTTTTGAATCATCACCAAAGGATACGGTTCCTCCCTTTCTTTTGTCCAACTTAGCAAATAACATTTCATCTCCTGTCATGTGCCTTAAGCAGCCACTATCCATATACCAAGGCTGCTTCTTCTTGAGTTGAGCTCTTGAACATGTCTCCTTTAAGTGCAGCTCAACCTACAAGACAGATTTTCGATTTTTGTTTATAGGTACCCATACCTTGATAGGTCCTTGATTGTTAGTTGCAATATAGGATCCTTTTGGAACCCATATTTTTTTTATTTTTTGCACATTTCCTTTTCTATTGCAATTATAGGATATATGGCCAATTTTATCACAAATATAACACCTAGATGATGCATTAGCAGAATTTTTCTTGTAGTAAACATTTCTTTTTAGAGTTTCATTTTTCAAACTTTTGAGTGCAGTATTTTCTTCACTTAGCTTTTGCAATATTTCAGTTTCACTTTCCAATTCCAATTTTAGGTTTTCAAAATTTATTTTTGAGTGCTCCAATTCAATTTGTAGAAAATTTCTTTGTTCAAAAACAGAATCAAAGTTAAGTTTGATCTTATCCAAATTTGATTCAAGAGATGCAGACTTTTTCTTTAAGGCTTTGTATTTCAAAACAAGTTTCTCAAATTCATCATATAAACATTCATATTCATCCTGAAGCTCATCAATAGAAATATTGCAGAGGGATGAGGATACCTCAGATTCATCATCTTGTGCCATCAAACACAAGTTTACTCTTTCTTTAGCTTTTTCTTCCTCAACTTCAGAACTTGAAGTGTCACTGCCTGACCAAGTGGCTGCCACCATTGCCTTCTTTGATTTCTTGTTTCTCTTTAGAGTTTTTTTTTTCAGCAAGGGGCATTCGGACTTGAAATGTCTAGGCTTCTTGCATTCGAAACAGGTTAGTTCTTCTTTCTTGTTAGAGTCATTTTTGTTTCTGATTTTCCATGAATAACCTTGATCTTTTCTAAAGCCTCTTCTAGACAATCTCTTGTTTCTTTTGCCCATAAGCTTTCTAAATTTCCTTGCAACCAGTACCAACTCTTCATCATCATCACAATAGAGCTCTTCCAACTCTTCTTCAAGAATGTTGGCTTTTAGTGCAATGCTCTTTTTCTTTTTTTTTTTCTTTTGCTTCCTTCTTATCTTTTTCTTCCTCTTCCTTGAGTTCTAACTCATGAGTAAGGAGAGAATAACAAATCTCATCTAGAATAATAACATTTAGGTCTTTGGCTTCTCGAATTGTAGTCACTTTAGGCTTTTAATTTTTAGGTAGGCTTCTAAGAAGTCTTTTTACAATTTCATGCTCTGAAATTGGTTTGCCTAATTGACTTAATTTGTTTGTAATGTTTGTGAATCTATCTAACATGCTGGTAATATCTTCACCAGGCTCCATCTTAAACATTTCATAATTGTGGGTCAAGAGAGCTATCTTGGACTCCTTGACTTGAGAAGTCCCCTCATAGATAATCCTAAGCTAATCCCACACCTGTTTTGGTGTAGTACAGCTTGAAACTTTATTGAATTCGGTAGGAGTTAGAGCACAATGCAATGTATTGATTACCTTAAAATTGGTCTGGACTCTTTTAGTTTCAGCCTCGGTCCATTCAGACCTTGGCTTAGGGATCATCTCATTTGTCACTACATTTCGAGTTGAGAGAATAAATGGTCTATCAGTTATGACATCCCACATTTCATAATCAATTGCTCTAATGTATATTGACATCCTAGTGCTCCAATAAGGATAGTTAGAGCCATCAAACAGAGGTGGTTTGTTTGTTGATTGTCTCTCAGCAACTATGAATTTTTGGAGAGCCATTTGGATATTCCTAAGGGTGTTAGACTTTAATAACAGGGGTTAGGCTCTTATACCACTTGTTAGTCCCAAATAAATGTGCTAAAAAGGGGGTGAATAACACTTTTTGGCTCTTAGCAAGATGAGGAACTAATTTGAAAAGCAATGAAAATAAAAACAGAGTAGATAATGCACATGAATTTAGAGTGGTTCGGTCCAAGACCTACATCTACTACCTTAATTATTCAATCAAGGATTTTCCAAACTAATCCACTATGGATGATGAAATTCACAAGCTTTCACCAAGCTTTGCAATGGCTTTTACCAGGCTCAGCCAAAACCTTTCATAATAGTTTTTACCGGGATCAACGGAAATCCAAACACCTAACTTTTCAAGGTTAAGTTAGAACCTTAACATAATCAAGCGATCCTAGCTTGAAATAATCACTTAGAGTGACTTGCTCACTCTAAGAATATAAGAAGAAAAGTAAAAAGAGTGTGCCTATGATCACAAGGTTGATCCAAGTGGTACAAGGTTAAGGGCAGATCACAATTACAAAGATAGGCGTTAAGTGCAGTGAGAGTACAGTGAGTGTTTTCTAGTTTTTCAGCTCTTTTTCATACTTGAAAGCCTTCAATCTTCTCTCTATATCTTTTTTAACCGTTAGAAGACCCTTTTATACTTGAAGAAACAACTCTGATGGCAGTTTGACAGTTTATGGCCGTTGAAAACAGTTGAGAGATGGTTCTAGCAGTTAATCTATCTTCTAGTACTCAGGTTCAAATTGCAGACAGAGAACTCTTAGTCGACTAACTTCCTTCTTAGTCGATTAAGTTGGTTCTGTCTTCTGTTCTCAGTTTCTGGCAGAGAGCACTTAGTCGACTAACTTATTTCTTGGTAGACTAAGTCGGTTCTGTTTCTCAATATTCTTCAGCCTGCCATTTCTCCAATTTAAATTTTAGTCAACCAATACTCTTCATTATTCAACTAAGGACCTTTTTTTTTGTTGATCAATCATTTTTCCTCATTCATGTGATTTTTTATATACACTTTTGACAGATTGATTTATTATTTGCATACAATTTTTGTCCTGCACACTTAAGTAGAGATATTAGACACAAATGAATGGAAATGTTTTATTGTCATTAAAAACTAATGGAGCCAACAGTGCAGAGTTATGGGGGGTTTACAAAGGTCTCCAGCTGGCTTGGGAGCGAGGCTTCTGCAAAGTTAAATTACAAATTGATAATAAAGCAGTGGTTCATGTGATCAGTTTTTCTTCTGCTCACCCTTGCTCTAATCTAGACTTAATTAGAGCAATTAAAGGCTTGTTAAGTAGGCATTGGGAGGTTAGTATAAGTCATATATATAGGGAAGGGAACAAAATTGTTGATTTATGGCTAATCTAGGGTTTGAGTTAAACTCTGATAGTATTTTGTACGATTCTCCACCAGAAAAGGTTTCCTCTCTACTCCTGAGTGATATGATGGGAGTTTGTACTCCACGTTTGATTAATCAATAAATTCCATTTTCAAAAAAAAAAAACAACTGTATACTCTTTTAAGTTTTTTTCTTACCTTATATCATGTTTGAAAGAAAAGACATTTTCTAACTTTTTCTATGGTTTTTGTTGTAATCTATCTGTACAACTTCTTAGCATCTTGACCGTTTGATTGTATATGACACCAAAGGCATGACAAGAATGGATAAGACAGTGAGAGTGGTGGATGTATTGGCAGCATTTACAATGGGGGCAGTAGTTGTCGGAGTAGAACCATTAGTAGTAATGGTGGAAGCAAAGACAACAACAGCAACATTATCGATATGAGAATCCATTATCCTTAAGATTGTTGGCAAAAATTAAGCAACCCAAACAAGTCTGAGATGTGATACATTGTCCTTAAGGATTATTTCCATCCCTTCGAAGTATGAAACTTAGTGTAAAAGGATTAAAGCAGTTATCTCCTAAGATTCAACAAACTCTTCCTAAATTGTTTGTACAAACTATTAGGGATACAGTAACAGTAGGAAAATAAATAAAGAAAGAACCCAGCGAGACTAAGCAGAAAGCAAAAGAAACGAAGTAAAGAGAATTAAGGTGTGTTGAGAATGAACATAGAGGCTGGTATTTATAAGGAGGAACAACTGAGAGAAAATTAGGAAATAAAATATTTTGTGATCCAGAAAATATTATGTAATATTATAAAAATATTTTGAAAAACAATCAAAGACCAAATAAGTCATATAGCACTTTATTTTATAACGTTGGCAGAATCAAAGACCAAATCAAATTCTAATTTGGTAAAAAGACTTGGTCAATAGTCAAGGAAATAAAAAGCATATAACCAAGGTATAAAAATATCACTTGGGTCTAACCCACATGTACACTTGCACGCAGAAAGGGAAAAATCTTCATTTTCTCAAGGCTTGGCCAATTTTATGTGTACGTGAGACCATTTTCTTTTCTTGCTTTCAACAAGGCCATAATGAGTGTGCTTATAAAGCACTAATCTCTTTTATACCTAGGCAATGTGGAATAGAAACCTTATGAGATATTACTATATATCCGACACTTTGCAAATGAGATATTTCAAATAAATTTAAGAAAGAATAAGTTTATGCTTCAATGTAACTTTATTAGTATGAAGATAATTAGAATATTTTAAATTTAAAATGCAATTACATATCAGCCCATGATTTGTCTTGTTGATACCATGATAGATAGATAGATTATTTATTTTTTAAAAAAATTTCCATTTTTGTAGTATAAAAAAAATTGACATTAAAGATGATCGATAATCATTATATTTGATTAAAAACTAATAAACAATTATCTAAATATAATAATTTAATTATTCCTTTGATTATTACCTTGTTGCCTTTGGAAGAAATGGAAACCCCAAATAATAACAAAGAAAATGGGGAGGCTTGTAAGGATGAGCAAATTGGTGGATTGAGTAGTTTGGTCTGCTATACTTAAAAACCAAATAGATCAAATAATTTAAGAAAATTGATTAAAATCGACCAATTATAAAAGAAGACTGCGAACATAGAAATTGGTTTGATTGGCTCGGTTTTAGACCAATGGATTAAAATTTTATCACTTTATTTACAAATTACAATAATAATATAAAAAAACATACATTTCTTCTTTCACTCACTTAATTATATCTTTTTTACGTAAACCATCAAATTAAAATTCAAGATTCAAATTAACAAAAAGTCAAAAATAATAAAATTAACATCCACAAAAAAAACTAACACAAGACCATTGAGTCCTTATATAAAAAAAAGTTTAATCATTTTATATTTTATTAATAAATTAATAATTAATAATAAAATTGAATATATTTATATTAAACTTTACTATATAATGAATAATTATTAATAATAATATTTTTAGATATTCATAGTGTATTAGACATTAATGTGTAATTTAATATATTTAATATTATTAAATTGTAAACAAAACCAATATTATTTTGTTTTTGTTTATAATATATTGTTTATTAATTATTAACTAAATTTATTTTTTTGTAAAATATTAATTACTTATTTATAATAAGTATAAGTAATATGTTAATTTTATATAGTATATATTTATATGTATTACTTTATTATATATATATATATATATATATATATATATATAAATATGAAATTAATGATACAACTTATATGTTATAATGTTTTATATCAAAGTTTGTATAAATAATAACAAAAAAAAAAAAAAGAAAAAAAAAAAAAAAAAAAAAAAAAAAAAAAAAAAAAAAAAAAAAAAAAAAAAAAAAAAAAAAACTAATTATAGTTAANGTAAAATAAATTATATATATATAATATTTATAAAATTGTATATATTCATAACATTTTATATAAAACATTACTAAGATGTAATAATTATAACATATTAATATGTAGGATATTTATTATCATTTATTAATATTAACATATAAATTATATCATTTAAATATATAACTTGTAATTTCATATAAATACATATTTATAAATAAATAAACATATATAACTAAAATTAAATTGCTATAATTATAATTTGTATACGTAAATATATACATATAATAAATTAATTAATATATTTTAAGTATATTATTAATCAAGTTTACTATCAATTCTTCTTAATATATAAAAAATATATATATATTAATATATATATATAATATAATATATAAATAGGTTTGGGTTTTTTGGTGAATTGGTTCAAAAATTTTGAAACCAAGAACCGACAAAAAAATCAATTTTACTAAACATTTTGAATCAATTGATCCAATAGACTAATTAGATCAAATTGCTTTACTTAAATCATGTTTGATTTGAGTAGGTAATTGATCTAATTTGATTTGAGGGAGTCTTGAGAAGTATGTAACAAATAGGATTGGAGACTAGTGTAAGTCTCTCATACCCCTCTATTGCTGCGTCCCACAATTGAGTGGGATGTATGCCCCGGATCGGACCTCAAAATAGTAAGAAATGGTGGATGAGTAATGGATGGGTGGATCTTGGGTTGACACTTAGACCGAATGTCACTCGAGCAAATTAAAGACGTGGTGGATAAGAAATTGATAGAGATGATATGGTTGGTGTCGTTAAGGGCCAAAATTCCATCAAAACTTTCTGGCTGTTTTGCTACAAATAAGTGACAAAGAAACGAGACAGATAGGACGTGAAGCGGAAACAATGGCCTCTCAATCGTTTCTCCAGGAAAGCCACTTTTCTCTTTCATCAGTTCATGTACAAAATGTTTCGTCAAATTCAGTGAATTATTACATGGAATTTGGAGGCTCTTTTTACATGCAAATTTCGTTGCTCGACTGCTTTAGACAGTCCGAATTTCAGGAGATACGATCGGCTGTTTCTAGTTGGCGTCTTCAATGAACTGGGCTAGGCAACCGCCATTGGATAACTTATTATTGCGAAGACTTGTGTGCCCTGCCCTCTGTTTGTTTCCTGGTGTTTTTGTTTATTTGTAACATTCCAACATTTAAAATAGCTGCAATGTAGTTGGCCCTAACCTAACCAACTATAGGGTATGTACCTTTTATGAGGCTATGATTTTTTCCTATTTTTTGGAAGCCACAACTTGGTATTTTTACACTCTCCTAATTTTACAGTTTTCTCATGCGCCAAATTTTTAATTGTCCATTTTGTAGACGTGGTGAGGAAACCTGCAAAGGGAAAAATTAAGAAAATGTGTTTCTGGCTGCCCTTACTGCATTATTTCCCACCACTATCTTCGGATTGGTCTCATTTGTGGTACTTCATTTACAAAATGTTAGTGTAAAAAATGTAAAAAGCAGATTGATTCTCATTTGTTTGTAGCTTTCTGGTTGTCTGTTGTTCAATGATGTGTTTTGCCTCACGGAAATTATGGGTTCCATTTGATCTATGATTAAGGAGACATTGAAGTAACTGAACTCCAATACTAATTGAGATATGCTTTGTAGGAAACAATAATGCCTTAAGAGTTTTACATTAAGCACCCTCACATGTAAAGTTTCAGGAGGAGGACCTCCTTCATTTATTTCAAACTCTTTCGTAAAATAGCCACTCACAAATACCAGTTTAATAATTAATAATAATAATAATAGAGAAGCTCACAAACACAGGAAACTTCACTCTTACTAACTGGGGATGATAATTTGAAAACCACACTTGAAAGTTGCTTCTGCCTTTTAGAGCTCCAACACCAGGTCTACAAACACAAACCATTTTACGAGATTAGGCTATTTATCTTGAAAACTCAAAACAGTGACACCATTAAATACGTGCAACACTCAGAATTGACTGCTGCATCTGCCTTTTGGTTTTAAATTCCATGTGCCAAAAATGTGATGACACAGTGACACTTGTGCTGACTGTAGAGTCATCATGCAAGAAGGATCACAAGGCATCAAACCTAATCAAGTGCCACTTGCTTTTGTTGCATGGCTATAAGCATCCATTTTAGGATCTCAACTATGGAAACTAGCTATTTAAAAAATAAAATAAAATATTCTTGGAAAGAAATAAAGAAATAAATGACAAAAGCAGACAAGTATGATATTTCTTCTCTGAATTATAGATAGTATATGACAGGGTTTCTTCATGGATATGATGATGGCAAATGCATCTATACTTACAGTCTGCATCTGTTTTGATCCAGCACTCCCTGTTCCCATTTGAATCATTGCAGCTTATTGTGAATTGAGGTGGGTTAGATTGGCTCTTGTAGCGTCGCATGTTTTTTGAAAGGGCTCTCTGAGGAAATAACATTATGTCCTCGTCTTCAAGCGTATGACCTCCATTCTCATGTCCTCCATCATACAAGATGCCTTTCTTGTTCTCATTCTTTTGGGGTTTGTCATGCTTATATGTGGCTGTTGAGCTTTCAGGATGAACTTTTCTGTGGAACATGTGTAAGATCTACACACCACATTGCACGGAATTAGGGAACTTAACCTTTTTCGTCGTCAGAATCTTAAGCACATCCACTAAAACTCAAAACTAATGGTCAGTTTTCTTCATTTGTTTGTAAATGTTTGAAATAAAAAAGGTGAAAAGAAAACAGAAAAGAAGTAGAATGTGGTAAAGAAGAAAGCAAGGGAAGAAAGAAAGAAGAATAGGAGCTATCGTTAAAACGTACTTGATATGCAGACCATTCAATTTGGTCCTTTTATCTTGGCCAGCATTTGTCATTGTTCGCACTTAGGATCATATGGCTACAGCATACAAATTATTGGATTCTATTCTTACAAAATTTCTCTTGTAACTGACATATGTATCACTTTGTAATGATCCTGGAATGCCATGGCAAAGAAAAAGATTGGTCTAGTTATGTTATTTGACGTACCTTGTGCAGTTTTGTTTCTGCTGAAGCAGAATCAATATTTCCGCCAGTAGCTGCAGTCGAGCTCCTTGAAGCATTAAGCATTTTTTTCTTCAGCATCTTTTTCATAATGTGCACCGCAGATTTATCTCCTTCCTTCTCTGGCCGCTTCTCCTCCTTGTCATATTTACTCCCAAAATTTTCCTCTGTTATTTTAGTCCTCTGAAACAGCTCCCCCAGTGAGGTCCTGTGTTCCTTTTTTGCCACTGTAGTTGTTTCTGATAATTCAATTGCTGAGCCAAAAAGATAACCTTGGAGTGGACAAACTATAGTACCATTCCCATTGGTATCTGGACCTTCCATTGGCTTTCCACTAAGCGTAATTGTGCTGCCATGACTGCTTCTTCCAGTGCTGACATGACTGTTTCTTCCAGATGAGTCATTGCAGCCTTCTTCTTTAACTTCAGCTCCCAGAACCTTCTCCAACTCATCATTAATGAGCTTCAACTCATTCTCTGTTACTTCAGTTTCTTTTTCAGTTATATTCTCTACAGAGATAGCAAATGTCGGTGTTGATGGATCAGGAATGTTAGGGTCAGAACCAAGGGTGCCAATGGCAAGAAAGCCGTGGAATAGCTCAGATATTGCTGATGATGATTCTTCTTCATAGTCTTCTTCTACCCGAGCTGCTTCTACACCAGCAAAAGACTTTCGAAGATGGTCTCTTTGTGGTTGCCTAAATGGCTTGGTACCGTAGTTTGGCTTTGAGTAGAATTGTTGATCATCCAGTGATGACTGCCCTGTAAGACAATTACAAGAATGCCCTGACACAGAAAATGTTAAAAGAAGAACTTGGATGATGATAAGATTAGAGGGAAGAGTAGGTTCTAACATAACATTTCGGCAGAAACAATATTGATTACTTTTTCCTAACCACGATAACGTTTAGTTTAGAAAGAAAGCTTTATATTTATTCAATATCTATGGATTTACCATTATATAGTTCACTTTTGGTTCATCTTAAGCTTATATTCCAGTCATCATAGCGAGCAGTATGAAGAGTATGCTGTTCAGAGGTCTTTGTGGTTCATGTGCATTAAGTCTAAACATGCACCACTTGTCAGGTCTTTGATAGATTTGCAGCCTCTTGTGCACATCTATAATCTAGGTCATGCATTGCCATTACAATTTGCATAATTTTCATGACCAGAGATGACTCAGAGATTATAGCTATCCTTTCAGTTGAATCTGCCATATAAATGTCTCAGTAGAAAAGGCTATATGGCTGGATGACACTTACCAATGGCAAAATCCTTGAGTGGTTCACTGCTATTTTGGCGGAACTTACGGTGCATCCAACCTAGTAACTGCATCAAAAAGAGAAACATTCAACCCATAGAATTGAGGAAGTATCATTTTCTCCAGGCTTATACTGAAAAGTGTATACCTTCATCTCTGCTGTCTTCAAAATACCTCAACTTTGATCACTTGTTGTGGATTGTGGGTGGAGTGGAGATCTACTTAACCATTTGATGACACACTGTTAATGAATGGAAATAAATTAGGTCCTTGAAGTCTCCTATCATCTGAGATAAAGATGGCTGGAGAGAAACACGGAGATCATTACAAAATTTGGGTTGGCTATTAATTGTCAAGATCACATCATGTAGCCCAATGTCGAGTGGGTCCTCTACTCCAGGAGCCCAGAATTCTACATAAGCCATCCACTCATGTTCATGTGCATGGCGGGCTAGAGGGTTTATGGCTTTTCCTTTCTTTCTTTTCATTGTCTCTTTTTTTATTTTTTTGCATGATTTGGCACAGACTGATACACTTAAATATTATGGTCGCATATACGAATCGCTTACATGTCCATTAAACTTGTAAGTTAAGATGCAATTAACCATGTTCAACTGTGATAGATCATCAATTTGAAGTGTGCCATGTTCTATGTTACCACCCTTTCCGACATGTAAATCCGCATGCACCTTTTTGTTTAGGATGTTGATGAATTTATTAGCCTTATTACAATTAATGGTTTACTTGGTATTTGGTGAAAGAACCTGGCTTTACTAGTGGGGGCTCCGGAGACTATTTTGTCGGATTTCAGTGGGTTCAAAGGTAATATGACAATAGAAGAAGATCCTTTCTCTTTATGGATACAAAAAGTAAGTCTGCCTGATGCTCCTTGGTTGGTCTCCCACTGTGTGGGGTTTTCTAACTGAAGGACTATTGTGTGATAGACAAGAATAGATGATAATTTACTTAAATAAATATCTTCAAACACAATACGTTACAATACTTTTAAAGTTGCAGTTAAAGAAATTCTGTGTGCAGCCAGCAATTGGATCCACTTGATGTCCCTGATATTCTACCATTTTGGAACATAGAAAGCTTGCATGGCTTTTACGCACCATAGGTATGACTAAAATTTAACTCTTCACGACATATTTCCTCACTTGTTATGTTTCATAAATCCATTTGCATTTAATTTGTTGTTAATTTTCCAGTGTATGTGACTAATCCCTCATAATCAGATTTTACTTCTTCATGGTGATATCTAGTAACGATTGTCTATTATCTACTATCGAGCATAGCCAAATAATGACCATTACAAAAGTTCACGGCTTCTGTGATCTCAGTACTTCCCAGTACTCCATTCTATGGAATGTTGAAGTTGTTTTCATTCTTAGCCAGTCATGTACACATTCACCGTCATTATCATTTCATTATAGTATGTATTTTCTGCAGACCATCAAGTTTGGGAGCGTTGCCCTTGAAAAAATTAGTGGATCTTGCCAGCGACTTTGTGAATATGACTGAGCTGAAAAGCAAGGAAAGGGTTTATCACTGAGGGGCATAGGTGATAAAGCCATCTTTCATGAATGAGTACAAATATCTTTTCATAGATGTTGAGTAGCAAATTCTGATACCCTTAAGTACTGCTGGATTTTTGCTAAACCTTTAATTAACAACGTTGAAAACATATATATGTGTAAATTGCGTTCTAGCCGAGGTTCGCTTACCTATGGTCTCTAAATTTGTAAAGCTTGTCTATGGACAGATTTTCATATTATGCTTTGAAAATTCTTGCTTCAGCTGGATTGCCTAATTGTGAACAAGAAACTAATGTCTAACAATATTTTTGTCTTCCATGCTGGCTAGTGAATTCTCGTTCTAAGTTCATTACCTTCTGACTGTTGTTCAACTATGATTATCTCTTGCAGTTACTTAACATGATTTCTATCAAAAAAGAAAATGAATAGTCATGGAGAAAGGAAAAAAGTTCAGCAGTGCCATACAGAAAGGTATTTCCTTCCTCACGTGGCCATCCTAGTACTTCCTCTTTTTGCTGTACAAGAGGGAGTATGTGATACAGCGTTGAAATTTGTGCTAAAACTATTGTTAAACTCTGGATGATAACGAAAATGAATTAATTGATATTTAGAATCTTGAAATGAATGTGAGATATTCTTGTTGTGATTCGAATAATATTGTTCTATATAATTAATTGTTCAAGAAATGGAGAAAATCTGAGTTTGCAGTAGCTCGTCTTTTTATGACTAGTATAGCAACTACTTCATCACCGAGATGTTCCATTGAATAGATGAACTCATGGAATGGTGCTGATAAGAACAATAGAGCTTGTTCAAGTTTTGAATACTTCATAAACGACTTGGGTTACTAGCTGGTGATGGTGTTTCCTGCATAGTTGTATTCATATCCATTCCTGTGTAGACTATAGAGTAATTAGTTTCGGGTATGTTACTGCAGTTTTAGCGGTTCTAAACAATTTTGAAAGTGATCCGCCCCTGATTTAGTAGGATAACTAATACGTAAGGTTCCTTCTTTCTATTTTCCTTTTCGTTACTGGGAGTGTTGCGTTACATGTGATATGGTCGCGCAGAAGAATATTTACATAAACTGACAAAATAAAACGCTCTGAAAATGAAAACCAGGTCTGACAGAAACGAAATGGTATGCTAGGCATCCTTATTAAAAAGAATGATCATATACAACAACTGTAGGGTCAGGTGAAATTCCGTGCTATCCTGTATTGGTAGCCAACAGGAAACTAGAGTAGGAACTGTTGGGACACTTTCCTTCCTCGAACATGATGGAAACTGACACTAAAAGGTTTTTTCATCCCTGGTTGACTTATTATATAGTATCACTGAGTTTGAGCGCAGTGACCACCACTGCAATGTGAATTCATGGTGGATATATTGCTATAGTCATATTTGTCACGAAACTAATTACCTCACAAATTTTTCTGAACTACACCAAAGGTTGGTCTGTAATTTC
Source organism: Theobroma cacao (assembly GCF_000208745.1). Classification (NCBI taxonomy): domain Eukaryota; kingdom Viridiplantae; phylum Streptophyta; class Magnoliopsida; order Malvales; family Malvaceae; genus Theobroma; species Theobroma cacao. The sequence continues at coordinate 15,098,564 of NC_030851.1, read as the reverse complement.
TCTCGTTGTTAAACAAAGAATTCTTGCAACCAAAACAGTGGAGAATCAGTCAAACACATAACATCAAGCAAGTGGTGCATGTGGTGAATCAGGATAACTCCACACTGTTGGATCAGTGGTCAGTGATGTTGATTCTGCACAATGATTGATCCTCAACTAATCGAAATGCGGTATGTCATTATGGTTCTTTGCTTCTCCTGTGGATTGTAGAAACTGGTGAATTGCTGCCACACACTTGTGTGGTCACGGATTGGGCAAATATACAAAATAAGGGGGCCGCCAGTTCCGGCTTTCAATTTGGTAAAATTAAGGGACAACCCATGCTTTATATTAGTGGAGTGCAAAACGACTTTCTATTTGGTTTTTCATGCTCAGTTTGTCCTGGAATATGTTTAAAACTATGAACAGACAAAGTGCCCCAAAATCAAGATGGATGGGTTAAAAATTGAGAAGAATCTAATGTTAAGACATGTCTTGAATTTCGTGTGATCAAACTTTGTCATCGTACAAGGAGAACAATTTAGGTTTTATTCATTTTTTTAAATATTCAAGTGGCTATGGGTCGTATTCCTACTGTTAAAATTTCTCTCGCTTTTTACATTATTTTTAAGGTGAGACTAGAGCTGCCTGTTTTGAATAAGCATTGAATCATAATGCTGCCAACATCATGCATTCAATGTATCTAATTTCAATTTTAAACTCTTCATGTTAAACGAGACGAAGAGCTAAAGGTTAGAAAATAAATTGCTAAATGCTACAAGCTCTAAGGGAATATGGTTGCAACGTTGATATTTTGGTTCTATAATTTGATTTACTACCACCAAATGCTAACTGACGATTTCCTTTGGGAAATCTTTGTTCATCCAGAAAGTATTCACTGACTCAGCGGCTGTTCCTGTGCACCAAGAACAAGCACTTGCGCCAAGTGTTTTGGCTCTCTTTATTTTGCCTGTTCCTCAGCATAATACTCCCCTCCACCCTTGCTATGGTGATTTGCTCAGCATCTTGTGAGTCACAGATTGGTTATGTGGTCAGTTTCATCACCTCTCATTAACATGGCCCCACTTATTTTTCACTTTGGATTGCATGATAATATTTTTTATCTACTAATGATATTTTTTGTCATGTTTAATCTGGAGTCAACTGCAGATAATGGCAACAAGACATGGAAGGTCTGAGGTCAAGCTCAAGCTTGCATGGGGAGGTCTGAGGTCTTGTTTTAAAAAAAAAATAAAAAAAAAAAGCTTGCATGGGGAGGGTATGACAGTGCTACTAAGGCTACGGTAAAGGTTGTGGAACTAACGGGTGTGATCTGTTTTGAGTTTTGAAAGAAAAAAAAATCTCTGTGGTCTTGTTTGATGTGAAATGGCAGTTTGATTCGCATGATTTCAATCCTGGCAAGGAGCAAATGAAGTTGAGGAGTTATAATTGAATATTCAAGTTTCAGTTGATATTCTCAATAGCTGTTTTTTTTTTTTTTTTTTTAGTTCAAATCAGGCATCATTCTCTTCTTTGGTGGCTAATCTAACACAATCGCACTAGCTGAAAAACAAAAATATAATATTTTGTCTACTTTTTTGCTTTGCTGACAAGAACTTGCTTTGCCCTTTTTTTTGTTCCTCATGAATCAATGCATCTGTCTGTCCAAAAAGAAATGAAAATAGTACTATTGCAACTTTGATTAATATCTGAATGTGGTAAAGCAATCGATTGATATATTGAGATGTTATATAGCCTTTAACCTGTTAACCCTGGCAAAGAAGCGTGTAAAACATGAATTTAAGCCTTTCCTTATTCCAAATAAAAAATCTCGTATTGAATGCTTTGTTAAATATGACCTTATCAAAGGCTATACTTTTATTGCTGAATGACCAGTGCTAAAATCAAAATATGGATCCATTCAATTGAATTCATGGTAATGAGTGGAGAATGTTAAGTCATAATTAAAAAGCAATGCATCTGGTAAGATGGATTTAATTTAACATGTTCATCATATATTTGCTGTTAGAATCAACTTGCATCTCATGTCAAAAGTCAAGAGTGATTGAACCAATGATTCTTGGATAATTCTGACTGATTATCGAGTTTCATAATCTTACCAACTACCTTCATGATGATCAAATGTGTTCCTAGCTTTTGCTTATTGTAGTTATCTTCTTATTTTAGAATGACTTCTCGGGTCTGAAGGCCGAGTGGCCCCATTTTTTGTGACCAATTTTGATCATGCCAACTGGTGCGTCTATTCTGAGTCTAATCTGTTTTTGTTTGTTTCACCTTAACTTTTTGTAAATTCGAGCTGGGATGTGAAAAAAATGGAGGTGCTATGGGAGTGTAGGATCAAAATTTTAGTCATTGTGCTGGGGCACCATTGGATAATTCTGATTTCCAATTGACAGTGCCATATTGTTTTCTCTGGAGGCGCAAAGGAGAGCATTGTTTCTACCACTTCCACTCAAGCAGAAAGAAACATGATAAAGTAAAAACACAGTGAAGTGACTTGATTCTCAGAATTTTTCTATCTATCTGGAGAGCTTTGAATCCATATCATGGCTGCTGCGACTAAGATACAAGTGAATGGACTTGCTGAAACGGAGTAAACGAAACATCACAGTGTGGACTAATGCACATAGACTAATACCAACTCAAGCCCACCTCAAGCCTAAAGGTCAGATGGCATTGCTTTAGGCTTGTCACAACAGCAACTGCCTGCTGGTTCTTCGTTGCCTTCTCTCTTTTTCCCTCTGCGGCACGATAGCAACTCCAACTTGATTCTGAGCAGCTTGTTGCTTGTCTACTGACTAAACAGTGAGGATGAAGGAAGAGCCGTTTCTGAGTGAATGGTAAAAAAGCAAGCCAAAAAGAGAGCAGGATGCCTGCTTTATCCTGTAGATCAATCATCCAACTTTTCTTCTTGAAATTTTTCTAGTAGAAAGTATTTAGGCGTGTCACTGTTTAACCTTGACTTTATCAACAATTTAACCTTAGTTTGTATCTTTGTAATCAGTAAACTAAAGCTGGCTTGTCACCTGTTAACGTTGACGTGCCACCAGTAAACTTTGAGTCTCCAGGAAATTTAAAAATGGAGTCCAATATGGACAGTGGAGTTCACTATCAATGAGCTTTTTCAGTCCACGAGAAAGGGGTTTTATCTTATAACAATAAATCATCCCTTTACCAAATGCCTGATGTCCTTTCTGGCTCTTAGATGGATCTTACCCTTATCATCAACAGCAAAGAGAATTGTGTTACTACAGGCTTCTCATGAGATTAAATCGTTTATCAACAAAATGTATCTTGATTAGTTTATCCCTCACTTGAGTTTAACAAGAAGATGGGATTTCATTGCCAGCCAAGCATATGTATCTGGCATCTTGCAATAAAAGTAAGGTAAAGCTCCCACCGATACCTCCCCAGAGGTGATGTGAAGGTTCTGCCATCACAAAAATTAGAATGAAGATGGTATGTACCAGTGATGGGATTGGTGACTGAGCTTTTGTCAGCCTCAAAGCAAACAAGAGGGAAGGAGACAATCCAGAGGCCAGGAAATTTTTATTTTTTGCCATTTGTTTCTTTTTGTTGGATATTAAGATAGGGACCGAAACACGACCATGTACGTTGGATAAGGCTTTCTTTCACTCAGCAAATGCCTTGAATGGGACAATCCCTCCAATGTTGTTGCCTGTATTGTATGGCTGCCTGCTGGGTATGTAGTGTCGCAGTTGCATGGACATCATCGATAGGCATTACTCATTAGCCCAACATCACAACAAGGTCAAAACTCTTGTGCTAGTTACCTGAGTGCATCGGCAACATTTTTCCATCCATATGTATGCCCTCTTTTTTCATCCTGACTAGTTGTTTATCGTGTTTCACATATCCCCTAGCATCTTTTCTGAGCTGCTTGTGATATTAGGATAGGGATCCTTTGGGCGAAAAAGGGTAAGTTACACATAATCAAGAAAAGGAGATTACGCTCAGGAATTTCAGCTTCAGGAGGTAGTTCTTATCTCTGGGACTGGGCCACATGCTTAATCGATTAGAGGAAAAGTAAGTTGCAGGCAACAGCTAAACTCGGGCTCAACTCCTCAATTCTATTATTATTGAGAAAACACTACTGCTTTTTCATTAAATGTAATAAAAATAATGTCAAGAAATAGCACTTGCTCTAATCTCTATAAATTTATTAATAAACTAAAATCCATTATTATGGTCAACAAACAGGAAGCAAGCCTCTCAGGTTATCCGCAAATGACAAGAGAAAGACAGAAACCATCCTTTCCTTAACCTATAAAGTTTTGCTACACAAAAACCAGGGCAACTTAGGGAACCTACATTGTTATATATAGACGTCAGAATCAGAGGGCACCTAAACCTAACTACAACAACAACACAAGGCCAACCAAAAGGAATCAAAAGAAAATGGCATATTGACATTCACAAAAAGCAGCAGCGAATAAAATAAAAGATGGTATTATCTATCTCAGTTTAATCATATAATAATAATTACAACCCTTGACTAGCAAAATATCCCATTCTTATTCTTTCAAAAAAAAATATCCCATTCTAATTGGCCCACTTTTTACAAACTATCTTACCTAACCACAATACTTCGTTCCTAAGCCAAATACAAAATAAATAATTGATAACAAAATTATGGCCCAAAACAGAAGCAAATTATGTGCAACTCCTTTTTCTCCCGGAAAATGACTACTCGCCGCCAGGTACATTTTTTAAGTCCAGTGCAGAAAAGCAAAGCGGAAAAAGGGTCATGCTATTCAAGGGAGGGACCATGCCTATATTCGGGCACAGATGTATCCCCAAAAATATATTTTTAATAATAAATTTTTTCTCCAAAAATAGAAAGAAAGAAAGAAATATTACACATTTGGATTCCAAAGACCCCATAAACGAGAATTCAATAATCCTAACACGTCCGGCAACACCTTCCTAGCCAACCCCTTGTGGCTACTCGTCGCCGCCGTCCGTATTTCCACCTCCGCATCCTCCACTACCGCAAACTCTTCAGTCACTTCTGCCGCGTCAGCTACCTCTTCTTTAACATCCTTCTCCCTTGAAGTGACGTCATCGTTAAAAACCGATGCTTCGTCGGTAGAACTACTCTCCGAGACCAGAACTTCTTGGTCGGGCTGAACCGGGAGGTCACCAACCGGGCTGTCGGGGACCCGACTGGCCACTTTGCTGGTACTGTCTCTCTTTTTGGGCCTTATGTTCTTCTTGGAAGGTTTCTGGGCTTCCCCGTTGGTTAAATGATCTTCGAAAGCTTCAATAACTTGATGGATAAGCTCGCGGTTAGGAGACGAGTCCCAACGAAACCAGTAACTAGTGTAGCAGTCGAAACAATCGCAATCGAAAACGGGCGGCTTATGGGGTAAAGCGCCATTCTTTTGGGTCAGCTTGGAGGCGGTAGGTGGTGGCTTCTTGGAAGATCTCTTCTTGGAAGAATAATCTTGGGAGATTAAAGAAGAGTTGGTGGCAGTGGTGGTGGTTTTGAGGGACCTGGTTATCATGTAAGCTAAAACCTCACGGTCCTCGAGAGAAAGGACTGAAGCAAGAGCCAAAATGGCAGCTGGGAGAAGCTTCAAAATGGAAAGATAGTCTTCACAAGAAGAAGAAGAAGAAGATGAAGAAGAAGAAGGGGATGGGAATACTCTACCTTTGTTTTTGAGCTTCATGGCTGCTTTCGTTTTTCTTTGAGGTTTGGTTGAGGGTGTAAAAGAAGGGGAAAGAAGTGGGCGAGGGATTAAANATTGGGAGTAAGAGAGAGAGAGAGAGAGAGAGGCTGAGAAGGGAGGAAGAGAGGACACAGTGGTGAGGGTGTTTTCTTTTTTTCTTAAAAGAAAATAAAATGGAAATGTGGTTTTTCTTTATTTAAGTAATTTGAATATTATATTATATTTACTTGGCAGACAAGGCAGAAAGAAGGTACGTCGTCGGGCAGAGAGGTCAGCGGTTCCTTATTTTTCAGGTTAAATAACGCCAATCTCTGTTTCACGCCCCTGCTTTTTGGCGCGTGCGGATCACTTGCAAAGCAAAACAGCAAAAAGTAGAGGAGGAAATGACATTGTTAGAAAACTTGTTTTAATGTGATAAGGTAAACTATCATGTTGGATATGTGACAAATGCTTCAAAAACAGCATTAAAACAATTAAAATCTAACTTAATCTTTTCCTTGTATTTATGCTAAAAGACGAATGGTATACTTAAAAATGTACCATACTGGAATTCCATGTTCCATTTTACCTTTTTTCTTACAATTTTATAATAATTCTACTTGTAATCTAATTAGTGAAAACACAATAATAATAAAAAAAAAAAAACAAAATTCATTAGCTTTTATAACAAAAAGAGTAAAGAGGTAACCGGCCATTGACGAGTGGCGCAGAGAGTTTGGTCCGCACCGCCTTTGGGCATAGCAACCTTACACTTTCTACGAGGAACAATGTGCACAACAAGCAAATTACGACTCCTTAGCATTAAATTGAAAAGGGCAAAACAGTCCTTTTCTGAGCAACTTGGATAAGGACTAACCACCCGCCCAAAAGCAATGGAACCCAAAAGGTGTAATTTGAGGTGCGTAACAGGACTGCCCAGCTTGAGGGCATGTAGGCATCAGGGTTGCGGAAAATTGTTTTTCTTTCATCTTTTGACCTGGCTCTCTCTCCCTATACATTTTATGGATTGGTTTTTAACGTACTTTTTGTGATTATTTTTTCCGTTGGTCAATTCAATTGGACTGGTTGTCTTTCCACTACAATGCTATGCTCCCGAATAAAAAGCAGCCAACAATTTCTCATTCCAATGCTGAGTAGAATATAATGCGGCTGCGTTTTGTTGGCTTCGCAAATTCTTCGTAATCTTGATGCCTTTGTCGACATGTCAGTAGGTTGGATTCTATACAATGTGAGTGCAACATATATGGCAGTCAGTCAGTCAGTCAGTCATGTTTTTCATGCTTCTACGTTGTTGGAAAAAATGTTACCAATGACATGTGCTTCTTAGATATGTGTTCCTCTACTGATCAATTGCCGAATATCTCTACCAAATCTCTTGCTTCCGAACAGGGTTTTTCCAGATGGGGGAATATGAAGAGTGAGCAAATTATTTAATTATATCAAAAGTAGAAATTTTTGAGATCTATATACAAAAAAAGTATCATTGTTTGAAATTTTGATTTACCTTGCTTTAGAAAGTGACAATATTCTGCCCTTGAATTACTCCTAGCACTCATGGAAAAACAAGAGTATGAAACTATTTAACAGAGATGCTAGAATTCTGGCTACAAGTTATATCCAGATGTGATATTGTCCAGTAAAAGAGGAACAAATTAATGTCATTGTGTTTGCCGCCGCAAGACCATTATTAGGCCATGGATCCATATTTCTTTTATTGCTAACAAACATCCTAAAGATTATTATTAATCATCTGTTTTTGTGTGTATTTTTCTGTTTGAATCCTTTCCCAAAGATTCGAAGCTTCCAACATAAACCTAGGACTTGGGAAGTGTAATGCTACTTAATTCTCATCCAGGAACAAAGATGAAAAAACTAGAGGAGGAGAAAAATGAAAAGATGAAAACCAAAATTTTCTTTCCATTGGAATGGGAATGCTTAATAGGAAAACTGAAATATTACAAGTTAATAGAGTCTTCCGCTTGTTTAACAAGACCCAAAGTCCCAATGTTTGTGAACTAGAATATGATGAGAGTGAGATGCGGAAAGAGTGCTTTATCAGTTATTGTTTCTATTCGTATTGTAATTTATTTTTGATTTAATAGAACGAGATACTCATTTTATTTTCAAAAAGAAAAGAAAAATAGAATTATACTAAGCAAAGAAAGATTCACGATTGATCCAAGGTAGATAACCAAATAAGCGAGACAAGTCTAAACATTAATTGTCATTGTCAAAAGTCTAGAAAGTGGACGACTCTTTAGCTGCAGCAGAAAAAGGAATACAATTGCTTTTCAATACTAGCTGTTTGAACACACGAGAACAGATTCAACCGTCTCAATCGACTTTCTTATCTGTTGCCTGGGACTTTTTTGCTGCCGTGGAACGCTTGTCCTCTGACATCTTAGCATCGACCTCATCCCTTTCCCTAAAGTACCTCTCAAATGCCCGAGGCAGGAATCGAGGAATCAAAAAGCACAAGAGATTGATAGAGAAGTAAAATAGATTTGCAGCTGCCAGGCCCTTCCCAAACCAATCCCATGCAATGTCCTGCACAATCAATCTTAGATTATGTTAAACATTTTCAAAGCACGCTGGCATGAAATTTGACAATTGCCAATTACCTGAAACCAGAAATATTAATTTGGTTGAGAATTACCTTGAGTTGTGCATTTGCAGGCAGAGTTTTGTTGAGCCAAACATCATGCATCCAGTCAATGATAATAAAAATCCTCCTCACCGTATATAGTACAGGAACAAGTGCCCTCACCGGCGGTGAAAATAAAGACAGCCCGCTTATCACATTTTCTGTTAGTATTTGAAATGAAAGCAAGAACAAGTGAGGCGTAGCTGATCGAACAGCATGCTTATCACCCCTCGCAAAGCCGCCCAGGACATATGCCAGTGGCAAGAAAAGCCCTATGGTAGTTCCAAGAATCACATAGAGCCTAAAGAGTTTGCTGCCTTGGAAAATCTCTTGCGAGCCAGTGGATATGCGACCGTGGGATGGGAAGGCAAAGAGTGAAAGGGCGATTATATAAGTCGAGGCAAAAGCTGGGAAGACCAAATCAAGGAGTGGGACAAGGCCACTAATTGAAAAAACCATAATGAAAGCTACTAGTTGGAGCTCAATCACACGCAATGATCCCATTAGACCGCCCGCCACTGATTGTTGCTGCTGCTGGCGAAGAGGTTTATGTTCGAGTTTTTCCCCTGGTGCTATGGTTTTGTCTGGCTCACTTCTAGGAGCCACAGCAAGAGTTACACCGGACATTTTTACTTTTGAACTCAAAATGCTTTGGTTGTTCTGGTGGTTTTCACTGCAAAACCCAGACTGCTCTGAAGTGAAGTAAATTTGCCGGCACTCGGGAACCTGACAAAGAAGGAACCGTTATTGGAGAAACAAGCATCACTGTGTGAGAAAAAACATTAAGAGATGTAATAGATATTTTCAGCTGATTTATCTAAAAACGAAAAGGCTAATACGAATATTCAGAGTTTCAGACTTGAGTTGAGCTCCACTGAAACGAGAAAGGCAAATTCAATATTCACACACAACCACATTAATCTCATGGCAAGATGTCATCTTCTTACTAACCAAATCCAAGAGCAGTATCTTTCAGGCTGGGATCATGGCTCAAGAATAAAGTAGAGGGCATTAAGGCCTGATCTTGTATGGGCTAAGCAAACTTTACCACTCGAATTACCCAAGTAACAAAAATGTCTGTAGCATATTACTAATAATTAACCAGCAGAGATAAAAACAGAATCCAGCATTTAGGAGAGAGATCAATTTTAATGACAAAAAACTCTGTTTCAGAGTTATTCAGGATGTGCTGTTGTATTGTAATCTGTAACCATTTTTTATTTTTTATTTTTGAAAAGAATCTGTAACCATTGAAGGAGACATAACAGAAGCAAATCAAATTTATAATCAGGCGAAAGAAGAAACGAATTTAACCAAAACGTGAATCCCATAAGCTTAATCGGAAGTGAAATTTCTCCCAACCATTAGCTCTTGCTACCAACTTTTAGATACTGAAAACCATCGTACCATAAAAGTGAAGGAGAGCAATTTGTGTTCTATCGATAACTAAAGAAAAGCTTGTCGACAAAGATGAAAGAAAAGACGCCAAAATTGGGAATTCAACAGATATCCTGATTATATTGAAGGCAAGAATGATATCAACAACAAAATCATAGAAGAACTCAAGAAACTGATCACGCACCACATATTCAAGACATATACAATGATCTCATTAAGAATGTTAAAAAATAATAATTGAAGAGAGGAGATCTTACTAAGACGAACGATTCAATCAAAACCTCAGAATAGAAATGATCATTGATAGAAAGAGAGACCGGAGATTTTGCGTTGCAAATACAGAGAGAGCGGGGTACTACTCTGAAGTTGTTTTTGAACGTGTTGCTGTTCTAGGCGTTACACGTGGCCATTTCCTACGTGGGATTGCTGCTTTTCTTACACGTTTTCAGTTTACGCCTATGTGTCCGTCACTCTGGTCAAATAAAACTTGTTCTCGTCGAAACAATTTGAAACCCAGGCTGGCTGAGCTTAAGGCCCATGGGTTTGGGCTAACCACTAAAGTTAATCATTGGGCTGAGCCGGGAAGAGGAGAGGAATATTCTTTTTCTTTTTGGATAAACTAACTTATTTGACAGACACCGTGTACAATCTTAATGGAATAAAATTTCATTACCCACAATTCACAATGGATTGAACAACTCACATTAGCTGGCACACCAACCCATTGCTTTGAAAAGAGAAGCAATTAACAATTGAATTGCATGCAATCCAAATTTGGAACCTAAACGTAAACAAACGACTATTCAGTTGTGGGTAACTTATTAACGCATAATCATATAAAGTAAGCCATAATTGGGGAGATTATAACATGATTTCTTTCGTTTTTCGCATAATTGAACGGTTGAGATACAACCCATTAATGAGCTTTATGTTTCCATCCTATCTTATTTATTTATTCCTAATGACATGGGAGTAAAAGAGCTAAAAACTTAAAGGGCACCACTATCGTATTTAAAGCTCCCCCGCCATTTGGCTAAACAAGTAGTGGCAATGCTGCGCCTCAAAATGTTTTTCTCTACTACTTAAATTTTCCTTTTAGCATTTTCCGTATTAAAGGGTCTTTTTTTTGTTCTTCTTTTGGTCCTTGGTTTTTAAATTAAGGGAAAAAATAAGCAAAACATGGGACATGGGCAACAGCATCAGGGAGGAGGGCAGATTGTGGAAGTGAAACTCGAGAAAAGCTGTGAAAATAAACAAGAGAAGGGAGCAAAGGATTCAAATAAAGGGAAAGAAATTGTGCTTAAAGTTTATATGCATTGCGAAGGATGCGCCGCCAAGGTTTTCAATTGTTTGAAAGGTTTTCAAGGTAGGGATGATGATTGTTTTGTCTTGTCAAGCATATCCATATGCGTAGGCGTAGCCGATAGCCCTTTTGATAAGGTTTTCATGTTTTTGTTTTTTTTATCAGGCGTTGAACAAGTTAAGACGGACATGGAAGGTGACAGAGTGATTGTGAAGGGACAAAATGCTGATCCTTTGAAGATTTTGGAAAGAGTTAAGAAGAAATACAGTAGAAATGCTGAGCTCATTTCTCCCAAACCAAAACCTAAAGCCACTGATGGAAAGCAGTCGCAAAACAAACAAGAGGTGGGTTTACCATTTAGCTCTATTTTGATATAATATATATATATATATATATTTCTTTTATTTTTACTTTTTCATGTGATTAATTAGTTTTAATCTTACTTAATCATGCAGCCTCCGATTAAATTTGTTGTACTTAAAATGTACATGCACTGTGAAGGCTGTGCAAATGATATTAAGAGAAGTATAGGAAGAATGAAAGGTAAACTCTCTCTCTCTCTCTTTAGTTTTCCACTCAGTTCTTGCTCTTGTTTAATTGTGAAAAAGAGAGTAATATTAGTTATTATACTGTGTTAATCAGGAATCTTAAATGTTGAACCGGATATGAAGAAGTCGACTGTGACTGTTAGGGGAAATTTTGATCCACCAAAACTTGTTGAAGCCATCGCCAAACAATTTGGAAAGTATGCAGAAATCGTCGCTGAGGGACCCACCGACAAGGCAAATGGAACGGGCAAGCAAGGCAAAGAAGAAGAGATCATGTTCCATTATCCTCCACAATATTCCCTACAACATATTTATCCCACTCAAATTTTTAGTGATGAAAATATTCTCTCATGCTCCATAATGTAAACCGAAATTCTGATGCATGAATTTATAAATAAACTTATATTATATGAAGAAAATCTTTTAATCTCACATGCTCTCTAATCATATTTTATCAATTATCACAATTTTATGATAAATATATAAGAATACTGGATGATATTATTTTCATATATTTTCTTAACCAATCACATCTATTGATCCTTAAATCTCATCTATCTACTCATATATTAATTGATACTTGAATAAGAAAACCAAATCATTTGTGAAGATAGTTATAACCAGAAATATTTATGAACAAACATAAAATGGTTTTGTAGGAAAATTCATATCTTTTCCCTTTTACTTCATCCATCTTTAGGTTGGAAGCAACATCAACATATTCAAACACTTTATATGGTCAACTATTATTTAGCAAGTGGTATAAGAAGAGAATTTTTATATTATAAAATTGTGAATGTTACATAATTTAATTTTAATTAAATATCAGCATTGTAATATAAATGTTATAGGAATTATAAATTTCACATTAAAAAAGATACTATGATCTCAGAAAAAAATTATGAATTTCATATTAATTGTGTATTAAAATAAAATTAAATATTTAAAAATATATTCTCATTATGAATCTCACACTTTTAGGTATATATTGCAATTGGTATGAGGCCTTGACGGGTTTAACTAGATATTGCAATTGGAGTGAGGTGCTCACGGGGGAGCCCTCAATCCCACTAGCTAATAGTTGTATTGTATTTCTCAAGGTGGTCTATACCATGTTATTTCTAGAAGCTTCTAAAAGAAAACAAAAATGTCATTATTTTGGTACTTAGATTTTCGTCATTTTCATTTTTTGCGTTGAAAAAACTTTTCTTTCAAGACATGTTTAGTTGGAAGGAATAGAATAGACATTCTTCTTCTATTTTTATTTTTTAAAATAAAATTATATTTGATTAAATAAAATAATTATTTTTCAAAATAATCATTTTAAGAGAATCCTGAATAGCCATTATCAAAGTTTTTTGATAATAGTTATTTTAAATTATTAAAAATAAAAAAATTAATTATATAAATATATCTTTTTATAATTTAAAAAATTACTTTATAAAAAATACTGAAGTTATTTTTTCTCTTTCTCTTCCTCACTGCTTTTCTCTCTCTAAAGCACATTTATGAAAACGCATTTGCCTTTTAACAAAAAAAATGGTAACTAATTTTCATGCTCTTATTGGTTCGTTGGCCAAAGTCAATTGGGAGATCTGAAATTCTCAATCATGACTTTCTCTCTCCTTATCCACAACTATTTTAATTGCTCTTTCAGTCTTTACCACGACCATTTAAGCGTGATTAAGTAGAGCGCTAAAACCTAGAAAAAGAGCCGTTAGAGCCTGCAGTCATGTTTAATTAGCCGTTACAATTAGTGCCACGTCATAACTTCATACAACTAAGTACTAAAATTACCATTCTAGCCCATCCCACGGAGCCCAAAGCCACACGCACAAGGAATCTTCCTTTTCAGACAGCGTTCACACGTGGGATCCTAAACCCAAGTTCAGTTAAGTCATTGGATGAGCCTCGCCTGTGGGCCCAGCTAATGATGATGTGTTTGAATCGTATTGGGAACTGGACCTCTCCGGACAATCCGAGAGGCATCCTCGCTCTCCTACCGAGGGGCAAATTAGCGCATATGCCAATTAACACTAACGTCTAGTGGGTAGAATAAAGAAAGTTTTGTTCATTTCTTTTTTCTAAAAAAAAAAAGGAGAAAAAAAAAAAAGGGAAGAAAATATGATAAAAATACCTGGCGCAGGTTTGCTTCTGATAGTCCACCAGCTTACGTTAGCATCTCTCTCGCGCGGTCAGAGGCCACCCCCCTTGAGTTTCTAAATCTCCCTGATTTCGCCACGTGCCACCATTTCTCTCCCGCGTCGTACATCTATCCGTTAACCCTAAACTCTCTCTCCACTTTTCGTTTCTCTCTCTTCTCTGTAACTCTTCCATCGAAGAAGAAGAAGAAGAGAAGAGAAAAGACAAAAAGAAAACGAATATTCAAATAAAAGAAGAAAAAGAGCAACTTGAAATGGGGAAACTTCTCTTCGATTCGACGACCGTTGCGGAGACATTTCAAAAGTCATCGCCGACGGTCCCTTGGAGGGAACCAAACGCGGCGACTCTTGAAGCCGTTGATCTAGTTGACCAGACCACAACCACAATAGCCACCACGGGTGCCTCATGGGAAGACGTGATTGGCCTAGAGGACCAGCAGAGACGGCATCTAAAGAAGCTTCACGCCAAGGGAGTGCTATGGAAGCACCCGCAGGAGCACGGCTCTTCGGTGGTGTTCCGGCTGTCTCATGGAGGCGATGTGTCGGCTGATGGGAACTGCCTGTTCACGGCCTCACAGAGGGCGATGGCGCGTGAGATGGACGCGCGGGAGCTGAGGAGGCGGACGGTGAAGCGGTTCTTGGAGGATCTTGGATCTGCTAAGGAAGAAGAGAGGCAAGTGATAAATGAGGCGATTAGGAATATGTACTCGCCGGATCTGAGGAGCGGGTGGGGGGTTCACGTGGTTCAAGAAGTTAAGTTGTTGGCCAAGAAGGAGGATCGCGTTGCCTTGGACTCCGCCATTGACGAGCTCGTTCAGCTGGGAATGCAAAGGTATGCTTTCTGTTTTTTTTGTTCTTTGATCTATTTGGCTGATTATGGTTTGACTGTTTGAGGATTTAGTTCTTTTCAAATGTTAACAATTGGGTTCCTGAGAAAATGTAGGGAAAGACAGAATGGGGAATCAAAATTTTTAAACTTATAAATTGCTATTTCTCTGTCGAAGACTCAAGAAAGGCGAGAACGGAATTTTCTATCTATTTTTCCTTTTTATTGGGGAAAATTTTATCTAGGATTGTAGTCTCGCAAATTTTAGTTGACATTTAGTATTTACATTTTATATTTGCACGGAAGACAGAAAAAGAATTTAATTCAAAATCTAAAAAAAACAAATTCCTCACGACTAGCTGCATCTTATATTTAAAAAAATTTAACACATATATCGACATATACAAAGCATTAAACTTAATGGGGAATGTTTATATGGTGATTTAGATTGTTGCCCTAGTGCTGTGTTTTATCTGTTTCTTGATTATCTACTCTTTTTCTGATTGAAGAGAAATGGCGGCGGAATCTATTTACAAAGAGAGATGTATTCCTGTGAGTGATGGCTCAAGCTGGGCCAAATACATGTCGATTTCTGGTTCACCTGATGATGCATATGATATCATCACTTTGCAATATACTGAGGAGGGTTTATTCTCTGTAGATGAGAATAGAGAAGGTCATGCTGCTGCATTCGGAGATGACATTGCCATCGAATGTATTGCAACAGAGTTCAAGCGAGAGATATATGTGGTGAGGAGAGAAGCTTTGGCTTTTATCATAATTATCGGATTGATATATATTTCAATTTTGCTGATCTGATTGCTTCTTGTAAATTCAGAGGAATGGATTCAAATCTTAAGTGATATGTCAATTGTTCATGTCTTCAAAGCATTGCATATTTGTTTGGTATTTTCACAGCCTATTGTTTCATAACATTAGTTGTGTATTTTAAGCAATAGTCCTTTAGATTAGTAATCTCATGTTCATGTTGTAATCCATCAATACAGCAGTATTCCATGAATTCTGCTACTAAGATGTTTATGCAATGGAGAATTCAGGATTGCACAACTTTGTTATTGGCAAGGATGAAAATAGTTGTTAATATATGGCACCAAACTGGGGATACCTATAAGCATTTATAAACTCAGATTGTCTGATTAAAGCCTCATTCTAGGTTAATGGATTGGTCATTTACAAATACTATCTGTTTCACATACCATATTATATAGGAATGCGTGCTCTAGCATTTCTAAGCACTAATTGTCCATCTTAGATGCATTTCCTCTGGCCTTTTTACTGGTATACTGTAGTCATTGATCAAACTAGCACAGACGAAACTATTTTGGGTGACCATAAGTACCATCACCAAGGAATTAAGTAGAAAAACTTTATCATGTGTTATGATCAGTTACCATATGTGTGTATCAGAAAGAAGTTTGTGTATTTGATTGATGATTTAGACTGAAAAGGGTAAGGGAGAAAAAGGGGGGTAAAGTGATGCAGCTTAATGTGTTTGCAATGGAATCGGCACTAATGAATGTTCTTGTTCTTTATTAACTTCAGTATTCAACTTTTATTTTTGATTGAGCTTTATTATGTTAACTCATTTGTTACAGGTGCAAGCACATGGATCAGATGCTATGGTTGACGAAGACAGCTGTGTTTTCTTCCTTCCACATCGTCCAAGGAGTGAAATTTGTGAACCTCCCTTTTTTCTGTTCATGAAAGGAACAGGTAATTGAATTTTTGTTGGTGCTTACTGAAATGAATTTTTTATCAGGATGCAAGTTTACATATTT
The DNA here is from genome assembly GCF_000208745.1 of Theobroma cacao. Classification (NCBI taxonomy): domain Eukaryota; kingdom Viridiplantae; phylum Streptophyta; class Magnoliopsida; order Malvales; family Malvaceae; genus Theobroma; species Theobroma cacao. Next base: position 15,082,191 of record NC_030851.1, on the reverse strand, counting down.
AGATTTCCCTTGATGTGTAGGTTGGTGTGGTGCTGGAGCTGATCATTATGAACCCTTAGTTGCCCATGCTTCTTCACATGTTTCCCATGAGAAAGTTGCTCTTGTACTCTGAGGGCATTGAGTCCTACAGTTTTGTGGCTTAGAGATGGAATAGAATTAGTTCATTTTTTCCCCCCTCAACGTTTGGCATGCACTGTGGTTCTCCAGATTCTTTTTCTGTGAGAATTTCATTGCATAGCATTCTCCTCTTTTTTTTTTATTAACATTATCTAGAATTGGTTATCATTGACATTGAGTTTGCAGGCATGATGCCTGCACTCTGAGCAAGCCTTAGTATTTTGGCAGTGGTTTTGGCGGCTCCTTTTGTTGTGGTTGAGTTAGTGAGGGTGCTTGTAGCGTCTAAGGTGCTATTTCATCCAAGCTGGAATAGTGCCATTCTTGTTGTAATTTAGCTGGACTTTGTCAATTCAATGATCGAAATGACTTTTCTCGTCTGGCTACCTTTTATCTTGTCTAGTTTTCTTGCCGACCCATCATCCATCCCATTTTCAAGTCCTCAACAAATTGTACCTTCTCTTCCCTTAATTTATTTATTTTATTTTGTCACTGAATTGATCAATGACTGAATTTTTGAATGCAGTGTAGGTTCATTATAGGCCAAAGAATGTGGAAGAATACTAATATAAAGAAAGAAATGGAAAAGAGGATTCATGTTCAAATATGTAATAACTGCAAGTACTTGTTACTTCTACTACTACTTGTACTAATATATTTTACGAACTTATGAAGATGTCATTTGTCTACCCAGCTTTTCTTCATCTTTGCTGCACAATTATATCTTGTCCCTACTATAAATATATCAGAAAATTAAACCAATAAATTTGCAATTATTTTACCCTTAAATCCTAATCATGCCCTGCAACACACCAGTAATTGAGCTTCCAGCCATCTTTGTTTGTTAACTCTAGCGATAAACTGTTCAACTCTTTTATTTAGTTCCTCAGCTGGCAATCCAGCCTCTTCTTCAACGGTATCCTTTTCTTTTTCTGCATAAGCTTCTTCTGCAGCAACTCCATATGTTTCTTGGACTACTCTATCTTGCTCTTTCACCTCGACTTCTTTTTCTTCTTCTTTCTCTTCTTTTTCATCGGACTTCATCACTTCTTTCACTTCAACTAATTCTTCATCTTCTTCTTTCACTTCCTTATCATCACCCCTGTTGACTACTTGTTTCGATTCAGCTTCTTTTTCCACCTCTTCTACCCTTTTCTCCTGCCTCGTCTTCTCTTGAGGTGTCGAGACTGGGACTCCCCTAAGGCTTCGACTTCTTTCGATATACTCATTGTAGATGTCACCAGCTGGAGATGAGTTTGTGCCCGTAAACCTTGATTCTCCAACAAGGAAGATGACAATGACATTGACCACAACGAACAAGCACTTTGGATTAGAGAAAGAAGACCAAATACATGGGAGAGAGATTAAGAAGAAATGCTTCATGGATGAACATAGAGGTGGAAACGAAAAAGCATAGGAGAAAAATAAACTACAAGCTAACCCAGCCAGCAAATGAAGAATGAGGTTGTAAAGAAACTGATCACTTTTCCTATACTTGTTCATTGCTTGAAACTTCTCTGCCTTAACTGGATCCATCCTTAGATATTCTATTCAAGAATTAAAGTTTGTTTAGAGAGGATTTTTGGAAGGAAGCAACCAAGACGGAGATCTTAGAGGATTTAGCTAAAAACTCACGTCTGACTGAACATACAGCAGCGTGGCAACAACGGGTTATATAGTGGGGGAGAAAGGAGAGGAGGATATTTTGGTGGGACTCAAGAGATTCTACTTTTTTTTTCAATTGTTTTTGCATGAAATGGTTACTTTAGGAAAAAGCCATGGCAGGTTAAGAATGTGTGCATTTATAATTTAGGTGCTTTTGTTTTTTGTTAGGCCTCATTTACTTTCCACTGAAGGTTTTGAATTTTCTTTTCCACTACTATCACTGAGTTTGAATTTACAGGAACTCGTTATTCTCTTTTGCTTTGGACTTCATTGGTCAATTGGCTAGGTTAAAGAGAAAATTAATTATCACGTCCAATTCATGTAAACAAAGAAAGTGACATTGATGCTTCCGGCTTTTCAAGGGTGCATGCGCACCGCTGGAAGAGTAGGGAAACTTCTGCTTTGCATGCTTTTATCTCTATTATATGTTTTAGGTTATACTTTTCTGGCTATGATTGAAGCCGTAAGTGGCACGCGTGTTAAATGAAGTTACAAGGAGTAAGGAAATGCATAATCAACCAACATATCCATGAATAATTGTGTTACAGTTGTTCGTCAAATACAGTGGTAGTGAATGTTATTATTTAGAAGCAAAATTTAGCGTTGTGGCTACCCTAATGACAGTTCCAATGCATACGATATGGATTTTTTCTTAAGAGTACGTAGCTAGGTGTGTGTATATATATATATATATATATATATATATATATATATATATATATATATATATATATGAAGTAGAACAAAATTGAACTAGGATAAAAAACTCATGTTGCTGTAGCTGGTGATGGGTTGTAAAGCAAGCTCAATTATTTTCGAGTCATCGAGCAGACGATGCAGCTGGTGGATTTGAGGTTCAGTGGGCGTCAGTTATTTTGAGACTAAATGCAAGTCCTTGATTAAACCCTTAGCTTTCTTTGATTTCTATATTTTCTTGTCAAACCATATAGAGGTACAGGTTCGATGAATTCTGTGTTTAGAACTTGTGCAAGATGGATGTGACTTTGTACTACCTTAACTAATTAGACACCTTCTGAAAGAAAGTGCATTTGTGTTAAGGAGGTGACCGAAGCTTCAATAAAGAAGGCCTTAAAAGCTAGGGTGACATAAAGCTCATGCTTTTCGACAGGAGGATATTTTCGCATGCAGCATATGGGTTGTAAACAACTGAGGCAAGGGTTTTGTAAGGGGGCCAAGGCCGAGCTTCCATGTGCTACTAGATATAGGATAAGTATTGAAACATCCTTCTTTATTATTATTATTATTTTCAAGTTTGGAGTAGAGAATTAGAACATATCATTACATCATTTTGTCCCCAAGCAAAGATAATCATTTCGAAAAAGAGCATGCAGGTTTATTTACGATAGCTAGAAATCTGTTATATACGTGCATTCTATAAGCTTAATGTTTGTAATAATAAAATTATACTAGCAATTAAGTAGGTTTTGGGTCCTGATGATAAGAAAAAAAGTTGGTTCAATTGGGTCCAATTACAATGAAGCAGAAAGCTTGGCTAGCTTATACCACACATGATAAGTATTCTTGCTTTATTGGTGGTGAAATGGAAGAGAATATTGCTTTATGGAAGGCGGTATTCCTTGAGAAAAATACTGCTTAATTAGATACGTGAGTTTTTGGTATTTTGGGCTTACTATTGACTATCGAATGGCTGAAATTCCTTCCTTAGCACCTAAGAGACGCATATGGCCGGCAAAGAAAAAATAAGGGAATTTATTTTGTTTGGGGCACAACACTACACAAAAAAGAGAGATCATGATGGGCGGCTTCTCTTTTTGGTACCTAACATGCGCTGGTCCCTGCACGGACCAATTTTAAGTAGCTAGCCATTGATAACAAAATGACTCAAACAGGCTTAGTGTCAAGGTCTCAGTAAAAAAATATTAATTTCACATTAAGGGAAGAAGTCTTAATTTTAGAAGGAAGTTATAAATCCCACCTCGACTAGAGTGAGATTAGACATTTAAATATTTACACTATCTCTAGCTTATAACCCAATGAGATCAAAGCGGACAATATCTTATCGCGACACTCAATCTAATTCTTTATTTTTGTCAAATCAGTTACTCCTATTGCTTTTCAAAAAAAAAAAAAATACTCTTATTGTAGTGCTAACTAGTGACTAGAGAGGTGGGCATTTTTAAAAAAATTACTCTTATTGTAGTATTGACTAATGACTAGAGAGGCATGCAAAACGCTTGCCTAGTGATAGTGTCATGTGCCAAACTTTAGTTGAATCTCGTGTAGTTTTAAACTTTGAAAATGAGAGCTTAAGTAAGCCTAAAACCCCCTATAAAAGTAAAAATGCAAGAAAGTAAGAAGAAGGGAGAAAGCTTAGAGAAATGAAATGCTTTATTATTTCTCTAATGTGAGTACAAATGAAAAGAAAGCCTATTTATAAGTTGATAGCCCCCCCTTATTGGATAGGATTAGGATCCATGAAATGTGAAATTTAAATTTGAAAAGGCCTAATCAAATTCAAATAAAATATGAGTGAATCTATTTACATTTGACTCAACATTTATAAGGGTTCAAATAAGAATAAAATCCTTTCGAACATGGGCTGGACACCCAATTGGGCCTATTGGCCTACTGGTTGTTGGACTGCTTGGATTGCCTAGGCTGTCTAGGCTTCTTAGGCAGTCTGTGCTGTTGGCCCATTGTTTGTCTTGGTTGCTGTTGTTCAATTTTCTACTCACACAAGTGCATGTATCGCAAAGATAATATAGAGATGAGTAGAGTGTCGATCCCACAGAGAATTGAATTAATATTTACTGTTAACCACTAAAATTATCACACCATAATTTTATCTAAACAATTAAAATTAAAAAGAAAAATTTAAATTAATAAACTAATAACTAAAACTAATATATAAGCAAATTTTACTTCTAGTGATTAACAGACCTAAGATTATGATGTCTCTCAATACTTCATCTGAATATTGTCTCTCTCTCTCTTAACTTAGTTTAATGGATTAAGTTGCTAACCTAGAGTCCTAAATTATTTACGAGTCTCTGTCGAGTTTTTCATAAAAATACATTTCTCAATTAATTTACTATATGTCTATGCAAATTATGTTAAAGAAAGATTCATCAAGTTTATACTCTAATTTTGGCTACGAATAGCTTATAGGCATATGTCTATCGTATATGCAAATTAAACCACCTAATCAACTAAGTGTATTCGATCATACGCTATTTTATTCAAGGTTTACCTAAATCTCATTTGTCAATGTTTAATCTAGATTTCCAATTCAATCTAATTGGTGGCTAGTCAACTAGAAGCATTAAGAACAAAATAAAATAAATAACTTAAATCCATCAAACATAAGTAAAAGAGAGATAAATAATTCAGACTATATATTGAGTTCAATCATAATCTTAGATTAAAAACTTAGTTCTCCATCAAGTCATACATGATCATTGAATAAAATTTAAACATTAAAAACAAAACCAAGAAAATAAGAGAATAAAAGAAAATATAGAAAAACTCAAGAATTGTATTCTTGATCTCCAAATCTCCTTAAATCTTGTAAATTCTTTTTAGCTTCAATGACTTTGTGGCTTGACTCTTAGCTGTTAATCTGGTGTTTTTTCATTCTCTTCTTTAAGTCTTCCAAAATGTTGTTTTTATGGGCTTTGAAGTTAGGCCAAGTTGGGTGGAGAAAGAAGTCAATTTCAATTGGGATTTCCTCATCAAACTATATAAGTCGTAGCCTTGCACAATTAATTAACATAAATCGTAATTGCTTTAAGACCTTTATAGTGCATCAACTTCGATAAGATTTTTGACCATCCTACAAGCTGAACTAGCAAGTGATAAACATGAAAGTTTTAGATTTTTCTCTCATCTTTCTAATGGTCCAAGAATCACTTCATTTGGAGCTCTGTAGAGAAAGTTATGGCCAAAATATCGAAACATGTGCAGTGAAAGTTTGCACCTTGAAATTGCTCTCATTCTTCCATTAAAATTCTTCTTTCATCAAACACCTACAAAAGCACAAATAAATCAATAACAACCTATCTTAACCACATTAACACCAAATTAAGCATAAAATTAACTAAGATTAGATTGATTCACCTAAAATAACCAATTTAAAATAATTAAATAAAACCTACTAATTTCTTATGCATTACTACAAGAATTAAACTAAATTATTATCAAAATTAAGCCCAAATAACTCTATATCATAGAGTTATTAGTTGCCTAAGTTGCTGGCTTGCTAGCCTAGGTTGTCTACTAGCCTACCAAAGCTATCTAGGTTGTCTGCTTGCACACCAAGGTTGTCTGAGTTGCGTGCTTGTGTATGTAAGGCTTGTAATTGGTCTAGTAGCTTTCGCACCTTTTCCAGAACCTTCGACAGCTTTTAGGGTTGGTTCGGCAACTCGTATGACTTGAACCCATGTGTAGTGACATCGTTTTTAACTCATTTTGGCAATGCCCTTGTTGCTTTGTAAAAGAGCTCTACTTAGTCTTGGAACTGCCATAGGTCCTTTGTTGACTCTCAACTTACCTCACTCTTTAGAAAACCCTTCCATTTCACTAAACATTAGTGCTTCGACATATGGTTCTTTTCCCTTAGCACTCGATCAACCAACACTTATTCAAACTCACGTTTGTATACTGTTTTATTCTTATCGTGCAATTTGGATTACTCCTTGGCTAGGGTCATGCTTGTTCTCATGGTAGGGCTTCAACATCTTACATGGAAAACTGAATGTACCTTCGGCTTGGGTAACAACTCTATCTTGTATGCCACCTTTCTGATCCTTTTCAACACTTAATAATGCCCTTCGTAGTGTTAAACTAGTCCCTTATGGAGACCTTATTTTTTAGCACCAAGTGTAGCTTCACCATAACTAAGTCTTTTATCTCGAAATGTGCCTCTTTACGTGACTGATTGGCTCACTTTTTCATCCTCTTAGTCTCATTGTGAAGATATACTTGAACTAGGTTTAGTTGCTTTTACCACGTTCTAACATGTTTGTATGTCGCAAGCATTGGATAGATATACCTGGTTGCTATGATGCTTGGTGTGAGAGGTTGTTGCCTAATTACCAACTCAAATGGACTTTGTTCAGTTGCCTCACTCCACTACAAGGTGTGGGGGACTTGGGCCACATCTATCCACCTTGGCTAGTCAATTTACATGTTGCGCACAAAATGGTATAAGTACAACTCCAACAAGGCATTCATTCTCTTGGTGTGGCCATCTGTCTGTGGGTGAAGGCTAGTTGAAAAGTTCAGCTTGGACCCTATCATTTTGAAGAGCTTGATCCAAAATCTCCTAATAAAGCAACCATCCCTGTCATTAACAATGGTCAGTGGAATACCCCACTATGTGACCATATAGCTAATGAATAGTCTCATGGCTTCCTCAGCTAGACATTATTGACTAGTAAGGATGAAGGTAGCATATTTGGAGAAATGGTCCACCATGACCATGATGCAACCTAGTCCATCTACCTTGGGCATCCCATGATGAAGTCTATACTCATACTTTCCCATGGGTGGTTGGGTATGGGAAGTGGTTCAAGTAATCTTACCAATTTCTTCTACTCCATCTTGTCTTGTTGGTAAACTAGACATGTGAACACATTACTTTTTACATCCTCTCACAAGTGCGGCCAATAATAGTTCTCCTTGACCAATGCCAAAGTGCAATGAGTACCTAGGTGTCCAGCCCAACTCGAATTATGGCACTCTTTAAGGATCTCTCTACAGAGTTTCCCATATTGCAGTTAATAATAGTTCTCCTTGACCAATCCTCGGCCCTTGGTGTAGATAAGATCTTCATTAACCAAGAATTTTCTAGTTTTCCCTTCCTTAGCGTACTCCATCAACGACTATGCCATTGTGTCATGCAATGATAGCTCTATTATACAAAGTTATTTTATCACATTTTGAAAGCTGAAGTGTCACGACCCGGTACTCTCCTCGAGCTCGTAACAACCGTCGCAATGTCCTGATTGACATTCATTACCCGAAATACCAACTGAAACCTCGCAAAGCTTTAATATCAGTTTCTCACCTCCCTTGCGAGCAACAGTTGCTAATATCATATTTTAAAAGATTATACGCTATTTCTAAACCAAAACAATAAAAAAATAATTTTCATCTCTCGGGGGTATTTTGGTCATTTTTCTCTAAAATTTTGAAACCAACTAATAATGTAGTATGCAAGTGCAAAACACATATTTCATAATCAAAAATAAGTTTAGATGTCTAAAACATTCATTAAAAGTGAAATGATAGCTATTAGAATAAAATAAAAATATTGAATAAAATATTTCATTTTCTTATAAAATAATTTTTATAGAGTTACCGTAAATAATTTTTGTAGTGTAAAAGCTAAATAAATTCATACATACTGTAATACAAATAACCAAAGTATAAGATTTAATTTACAGTGACACGTGGGCTCACAAACGACCAAAAGTATCGGAAGCGGTAAACCTATAGTTTTTGAGGACGCAAGTCCAACTGTAGCTCTCAACGAAATGAGCTATCTACCGACTATCCTGAGCCTGAAATGGGTGGAAAGGAGGGTGGTGAGATTATATAATCCCAGTGAGTAAACAAATACCATCTAAAATATCTAAAGCTGAGTAAATAGAGACAGATAAAATAGATCAAGCAAGAAAAATTTGTGTTCTCCCATCACCCATCATTGGCCGAATCTTCCATGTAGAGTGTGTATGGTGGATTTGATTTTATGTCAAGTGAATTGGTTAGGAAATGATGAATTATGGTGAAAAAATCAAGTAGGAAAAATCATAGTGTTGATGCACCTACCATGGCCGAAATTCCCAAGAGAAAATGTGAAGATGATTTTGCTAAATTTTATGCTATTTGACTTGTGTTTGATGGTTTGGAGAATTGGAAGAAAAATGGAGTTAATTGGAGTTAAATTGGACATATTGGCCAATTAATCGAGTGATAGATCGAATTAGGCCAATACCGTTTTATTTAGGTACACAATTGAATTTGTGTAGAACACCGTATTTAGATAGTTACCCAGGTATTTCACATCCCATTTCATGCATTAGTATAAAGGCTGAATTGGTTTTACAACGATTTAGCACAAATGTAGTAAATGGCTTATTATACATTATGTCTAGGTGGTGAGCTTTCTGGCAAAAGTAAAGAGATGGTACTTGAGGATCAAGAATCGGAGTACTCGAAATTCAACTCTCGAAATAGTGAGTAACCTTATCATCATCTTGATTATCTAAAGTGAATTTTAATTCGTTTTTGTGATTTTATGGAAAATGTGATTAAATGAAATGATTTTATAAAATTGTCTTGAAATTGAATGATAGTTTTGAAAATAGAGTAATTGGAGACTACTTGCTGTGTTATAAATTATGTTTTGAATTGAATGGCTTATGATAATGTGGGCATGAATGGCTGGATGGGTATTTGTGTTGAAAATGTATAAACTTTTGTTTGCCTTGATAGGCTGGATAATGATAAAATTGCCATGTCATGCTGTTGAATTTTATTGTATGGTGGGTTTAGCTTGCTACAGCGGGCGGGTTTTGTGGATCAGCCTTTCTGAGGGGCACGAAATCCTGTTGTATTCTTACCTCGATCGGAGAGGTGTTGTCAAACCCTGCTTTATAAAATAATTATAATGTCATTCACATGCTCGATAGAATGTTTGTATATTTAGGAAGTTCGAGAAATCATTAAAAGACGATATTGCCCCTAATGGTACCATTGAGTCGATTAAGCCTCGAACTAGTTCAAATAGGAATTTTAAGGTGAAATTAAGAGTTTCATAGTTCAGGGATGACTTAAAATGGTAATTCGGAGTTCGAGGATCAATTCGGAGTCAAACAGGAATTTTCATTATCTAGGGGTAAAATTATAATTTTTCCACCCGCGGACAAAATTTGAGATTTTGAGAGAATTTAGATCACATTTGACAAATTGGAGAATGGTATGAGTATAAGGGATGAAAAATATGTCTATGGGTAATTTTTCAATTTTTGAGGTAAAAATGTAATTTTTCACTTTACGGGGGTAAAAGTGTAATTTTTAAAAATTTGCTCCACCAAAACTTTGAAAAAGTCTAGAAATTTCATGGAAGACATGGATAAGTGAAGAGGATTGAGTGGTAGAAAAAGAAAGTCAAAAAGATGGCTAGAAAAAAATAAAATAATAAAATATTCAAAAGGTAAATAAAATAATAATATTTTATTAAGCCTATTAAAAGGCTTGAAAATTCCAGAATTCTTCATTGGGAGGGTCAGCCAAAACCAGCAGGAGAGAGAGAGAAATAAGAACAAACCCTAGAGTGAGAAAATTCAAAGAAAAAGTGTGATTTTTCAAGGAATCAAGTGTTTAAAGGTATGATTTTTCAAGCTTAGCTTAAGATTTATCATTTCCATGCATTTCTCCTTATTTTCCATGGTTAAATTATGTGTTTTGATGATGGATTCAAATCTGATCATATGGGTTTAGAGAGAGAAAGTTGTTAGATTAATTTGATTTTGAACTATGTTAGTGTTTAGTGTTAGTTTAGCATGTTTATGAGTAAAACAACAAGAAAAATATTCATTTTCTCCATGAATTTCTCTAGGCCGAATCTAGCCAATGGTGTGTGAGGATGAGGTTGACTTTATTTTAAGAGAATTAGATGGAAAAATGATGAATTATGAGGTTGGAAATTAAATGGGAATTTTTGGTGCAAAAAAATTGAAATTTTTACCCACTAGGGGTAAAAGCGTAATTTGTGATCCGAACTGATAAATTGGACCACATTCATAGTCATTGAGGTATTGTGGATATAATTGGATAATTGAAATTGAAATGGATGGAATTGGAGTTGAATTGGAGATTTTAGAAATTTACACCGTGTATAGGCGAGTTAGGTCGGACACTGTGATTAAGCGATTGTCCAAACATTTCACACCCTATCTAGTGCATACGCATGGATAAGAGCCTGAAATAATATATATTGATTTGACATAAATTATTAAATTTTTTGTGTCATGTATTGTGGATAGGTGGTGAGCTATCTGATACGGGTAAAAGACTACACCCGAGGACCGAGAATAGGAGTATATCTACTCCTAGTACAGTGAGTAAACTTACTATCGTCTTAATTATCTAGAGTAGATTTATTTAATTGTGTGATTTTATGGAAAAATGGTTTAATTGGAAAATTATTGTGTTTTATGGGAAAATGGGATTTTATAAAATAATTTTATAAAATTTTTGAAAATTTAATAATGATTTCAAAAATAGAGTAATTGGAGACCTATACTATGATTGTGTTGTTTATCCATGATTTTACATTAAATGGCTTATGATAAATGTGGGTATGACTGGTTATTTTTATGATTTAAAGAATATGTGAACTGCTTTGATTTGCCTTGAATGTGTTAAGTGAGCCATGTCATACTATTGTGATTTTATTGGTTGGTGGATTATAAAGTGGGCACTGCAGTGACGGGGGTTCCGTGGGCCAGCCTAATTAGAGGGGCACGGTTCCCAATTATTGAGCTTACCTCGATTGGAGAGGCGCGTAGGATAACTCCCGAGGTAGGATTTGAGTACACTTCACGCTGGCCACCACGTGAAATTGGGACTCAGCCAACGCCAAGGAACGGCTGTGTTGTCAGAGGTGAAATGTGTTTGTGTGTGTGACAATAAACAGCCTTGGCGGTCTCGGTAAGATGCCTTCGCGAGGTATCCCCGAGAATGGATTTTTGGCAAGGGCCAAGTTTTTGAAAAGTACATAAGCCATGTTGAGTAATTGGATGAAATCCAATTATTTATATGGGTTGGGATGAATTATTTTAATTGTCTCCTATTACTCGGCTTTAGATTATTTTGATGATGTCTGTCTACTCATTGGGATTTTATAATCTTACACTTTCTTCCTATACATTTTTTAGGCTCAGAATAGGCAGTAGACTGTCAATTGCATCGAGAAGTAAATTTCAAAGTTGCATCCTTAAAAGCAAAGTTATAGACTTAAACCTTCTTAGTTATTTGGGGGCCCACGTGTCATTGTAATTTAAATTGCATACTCCAGTTTTCTATATTACAGTATGTATAAATTTATTTTTTTTATGTGCAGAAAATTAATTTTTGATGTTTCAAAAATATATATATATTGTTTTACATTAAAATAGATTATTTTAATTAGTATTTTTATTTTATTTTATTATTCAAAAAAAAAAAAGAAAGAGAGAGGAATGGAAAAACTGGCACAAAAGCCTTGCGAGGTCTCGAAAGGCATTCGGAGGAAGAATGTCTGTCGAGGCTTCGCGGAGGTTGTCACGGGCTCGATGGGAGTTCTGGGTCGTGACAAGCGTGTAGGGTAACTCTCGAGGTACAACTTTAGAGTTCACTTCACGTCAAACCACCAAGTGAGGGTGAATTCAGCCAACGCCAAGGTACGGCTATGTTTTTAAAATAAAAACATGATTTATGCGTACATGACTTTTTAACAGCCTTGACGGACTCGGTTGGGATAGCCCCAGGCCAAGGTATCCCTGATAACTGAATATGAGAATGATTTTGCCACGAGCCAAGCTTTTCAGGAAATCATAAGCCTCATTATTTATTTGGGTGAAATGAATATATTTTATCTTATTAAAATGAGTTCGAAATGCTATGAATCATTTTTATGCTAAGTTTTTGAGATTTTAGGTTTGGAATTTAAGTATTTTAGTTATTTTTCTCAATTTAGTTCAATACATGTTGATTAGTTTAGTTTAAGTTATTTTAGTTTAATTTTATGTTATTTTGCTTTAAATTACTTTAAGTTTAGTTATTGTTGTTCTCTTTTATTGTTTTTATAGGAAATTTGATGAAAAGTCCTTAGTTGATGAAATTCATGCAAGTATGGTGATGGCTTTATTCACACATGATGCAATATTTTTAGCATAACTTAAGTTACAGAAGTCCAATTCACGTGATTCTTAAGCCATTGGAAAGCTAAGAGATAGGGCTACAAATTTGGTACTTATAACGATGCCAAGATGTAGCAGTATCCCATTGTAAGACCTAAGAGTATGGTGTTACAATACTGGTGAAGGGAGGTCACAACGTTGGTTGAAAATGAAGCATCATACTTAAACCCAGCAGCACAACGCCAAAGAAGGCAGGGTAGTGGAGCCAGATAGGTTGCCAAAATCTGTATATTATGGGATTTTTAAAACTATGGCTTTTGAAGAGTATTTAAGGGACATTTTTAGAGGTTTTCAGGAGAAAATAGGAAGCAACTATTTTGGAGAAAAAGAGCCAAAAACAAGGCAAGAAATCAAGAGAATTCAAGGGAGAATTGAGATTCAAAAGTTTCAAACTATTAGTTTCTCTCTCTATTTTTATTCTTCTCTTATTTTCTTTGAGTAGGATTAATGGTTAATTTTCTTTGGATGATGTCTTTAGTTAATATTATTAGTTACGTTTCTAGGATTATGACTGAACTTAACATATAATTTGGATTTTTAATCTCTCTTTTGTTTATTTTTTTTATTTTTTTCTCTTTTGCTTATTTTCAATGGGTATGCATTCTTTATTCCAATTCTGTGTTTATAACTTACAATTGCTTGATCACCAATTAGATTGATTTGGATATGTAAATACAACTTCACGAAGGGAGTTTAGATTAGGCTATGAATAGACTAGCATGTGTTCAAATTCACTTAGATAATTAGGTGATTTGATTTGCATATAGGATAGACATATAACTATGTGTCGCATGTAGCCAAGATTAGAGCACAAACTTAATGAATCTGTCTTTAGTTGAATTTACATAGACATATAATAAATTAATTGAGAGGGATATTTTTATGAGTATCTCGACAGAGACTTATAAATAACTAGGAACTCTAAGTTAGCAACTTAATCCATCGAAATAAGTTTAGAGAGAGAAAGAGGATTCAAATGAAGTGTTGAGGGATATCATAATCCTAGGCTTTTAATCAATTGATTTTTTAGTGAATTTTGCCTTTCAACTTTTAGTTTTAGTTTATTAGTTCAATTTTCCTTTTAATTAATCTTTCAATTTTGATTACTTGGATAAAATTAGTTTGCCACAATTTAGTACTTAGCTTAAGTTGGTTCAATTCCTTGTGGGATTCGACACTTTACTTACTTTTATATTATTTGTTGCAATATGTATACTTGCATGAAGAAAATCTAACAACATGCAACAATCCCTTCTTAATGCATGGCATAGGAGTCCCTTAGGCTTCACTCAAGGTTGCTAGTGTGGCCATCCTATTGAGTACGTCCACTACCAAATTTGCTTGCCCAGGCTTATACTCCAACCGATAGTCAAATTCAGCCAAAAAGTCTTTTCAATGAGCTTGCTTGGGGATGAGCTTCTTTTAGATCTAGAAGTTTGACGTTGCCACATTGTCTGTCATCGCCACAAACGAAGCCCCAAGTACGTAGTGTCTCCGTTTGCGAAGGCAATGCACCATTATGGTCATCTCCTTTTCTTGCATTCTATACCTCCTCTCTGCACTCCTTTGATAGCAAAGTCTAATGTGTTAGCATGGATCTTGTATGGTTTAGTGTGGTTTGGAAACGCCAACACTGGTTTATTACCCATCGTCTTCTTCACTTGTTCGAAGGCTTGTTGGCTCAGTGTAGTCCACTCCTATGCATTTCCCTTCCTTAACATGTTGGTTAGTGGTGTGGAGATAGAAGAATAGTCCTTGATAAATCTTTGATAGTAATTAGCAAGGCCTAAGAAAGATCGAAGTTTAGGTACTTTAATGGGCAGTTCCTAGTCAAGTATGGCATTCACTTTGTCTAGGTCCATCTAAATGTGGTACTACTAATGATGTGTCCCAAGAAAGGTACCTTTTAAAAGGCAAAGGTGCATTTCTGCTTCACGAACTATTGTTGATTTTGCACGCACAAGCATACGTATCGAACAAGTAATATAGACAGTAAGTCCAAAACCATATCCTCCAGAGATTTGTTCCTAATTTTCACTAAGTACTAAAATTATGACAAACCAATCTTATTCAAGTAACTAATTTTTAAAAAAAATTAATTAAAACGAAATTAAAACAAAATACTAAATTAATTAACATAACTTAAAATTTACTTGAGAAAGGCAATAGATTAAAACTTAGGTTTATGATTTCATTCAACAATTCATCTGACACCAATTTCTCCTATTATTTACATTCATGGGTGGTTTTACTAATCTAGAATCCAAAGCTATGTACAAGTCTCTATCGAGATGCTTGTACAAATACCTAACTTAATTGGGTTACTATATGTTTATAGTAATCGATTAAATATGATTCATTAAGCTAGTTTTTTTTTATTTGGTTGCGCGTGACAATTAGCGTATGTTTACCTTAATCGCAAATCAGATTACCTAAGTGACGTGAATATACACTGTTCAAATCTTAGTTCAATCTAAAATCTCTTTGTCGAGTCTCAATTAGATTCACAAATCATTTAATCATTGGTCACACAATCAAAAGCATTAAGAGAAAATTTGAATAAGCAAAACTATACCCATTCATAGTAAATAAAAGAGAAACAAATATTTAGATTACATATTGAAATCCACCATAATCCTAGAAATGCAAATTAGTTCATAATATTTAAATAAAACATCATTCAAAGAAAAATTAGCCATTAATCTAGGTCAAAGAAAATAAGAAAAGCACAAAAGTAGAGAAAGAAACCAATGATTGAAGAAGAAATTAATGATTGAAGCTTTTGATCTTGATTTTCTCTTAAATTATCTTGCTTTCTTGCTTTTTTTTGGCTTCTCTTTTTAGAATAGTTGCTTGCTGTCCTCTCTTCAAAACCTCTGAAAAATGCCTTTTAAATAGCCTCTAAAAGCCCTAACTTCCAAAATCTCATAGGATTGTTACTTTTGGAAATCCTTGACTGTCGCGGCACTTAAAGGTTCTGTCTTGACTTTCATTCTCCTAGTGCAGTACTTCCATTTAGACGAAGATTTTGACTATCTTGCAGTCCAAACTGGGCAAAGTGTTAAATATAAAAGTTGTAGCCCTATCTCGTAACTTTCTAATGGTCTAATAATCACCTCATTTGGACTTATGTAGCGAGATTTATGCTAAAACAACCAAAATATGTGCAGACAAAGCACAAGTCCACTATGTGCCTTTTTTCACGAATTGAAGTTATTTTCGATCCTACTCGTACAAAAACATAAAAATAAACATAAATAGCATAATTATTAACTTAAAATAAATATTTAACCATAAATTAACTAAACTAATAAAATAAATAAAAACACTTAAATTCGATCCTAAATCTAGTCTAACTTAGCTTAATTAGGTATTTAATCTCCCATTAAATATATGTATTTGGTGCAAACATTAAATATATGTATTTGACAGCCCCAAACTTGAATCTTTGCTTGTTCCCAAGTAAAAGGAAGAACTAAAAACAAAACAACTAGCTAGAGATGCAATTCATCAAAGCATGAATTCCCTATTTTTCCTATAGAAATTATCCCACAATATGAACTCAAGGTGAAACATAGATAATCATTAAATTCATGCTCAATTCAATTGCAAGTTCGTTCTCAAATGAATTTCACAATATTTATGTGTGTGTGAGCAATCTTTTTACAAAGAATATAATACAATTCAGATAAGATTATGCTAATGGAAAATTTAGCTAGTGTTAGAATTCCATAGGTTTACTTTTCATTTCTTTCTTCACTAATGTAGATTAACACTTATTCAAAGATCAATAGGTTTTTATTAAGCTTGTAATGTAAGGCTAGAGTCTAGGTATGATAAAGGATATAATGTGGCTTAATATCACCCTAAGCACATAATTATTCTAGAACTTATAGAACTTTATTTTCCTTACCAAATACACCATTTTCATCAAATTTTTTTCTTTTGGTTCAACACTTCTTCTTTTTCTCTTTTTTTTTTATCACAATTTCACACCCCCAAACTTATTTCTTTTTATCATAGGTAGTGGGGTGAATTCTAATAATTTTTGAATTTTTTTTAGCAACTCCACCTTTTTACCTTAATCTAAATTTCCTAAAACAATATACATGCTTAGGAGTGAAGGTTGCAACACTGGAATTTTATTTTAAGGCTTGGCTTATTATTATGTTGTAAAACAAAGAAAAGGGAAATTAGGCTCGAAGGGGTATACTAAAGATAAAAGATTTGCAAAGTTAGCTTGAAAGGCTCAAACGGTGTAAAGATGACCTAAATCATGTCCCATCCTAAGTGTTATCTAGAATTTCATTTCGAGACAGAATTAAACAAATTCTAGAATTCTTGACTTCACCAAAATTAACACCAACATAATCTTCTCTAAATCAAATAGCAATTTTAAGCAAAAAGATTCTTCATGCATAGTTTATGGAAATCGCATTCTATAATTAAATTAACAAAAGAATATCACAATCACTCAATTTATGCATATATCAAATCAAGAATCAAAATAGCAAGATAATCAAAATATCTTCCTAGGATTGGTACTTAGATAAGTTGGGTGATCATTTATACCTCATTGTATCTTTTATTTCTTGTTTACTTAGAGTGTGCAAGACACTATAAGGGTAGTCTAAACTAGGGTAAGCTTAGGACTTGTTATAAAAGGGTTGGAGCTTGGGTTAAAAGCCTACCTTGTAAAATTTTGGTGGAAGCTATTAATTCCACTGGTATTAGTGAAGTTGGATTGAAAATCCTTCACTGGGAAGATCAACATAGTGGATGTAGGTCAGGTGGACCAAACCATTATAAATATTATGCTTTGTCCACTTCTCTTAACCTCTCTATACTTGGTGTCTACTAACTTCAACAAGTTTTCAAAACATCTATCTTAAATTTTCCAAATGGATTTTAAATCTCAAAAGCTACCCTTAAAAATATTTTTAAGTGTTATTCACTCCCTTCTAGCACTCTTTTTGGGACCAACACACTCACCACAATGTCAACGAACACGAGCCCCCTAGCTCGAGCAAATCATTTGGCCTTGATTGTGCCCAAGACCAAAGATCCAAGCTTTGTGACCTCCCAATCTTGCTCATCCTCTTCTTGACCAATGGCCACTAGTTGGCTCCTTTTAGACGGTCTTTCACCTAATATGGACCATCACATAGGAAACACGATCATGGCTTGGTCTCCCCATCTTTGGTTAGTCCAGT
Source organism: Theobroma cacao (assembly GCF_000208745.1). NCBI lineage: Eukaryota > Viridiplantae > Streptophyta > Magnoliopsida > Malvales > Malvaceae > Theobroma > Theobroma cacao. Next base: position 15,064,250 of record NC_030851.1, on the reverse strand, counting down.
CCTTCAGTTGAATGGCTTCTTTTCCTTACCATTGCCTTTTTTGGATTATTGATTGTGATTTCTACCACTTTTGCCTCTTTTTTTTTGGCTTGGAAGAGGAAGGCTTGAAGTCAGGCTTTCGTAACTCAACAAATGATTCTGCCATGGTCATGGCCTTCGTGATGTTCTGCACACTTCTCCTTTGAAGTTCCAACTTGGCTCATGGTTTGAACCAATCCATGAAAAACAAAGTGCTTTATTTTCACCAAGATCATTAATTTGTAACAATAACTCAACGAATTGTTTAACATATTATTTTAGCTCCCTTTATTGAGTAAACCTCTTAAGTTTTGCATGCACTTCAACGTTTGTGTACTTAAGGTGGAATTACTTTTGAAACTTTCAATAACTTTGCTTAAGTGTTGATGGTTGCTCCCCCAAGCTTCTCATTACACTTATGTCTTTACCATAGTAAGGCAATGTTGACCAAGTACATCACTGTGGAATTAATTTGTAGAGCATCCTCTGTGATGTCTATTGCCTTGAATTATTGCTCCAATCTTCAAAGAAAACTATCCACCTCCTTAGCTTCTATCGTGTCTTAGAATTCCTTGGGCTTGGGCATTTTCAAATAGGCCCCTAATTGAGTGGCTAGTACACCACCCTTTATGGTGCACCTTAAGTGTTGCGAGCTTGTTCCTAAGCCCCCATGCCTCCAACCATAATGACTCAACTAGCTCCTCCAATTCAACATCTCGATGGGTGACCATTTCCACTTATTCATTTAGCTCCCATGAAACTCGTCATCTCTAGACCTCAGCTCCTTCATGCTAGCCTCAAACTCCTCGAGCTTGTCTCTTATTTCTCCCACGACCACCTCCACCCTAGACATGCGGCCTTCAAAAGTGAACATTATATCGCTCAACTTACCTTGCTTGGTTGCACCTCTAGTCTCATTGACCTTTTGGATTGGTTTAAACTGGTGTTCATTGATGCCATTTCCCACTTCCTCGAACCTAGCTTTGATACCAATTGTCACATGTCAAACTTTAGTCAAACCTCGTGAGACTTTAAACTCTAAAAATTAGAGTTTAAGTAAGCCTAAAACCTTCCACAAAAGTGAAAATGCAAGAAAGCAAGAAGAAGAGAGAAAACCTAGAAAAATGGAACACTTTATTATTTTTCTAGTGTGAGTACAAATGAAGAGATGAGGTATATATAAATTGATGGCTCCCCCTTATTTGATAGGATTAGTATACATGAAATGTGGGATTAGACTTTGAAAAGGCCTGGTCAAATTCAAATAAAACCCAAGTGAATTTATTTACATTTGACTCAACATTTAAAAGGGTTTAAATCAAAATAAAATCTTTTTGAATGCGGATCGGACTTCCAATCTGGCTTGTTGGCCTATTGAGCTGCTAGGATGCTTGGTCAATCTAGGCTACTTAGGTAGTCTGTGCTGTTGGCCCGTTGGCTCTTTAGGCTGCCTAGGTTGTTGGCTTGTTGTCTAAGTTGCTTGGGATGCTAGCTTAGGTTGTTTGCTAGCCTGCCCAAGTTGCTTGGGCTGTCTGCTTGCACACCAAGTTTTTTGGGTTTGTGCCGACATACGCAAGACTTGCAATTGATCTGATAGCTACGCATTTTGTTTGGCACTTTCGACATCTTTCGAGGTTGACTCAATAACTTGTATGACATGAACCAATGTGCCATGACAATAGTGGTTAGTTGTAATGATGCAACCTGGTTTTGCATTGGGAAACATGAGTTTCGTACCTCCACGTACGATAAAAGCTCATGAAATTCTACTGATGAAAATTTAATTTCTTTGAATTAGGACCTGTAGATGCCAAATTTTGGCTAACTATTATTTCTTGAAGTATTGTGTTATTGAAAAACTACACTAAGTGCTTCAAATTGTTCTAAGAGCGAAAGCGCCCAAAGACGTACTGAGTGCAGAAGCACCCAAGAACAAATGTGGAATAGCTATTTCATACAGGAAAATGAAAGTAACTCAGAACGAGTGGTAGGATTCATGAGTTATCTTCACATTTGGGATGTTCTAGAGAGGTTTGATGGCTTAAATATGGAGTACATGTGCTTTACCTTTATCTTTCTTAAAAATACTTGTGGCATGTTATCAAGTGTCACTACTCCACTACCTAACTACATGGTCATTCTCTTAATATCTCATAAGCTGTTCTTTAATGTGCTCTTCTATGACAAGCACATTCTCCCATGATTAAATGTGTTATCCCAACTACTTCTAAGAAAGTGTTCATATTCAGTATAAATATGAAAACCCTTGGAGCTTGGGAGGCAATACGAAATTATTAAAAACCTAACATAGATTATCCTTAAAGCTTTCTCCATACTCTTCCAAACTTTCATTTTACTTAATTCTTTCCATCTGTCATAATCTGTCGCTTTTCTTATTCTTCACCACCTGCCACCAAAGCACTTACGTTTTAAGGACTTTTCTAATCTTCCTATTTGCCACCTCTAGTGCATTCCGCTTTACTCATTGCAGCACGTCTTCTCTCCTTATAAGATAAACCCTCCACATTTTGACGAAGCCATTAGGGAGGAGTGATTGTAGTAAATGAAAAAGTTAGCAAAAAATTTATTGTCAAAAGATATGGGGAGTTTGCCCAACAACCAAGAAATGACCATCCCCAACTATGTCCAGGAGCTCATGAAATGCTCCAAACTTCCCAAGAAAGGATGCAGTGCTAGAAGAAAACAATAAACGGATGATGGAAACCATCACCCAATTTGCATCCTCAATTACCACAACCTCTCAACCTTCACCTCTACCAATCACAAATGTCGCAAGCATTACCAACAATAAGAACAAAAATGGAAAAAATATAGGGAGCATGATTGACCAACTCCTCAATACCATCAATCCCTCTATTGTAGGCAATCCTGTCATGGTAACTCCTTCCATTAGTGTTCAGAGTTTTGTCACAAAGGAAGAGCTAGGAAGCTGCTCGAATGGAAGAATAAGAGTGTCAACTTCTCAGAGTTTGACTTGAAACTACCTTATCCTACCAAGGTAAGTACTACGCCGTACCCCAAAGATTACATTAGTAAAAATTCAAATAATTCAATGGTGAGACTGGTGATGCTCGAGAACATGTCATGAAGTTTGTGAAAACCTTGGGAGTTGCAGGCTTGGATAATGATTTAAAGCTGAAGGAGTTCTCTAAGTCCTTCATTGAGAAAGCTTACATTTGGTATGTTAATCTCACTCCTAGTTCAATTGACTTTTGAAACCAAATAAGGAAAGGTTTTTCTCTACCCAAGAAAAGGTGACCCTTATTGATCTGGGAAGAGAACATTAGAAGTCAAGAGAGGATTTTATGGAGCCCATCCAATAGTTTAGAGAATGAGTACTTAATATACAAGATTCTCATTATGGAAAAGAGTCAGTCAAAGTCTGCATCCAAAGTATGTTTAATGAATATAGGGTGCATTTGGAAAACTTACCTTTGCCACTTTAGTCGAAGCTGCGCGATAGACCAATAATACAGTCTTTAAGTTAAAAAGAGCTAATCGTTTCAACAAAGAAAAGATCCTAACTATGAATGCAATCCAAATAAGGGGTAAGGAAAGAAGAGGTCTTCGAGAAAACCTAAAGCTAGGCCTGTCAACTTTAAGAAAAGACAAGATGAGGAGATTGTTACACCCCTTCCATTCTCAATACCACTTGACATAGTAAGGGTATTCCTTCAAGAATGGATTAGAGATGGACAAATAAACTTGCCTTACATATCAAGAAAGCCAAAGGTAGAAGAGAAGTCCAATCCACGGTATTGTGATTATCATCATGCAATAGGTCATCCATTTGCTGAATGAAGAAATATATGTAAGATATTTTATAAGAGGATACAAGTAGGAGAAGTCCTAATTGGAAAAACAAGATTCAAAATAATCCACTCCTTGCTGATCTAAATGCCCAAGGACATGTAAGTGTTGTTATCAGTATTTAGGAAGAGCCTACCCCTTTTTTTAATTAAGAAGAGGATACACGTGCAACTATTATGGTTACTTCTTCCATTGCCACCTCACTCATGAAGACACCTAGCTATAAGCACTTTTTTTATCTACTTGGCTTCTTAGAGGAATCAAAGAGGAAGGTAGCCACAATATTAGTACAAATAGCCGATTTGTAAGATGGGGAGTGCAGCTTGGTGGGACAGCCTATGAGGAACATGGCAAGCGGATATCAGAACACTATAGTATTCACAAAACTAGACATGTGCACATCACATCCCTATCACAACAAGCCACTCTATGTGGAGAGTAGTGACAATGGATACCCAGTGTGAAGGATGTTCATTGATGATGGTTCCTCAATAAACCTCATGCCACTGTCTACTCTAAAGGCTGTGAACATAGACCTAAGGAGTTTGTGTCGTCTTATGACCATTACTTCCTTTGATGACAAAGAAATTAAAACTCTGGGACAAGTCTTGGTGAGTTTCAAGATAGAACCTATTCAAGACCAAACTTGCTTCCACGTTATTGAAGCTGATGCTGTCACGACCCGGTACTCCCTTCGAGCCAATGACAACGGCCGCGATGTCTTGATAGATATTCATTACCCGAAATGTTAACCGAAACCTCGCAAGGCTCTTGCATCAATTTTATGTCTCCCTTGTGAGCAACAGTTACTAAATATCATGTTTTAAGGAAATATAAACTATTTTTAAATAAAAAACAAACAAAAAGTAATTTCTACCACACAGGGGTATTTTGGTCATTTTTACCCAAAAATTTTGAAACCTGGTGAAAATACAGCATACGATCAAAAAATATACATTTGTTATCTAAAAATAATTTTAGTAATCTAAATCATCCATTTAAAATGAAATTATGACTAATCAAACTAAATAAAAATATTAAATAAAATATTCCATTTTCTTATAAAACAATATTTATAGAATCCTGCATAAACAATTTTTGTAGCGTAAGAGCAAAATAAATTCATATATATAATAGCACACTAAACCAGGTATACAAAAATATTCTACAATGACATGTGGACCCCAAAATAACCGAAAATATACAAGACTGTAGACCTTCGATTTCTAAGGATGTAAATCCAAAAGCAACCCTCGACAAAATCGACTGTCTACAGACTGTCCTGAGCCTGAAATGGGTAAAAAGAATGGGTGTATTTTTATAAACTCAGTGAGTAAGCAAAATTCATCTATAACATCTAAAGCTAAGTAAATGGAGACAGTTAAATCATCCCATCATAATATAAGTCATAACATTCAAAACTCATTTCAATTCATATAAAACAATTACATTTCATCAAAAACAATCAGTAAGGCTTATGACTCTTAAAACTTGGCTAGTGCTAAAACTCGTACTCGGTGACACCTTGGCCTAAGCATCCAACAGAGTCTGCCAAGGTTGTTAAAACAATATATACACATAAAACATGTTTTTACGTTTAAAAACGTAGCCATTCCTTGGCGTTGGTTGAGCTTCATCCTCACGTGGTGGTTCGACGTGAAGTGAACTCTAAATATACCTTAGGAGATACCTTCTGTGCCTCTCATACTAAGATAAAATATAACGGGGTTTACTGTGCCACTCTAATAGGCTGGTCCACAGAAACTCGCCCACTGCAGTAAGCTAATCAACTGTCCCACCAAATTAATAAGAATTTTGGCAGTATGACATGGCTAATATGATATTACCCAACCTGTGTCACGGCAAAACAAAACAGTTCATATATTCCACACAAAACACAAATCTAGCCATTCATGCCATCTGTGAGACCTTGACCTTTATAGACTCGTAAAGGGAAATATACGTGATATCCCTGATTAGGGGTAATTTCATCATTTCCTTAGTAAACCCATAAAAGTAAGGTTTTTAAACAATATTATGGTCTAAGTAGGCCTAAGGCATAAATGGATGGTGAAATTAGGGGTAAAATGGAAAGGAAACCAAAATTTGACTACAACTAAACCCTAGGGTAAGTGATGAATTAAGCTTGGTTTTTAGCTGCAGAAAATGGCTAGTAATTGAGATTTATGAGCTGTTTATTATTGAGTATGTTCATTACTTTTAGTGATTAAGATAGTGAACATAGATGGCCATTTAATGTGGCAATTGAAAGTTAGTTTAGAGATAGCTTTTAGGGGTCATAGTGTGTAAATTGACCTATTGCTTATGCTAATGTGATCCTAGGTTCTAAGAAAGCCCCATCATCTCATTTGGACAATTAAGGGAATTGGAGTCATCTAAAGGCTCTACAATCAATTGGTGAATGGACTGCCTTCAAAATTTGTTTTGGGAAATATAATGTATTTGCCACCCATTTGAATGAATTATCAAGTTTTTCATAAAAACAAGTGCCTTGGGAATAAGCTTTTGCAAAATGGTTTTATATTGTGATATGTGATAGCTATGGATTCATGCAATATTGTAGTATGATGATATATAAATGTGTGTGTTGTGCATGATGAATGATATTGTGTATAATGACTGTAACCGTGTGTGTGCACGATGTGGGGGGATGCACATGCTGGTGATAATGGTGGCGTGAGAGATGGATGATGATAGTGCCCGTGTGCACGATGTGGGGGGATGTACATGATGACACTGATTGTGCACGATGTGGGGGGATGCACACAAGGGTGCCGGCTATGTGCACGATGTGGGGGGATGTACATGAGCTGGATGTGATTATGATGTTGTTGATGTTTATCTATGTAATTATGCACATCTAGACTTATGAAATGAAAACTTATGAATGTGATATATGATTGACATATATGAGAAATTTAATACATTGCACTTTGGGAATTTTCATGTGCTGTATGTTTATTTTGTTGGTTTAACAGAATGGTCTTTTTGTTGAGTGAGGGGAAACTTTTCTCTTGCTGCTCTATTTTCGCTGCAGCGAGAAACTCTCGGGTTTGAGAACCTTCACCAGAACTGGTTCTCGCTGCAGTGAGATAGTCACTGTAGCTTCTGGTTGCAGCGAAAAAAGAATCTCACTGCAGCGAAAAACTCTCTGTTTCATCAGCGAAATTTCGCTGTAGCGAGAAAGAATCTTGCTGTAGCGAGAAACCTTCTGTTTCTGGGTTACAATTTCGCTGCAGCGAAAAACCTTCTATTTGGTCTCCTAACTTGTCCAATTGTTGCCCTATCTTTCACTTCTTTACTACCATACCAGAGCATGGACTTCCTACATTAAGGATTAAATGAGTTTAGTTAAAATGAGGAGGTTTAGTGAGAAACCCTCGACCAGTTGAAAAACCCTTGGTCGGTTAATAACCAAATCCCAACGTCGCTGCAGCGGAAAGGCATTCTCGCTGTAGCTACTGCAGCGAAGATTCGTTGTCATATTTGACTTGCTTACGTATCATTGAAGCTTTTATTCTTCAAATGGTTCGTTGTGTATGGATTCATGATTTTCAAATGATCAATCATTTAAGGGCTTGATGAGGGGTTTTTAGTAAGAATATAAACAAATTGCATTGTTTTGAAAAAGAATGCATCATGATTTCATTAAAGATTCCTTATGGTATGCTTGTTCCCTTCCTTGTTCACTCACTGGGTTTATACTCACCATTTTCAACTTCATATTTTCAGATCACGAGGCAGCCGGTAACTAGGACGAGGTGTGGTTATAGACTTGTACACATCTTTTGGTAGGTGTCTCGGCATTCAGTAGCTGTACATTCGTCCGAGTTCCTCCGCTGTAAGTCGAATATTATTTTGTTGTGTATAGACGAACCTAATGTAATTGTTAAGATACATGTTGTAAACAAATGTATATACACTTGTTTAGTATGCCAATATGAGATGGCAATGTTTAATAATATTTTGATTCTAAGTTTTGAAAAATGACTTAGCAGTTTATGATGGAATGATGAACACGTCGGACTAATAGGCTTGCTTGGGCTTAGTGGACTATGTCCATTGGGCCCATGTGTCGGTCATGGCCGAAATTTGGGTCGTGACACCATCACATTGTCATAAGCCACCAATTCAAACCATATATCAAAACACGAGTATATAGTCTCCACTTAGTCAATTTCCAAAACCAGTATTCAATTTCAAAACAAGTTATAAAACTCATTTTATTTAACCAACACTTGAATTTTAAAACATAATAATTTACCATTTAAACTCATTATTCTTTAAAACATAAAAAAACGAGTAGAAACAACTTTAGATAGTTAAGATGAAAGTCTGTTACTCACAATAGCGAGAGTTTGGAGTACTCCTATTCTTGGTCCTCGGGTACAATATCTTTACCTTTATTAGAGGGCTCACCACCTATACATAATACATGACATGTAATTCAATATATTTATGCCAAACTGTTATAAAACTATTTCAGGCTCTATATGAATGCATGAAATTGAATAAGAATTGTCTGAATAATCACTTAAAGACGGTGTTCTACGCGGGTTCAATTATGATCGGACTGAATTTGTATTCGACCTAACTCGAACTATATACTGTTGAATTAACCAAAACATCTGATTCAACTTCAAATACATTCATTTCACTTCCAAAATTCCAAATACACCTAAGTACCTTAATGAGCTTAATTGTGACCTAATTCACCGTAACCGAAATTCATTTCGATTTCGATATCTGATACCATAAATCATCAATTATGAGCTAAATAACATGAAATACAACAAAATCCATTATCAACATGTCACCTATAAAATTTGGCCAAAGAGGGTTGTTGAAGGGCATGTGATTTTCTTGCTTGTTTTTCATGCCAAACATCATCAAATAACTAAAAACACTAAGATATCATGAAATCTAGCAAAATCCATCACCAAAACCTCTCTCCCTAAGTTCGGCCAGCATGTATTCCCTCATGGAAACTTGTGTTTCATCCATAGAAAATCAAAAAGAAAGCATGGGTAAGGTAGATCTTAAGCTAAAACTGAAAAATCTTACCTTTGATTGTTTTGTTCCTTGAAATTTAACAAATTTCTCTTGGATTTTCTTCTCTAGGGTTTGTCTTTGCTTTGGCCGGCCATGAAGAATGAAATGGGAGAGTTTAAGTTGAGCTTATAAAGGCAATTATAAAAATATTAAAACTTGACATGTGTCACCACGTGATTAGTCCATGGTTAATAACTTAACAATTAAGCATTTGCTCACCACCACATGTAATTTCTTAATTATCCAAAGTATAAAATGATAATAGGTGAAATTCATGGGCTTGACAAGTGTTATGGTGTTGTAAAATTCCAAAAATTCTAATTACGTCCTCATGGGCACGTAAAATGACTATTTTGCCCTTATGCTCGAAATTGAAAATTTTCACTTCTAAAATTCAAATCATGCTCCAATTAGTCAAACTTGGTCAAAAATTTCATCCAACATTCCAACTTTGCCCTTAGGTAGCAAAATGATCATTTTGCCCATTCGTTATGAAAATTCCTAATTTGACTCCAAGTTAATCCTCAAACTCCGAATCATCATATTAAAACATTCTAAGGTTCAATAACCCTCAAATACATCCTAAAATCTCTATTCAAACTAGTTCAAAGTTTTAATGAACTTAATTGTACCATTAGGTACGATACCGACTTTTAACGATTCTCCGAGGCATCCAAGTATGCAGACATGCTATCAAGTAAATGAATGACATGACAAGTATATAATAGAGTAGGGCTTGACAGATGCGGCCTATCACCTCCTCGTAGAAAGGAAGTTCTTACAAATTCATAATATTATTCCCTTTTTGAGCCACTAATGCATCAAGGGCAACTAGAAAGGGAAAGAAATCTTCATTATAGTAACTAAGGCACTGTTTGAGCATTATGAGGTAAGTTAAACTGAAGCTTTTTTCTTTGAAAAACTAGCAGATGAAGGCGAAACTACCATAGTTAAGCTCAAATTGTTCCATTTCCATGATAGGAAGAGTATTCCTAAAATAAAGAGAAAATCACATCAAAGAAAAAAAAAAGAGTGGAGGAAAGAGAAGACGCTTAAAAAAGACGAGGGAAAATCTAACTAGAATAAGCTTTTATGCCCTTAAAGATGGGAAAATGGTTCATTGCTTATGATGGGATGGGGATTCTGGAAAAGCATATTTTCTTGACCTTATATCATATGAACCACTTGATATATCATCATCTTATCTTCAAGTGAAGCAAGTATAAGAGGTGGATGAAGCATCACTTGTAGTGGAACAACTTTAAGAACAACTGAAACCACAAGGTAACGAGTTGAAAGAGCTCAACTTAGCTGAGGAAGGAGAAACTCTTAAGCCACCTTTTATAAGTAAGAGCTTTTCAAAAGAATAGAGAATAACAATGGTTTAGTTGTTAAAGGAATTCCAATATGTGTTCGCTTTGGCATATGAGCAAATGCTCAGATTAGATGATGAACTTGTCACTCACGAGTTACATAGCTCTCCTAGAACCAAACTAATAAAGTAGCATGCAGGGGTATTTTTCCATGAAGTAGAAAGCCAATTAAAGGAGGAAATCAACAAACTCCTTAAAGTTGGGTTCATCAAGCCGATACATCATCCAACTTGGCTAGTAAACATGGTTCTTGTAAAAAAAAAGAATGGAGCAATTCGAGTGTGTGTGTGGACTTTAGAGATACAAATAAGGCTTACCCCAAGGATGATTTTCCTCTTTTGAACATTGATACTCTTATGGATGCTACAGTTCGTCATGAGATGTTCTCATTCATGGATGGCTTCAACGGATATAACCAGATAAAGATGGCACTTAGTGATGCAGAAAAAACAACCTTCAAAACCTAGTTTGGTAACTTTTATTATACAATTATGCTAGTCAGGTTGAAGGATGTAAGTGCAACTTATCAACGTGTCATGACAGCCATTTTCCATGACATGATGCATGATTGCTTGGAAGACTGTGGATGACATTGTGGTGAAGTCCAAGAAAACTCTAGATCATCTTGAAGACTTGAGAAGTGTGTTCAAGAGATATCGAGAATACAAGTTACGCATGAATCTTTGGAAGTGTGCCTTCAGAGTAAGAGTTGGTAAGTTCTTGGGTTTAGTGGTTCATTGAAAAATCATAGATGTGGACCTTGCAAAGGTAAAGGCTATTCAGTCAATGCCACCTTCATCAAACCAAAAGCAACTCAAAAGCCTATGAGGGAAAGTTTCTCACGTTCGAAGGTTCATTTTAGCCCTAAGGGAGATCATTATGTCTTTTAAAGCTCTTCTCAAGAAAGGGGTCCCATTTTCATAAGATGAGCAACAATAGTAAGCTTATGAGAAAATCCAAGGTATTCTTGCTTCTTGTAAGGCAATATCTATACCAATCAAAAGGGAACTCATGATGTTATACCTTACTTCAACTTTGCACTCGATTAAAGCTCTACTTGTTCAAAAAGTAGAGGGGTGAGAAAACTTATGTATTACCTGAGTATTTGTTTGCATGGGAGTGACTTGAACTATCCATCGATGGAGAAGTATTGTCTTGCACTGGTGTGCGTAACTCGGAAACTTTGCCATTACTCTTTGGCTCACAGACTAAAAGTGGTAACCAAGTCAAATCCGATCAAATTCTTGCTCCGTCGGCTAGCTTTATTTGAGAGGATAACAAAGTGGCTTTTTTTACTTGGAGAGTTTGACATTTGGGTTGTGAAACCCAAGACGATCAAGTCTCAGGCTCTCTCAAATATACTGACACATTTTCTATCTCAATTTGAAGAAGTGATTCCTGATTCTATTCTGAGAGAGCTCCATGAAGTATGCTCTGTTAGCACAAAAAAGGAGAATGGGATTTTCATTTTGATGGTTCTTTCACTGTTTGATTGAGGCATGAGGATAATATTAATTCCTCCAAGAGAAGTTCACGTGGAAGGCAAGTCACATTTCAATTCTCACAACAATCAAGCTTATTCAGAGGGAATGGACAAGGTAAATGTAAGATGTAAAGAAGATCCTCTTTCTTTAGCTTCCAAGCTGGATTTTCATTGCACCAACAACCAAGTAGAATATGAAGCGTTGATTTTGGGGTTATACACGGCCACTGTTGTTGGAGTCATTAGCTTGTGCATCCATGGAGACTCCAATCTTATTGTAAGACAGACAAATGGTGAGTTTTCTCTTAAAGAGCCTATGCTTGTGTCCTACATAACTATTGTCTAGTCACTTTTAGAGAAATTCCAAATGGTGAGATGCAAACATCTTAAGATCGACGAATGGACATGCGAACACACTTGCTACTTTAGCTTCCAAAATATAGACGTAGGAAGAAGATCGAGAATTGATGTGTAGCTATAAAAAGAAACTTGCTTAATCCAAGCTCTACTGCTATCTCACAATTAAAGCACTTCATTCTTATCCATGGCATGCTATATCATAGAGGAAGAAATGGAATATTAGCTAGATGCATTTCCAATCATGAAGCAAGGAAATGCCACAAATATGAAGTGCATGGACATGCCATACATGCTCAAACTCTAGTATTCCATAGCGTCATCACACCTTGGCCTTTCCACACTTTTGTGTTTAACTTGGTTGGATCTGTCAGTCCCCCTTCCATAAGACGTACATGGATACTCACAGCAACAAAATGCTTTACTAAAGGGGTAGAGGTTGTTCATTTGAAGAAAGCAATTGAAACAACTATGGCTAACTTCATTAAAGAAAACATCATATGTAGATTTGGAATTCCCAAGCATATCATGCCAAACAATGGTACTCCATTTGTTAACTCTAGTGTAAGGGAACTCTTAGGCTTTTATGAGGTCGATCATGTGAAGTCAACCCCTTATTACCCTAAAGGGAATGGTTAAGCTGAGGCCACCAATAAAACTCTGCTCAAGGTGTTGAGTAGAATGGTACTTGACGATCTTAGGATGTGGCAAGATGTTGTTCCTGTGGCATTATGGGCATATAGAACGTCTAAGCCAGCACCTACCAAAGCTACTCCTTTTTCTTTAGTATATGGGACAAAAGTTATACTACCAACAGAAATCCTAGTTCCATAAGCAAGATTGGCCCTAGATGCTAAAATGGACAATGATGCTTTACGAATGATGGAATTGAAAACATTAGAAGAAAGAATGGATAAAGCTAAAAAGAACTTCTCCACATAGTTGAAAAGGTTGAGTAAAACATATGACGGGCTAGTAAGAAAAAGAATCTTTGAAGTGAGTGACTTAGTACTCTGTGCAGTAAAACATATTAGAAGAGAAACATCATTAGCTAAGTTTAGTCCAAAGTAGGAAAGACCATACATTGTTCATGAGGTGAACGAGAGTGGATATTACAAGTTAGTGAATCTAAAGACTAATGCTATTACAACACCAATCAATTTTCAATACATTAAGAAATGTCATGTATGACAATATTATCCACTATTTGTCTTTTTTATGAATAACTTCTTAAAGTCAGCTTTCGCTTACTTGTCTTGTATATTTTACTTTAAATTCATTTTCAGTCACAGCTTTATCTATTTCATTTTGGCTATTTTTTGATAATTTACACTAAATTCATTTTTAGCCATAAGCTTTATCGCTCTTATTTTAATTGTAATATTATTGTTCCACTTGATCGCATGCTTTATCGCTCAAATCTTTCACCATATAATTCATATTTCCACCGCAAGCTTTGATGCTTATAATTTGGCTATAATAATATTACGCTAATGGCCGCTAGCTTTATTGCTCACTTTTTGGCCATAGTTTGCTATTCATAAATAGGTCACAACTTTAAACACTCATATAAAGGATATGTTATTCTCCTTCATACTGTTGGTCCCGATAATATGTGTTAGAAGGGGGTGAATAGCATAATTTGGCTCTTGACAAGATTGAAAACTAATTTTCAGAACTTAAGAAAACAAAAACAGTGTATAAAATACATAGCAATTTAGAGTGGTTCAGTCTAAGATCTACATCCACTACCTTGATTATCCAACCAAGGATTTTCCCACAAATCCACTATGGACCGGTGAAATTCACAAGCTTTCACCAAGCTTTACAATGGCTTTTACTAGGCTAAGCCAAAAACCTTTTACACTAGTTTTTCACGGGCTCAACTAAAACCCAATGTGGTTTTTCAAGGCTCAACCACAACCTTTAACAATCAAGCTATCCCAAGCTTGAACAACCCCTTAAAGTGACTCCCTCACTCTAAGAATACAAAAGAAGTGGTAAAAGAAAGTACCTATGATCACTTGTTGATCTTATTGGTACAAGATTGAGTGCTAAATACAAATGCAAAGAGTAGGCGTTTAAGTGTAGACAAGTGCAGTGAAGCTTTTCTGCTTTTTCTTCTTTTTATAGCTCAAATCTCATTCAAGGCTTCAAAAAACTTGTTTCTTATTGTTGGAAGACTCTTTTATACTCGGAGATGTAACTCTGATGGCAGTATGGCAGTTTATATCTGTTGAAAACAATTGAGGATGAGTTCTAGCCGTTAATCTGTCTTGTAGTGCTTTGGTTCAATTTGCAGAAAGAGAGCTCTTAGTCGACTGACTTGGTTGACTAAGTTGGTTATGTTTCTGGTTTATAGATTCTAGCAGAGAGTACTTAGTCGACTGACTTGGTTGACTAAATTGATTCTGTTTCTTAAACTCTTCAACCTGCCATTTGTTCAATTTGAAATTTAGTCAACCAATGTTCTTCTTTGTTTCACCAATAAGCTTCCTCCTTGTTATTTAGTTACATCTTGATGATTTTATCCCTCTTTTTCTTTCAAACATACTCTTTAAAGAGTTAAGAAATTAATTTCATATATTAATTTCTTACACACTCAAGTAAAGGTATTAGACACAAATAAATGGGAATGTTTTATTATCATCAAAAACTAATGGAGCCAACAATCTCTCCCTTTTTGATGATGACAAAACACTCATTGATTAACAACAGCATAGTGTCATTTTAAATTCTTTTTAGTTTTCTGCAAGAATTAAGGATTGCTCCCCCTAAGTATAAGCTCCCCCTTAGTGTGTGCATATTTTGCTTATTTTATTTCAGCTAGTTTTATTCTCATCATATAGAAAATGATATTGTATATTTAGAGTATATATATGTTCAGCAACATGGAGTGATTTGCAGCATGTAAGTATTGGCAGATCATCATTAATCTTTTAGCTTTAAATGTTGACAGATTTTAATCACTATTCCAGTAGCTGTCAATCAGCTTATTGATTCTAGATTTTGTATACATTATTGATGTTTCAATTGATATGTTATATACACCATCTATATCTATTTTCAAACAGAAATTATTCACAATACCACAACAAAGAAAAATCAATTATCAGCATATAATTCAATATCAATGCAGTAGCAGATTTTGTCAATAGCAGTAAAAATACCAAGGATAACAGATTTCAATTTCTAGTAGTCAAGCATCATAATCATATCAGCACCCATTTGTTAAACAACCATATAGATAACAAAACTAAAACCAAGTGTTCAAGTGCCACCATGGCATAAATAACAGTTAACCAACAAGTATTTCGAAACTATCTCTGGACTATTTTTGCTTCCTATCTCTTATTTTTCTAAGTTCATTCATCTTTGATTCTGTCTTCTTTCCTTTCCTAGGTTCATTCTTAGTTCCTCTACCCTAACATTTTTTTTAAAATAATATTATTCTTCTGGTTCTTGGTTCTTGCACCCATTCTATTCTACTCCCTTTTTTGTCAGCATCAAAAGGAAGGGCTTCTATTCATCTGATGTGTCAGAGGGTGAGGATTCAGCGTTGTAAAAAGGGTTAAAAGAAAACGAAGAGGGCTCTCGGATAGGTGATGACTGTCTTGGGGAAGGATTTAGGGATGACTTGTCTGAGACAAGGATTGAAGAGGAGGTTGAAATTGGTTTGAATTTCTCTGCCAACCTGAAAGACTTTATTCTTTTGAGAAAAGTTGTATTGGTTGCCATTGTCTTTCTGCCTTTAGTTGGTAGTTTTGCTTCAGTTGGTGGTGCTGCAGTGGCTTTGGCTTTCCCTGCTTTTGTATTTACTTTGGCAGTTGATGCAGATTTCTTTCCTTTTTCTACACCTTCACCAGCCTCTTGAGTTTCTGTCCTGGCAATGTCCTTTTCAACTTCTCCCTTCTTAACCATTTGGTGGAAGATATCCATGATGGAGACTTACTCTGAGTTTGGAAGAGAGGCCTGGTGTTTCTCTATTTTTGAATTATTTTTGCTTTGAGGTTCAGCAGAGGTTGTCTTGGCTGGATGATCAACCCCTTGGTGTGAGTCTTCAGTCTGTAAAGTACGACTGGCAGATTTATGGGTGAACCTTTAGCCTAAATGCCAGAACTTCCAATATGAGGAGCTGATTTTTTTACTGACTTAATTGAACTTTCAGCACCTTGTTGTACAGGTGTAGTGTTGAATGTGGCAGAACTGTCTACAGCCACAAGTTCAAATGGCATGTTTTCCTTTTCCTTCAGCTTGTTTTCTAACTCAGTGATTTTATCTTTCATTTATAGTAGCTTCACTCATTGGTTAGTCAACTTACCATCAATCCTCATAAGCAAATTAAAAATCATCTCATTCAAAAATCTGGAAGGAGCTTCTTTAGGTTGAGCAAGCAGATTGTGATCTTTTCTTGGGCCAATTTTAGAGGTCTTAATGAACTTTTCTCCATCGAGCACATACCCCATTTTGACCAAGCTGCCATACTGAATAGCTTGATCTCTAATTTTTACCAGGTCCATATCATACCTCTTTGTCCATATTCCCTTCTTCTGCATAAGGGATGTAATCACATTCCCATACGACAGATTTACCTTATCAAGTCTGCAAGCACTTCTCATTTTCTCAATCATAAATCTTCCCAAATTCAAAGACACTCCATTGAAAGCATGCTCCATTAACCAAAGGTCTTGGAGGCTGATGTAGTTAAGGCTTCCACTTCTGCCTTGTATATTTGCTGCTATGCAATAGTGTAGAATTCTGATCTGAAAGCTGGTTATCAAACCAAAATTACATTTCGAAGAGTATTTTTCTTTTTTTCCAGTGATGATCTCCCATAATGAGGATGGATCATATTTTGAGGCAGTTCAAATTCACCTTCTTCATACTCTACTTTCAGCAGGTTCCCTAAATCCTCAGCAGTCATAACGAACTCTTTTCCATTTAGATAAACATTCAAACCATCTTCTACATAGTCATCAGAATCTATTAATTTCTTTCCTTTCAACGCAATTCCAGAATAAAATTCTTTAACCAGACTTGGACTGTAAGATTTATTCTTAAAGGTGTTGTACCTTTTTAGTTTTAGTTCATTAAAGTACTCAAATAGATTGGTCTGGATTTCTACGTTTTCCTGAAAACTCTTCTAGTCAATGAATTTTCCACAAAAGATTAGTGCATTCTTGATATTTTTGAATCTATACTCATGCAACTTATTCCTAAATTTCAGAGAAAAAGAACTGGTACCTTTGTGGAGTGAGGGCTCTGTTTCTTTCTTCTTGCTAGTTTTCTACTTCTTTTCTCTAAGCTTCTCGGATATATCTTTCACTGAACCAAGCATGATTTTCAGTTTCTTCTTCTCACTTTCAGTTCCTGTTTCTTCCTCCATTAGCCTTTTCCCTTTCTTCTTTTCTGATATCTCTTTGCTTTGAGATGTTCTAGCCATGTTGGTTACAAAAATTTCTAAGGGTTTGAGTCTGTTTCAGAGGCAACCAGTGAGATTTAGGTTTTTGTTTTTGGAGCAATGGGTTTTAGAGGCAAAATGAGTAGAGGTAGTCTGTAGTTATTGCAAAGAAAAACTGCTCATCTTCCTTTAAGTACTGCCTTATTTTATTTCTTAATAATTTCAAACTTCCCTCTAAAATTTGGTAATTTACCCTTGACAATTTTTCTTCATTCTTTTTGCATCCGGTAAACACATATTTTTACCACATTTCACTCTTCTTTCTCTATACTTACTGAGTCTTATTATTTAAGACTGTCAGACCACTCTTAGTTGACTGAGAAATCCTTAGTTGACTGAAAGCATTCTGTTTCTTATGAGAAAGCCAAAGGTTTTCTAAGCTCATTTCCTCCATTTATTTTTTTAGGACTTTTACATCATCATCATCATCATGAACTTCTTTTTGCAATGCATTTGACTCATCAAAAACTACATGAATTGATTCTTCAATAGTCAAGGTCCTTTTGTTAAAAACTCTATAGGCCTTTGAGTTTAAAGCATATCCTAAAAATATTGCTTCATCACTCTTTGCATCAAACTTCCCTAGGGGCTGTTTTCCATTGTTCAATACAAAGCATTTACAACCAAAACTCCTAAGGTGAGAAATATTTAGTTTCCTACCTTTATAAAGTTCATATGGTGTCTTTGAAATCAAGGGCCTTATTGAGACTCTATTAAGAATATAAGTTACTGTATTTACTGCCTCAGCCCAAAGCTATTTAGGTAGGTTATTCTCACATAGCATGGTCCTAGCCATTTCTTTCAAGGTTTGGTTTTTCCTCTCTACAACTCCATTTTGTTGGGGTGTTCTAGGTGCAGAAAAGTTGTGATCCAACCCTTTTTCATTGCAGAACTTTTCAAACTCATCATTTTCAAATTCTTCTCCATGATCACTCCTTATGCTCACTATGGCTAGTCCTTTTTCATTTTCTACTTTTTTA
This sequence comes from Theobroma cacao, assembly GCF_000208745.1. Taxonomy (NCBI): domain Eukaryota; kingdom Viridiplantae; phylum Streptophyta; class Magnoliopsida; order Malvales; family Malvaceae; genus Theobroma; species Theobroma cacao. The sequence goes on along the minus strand of NC_030851.1, from coordinate 15,045,674 downwards.
CAATGACTTAAGAATGCATGTGGAGCATTATTCTTATGAGCAAGAAAATACACCCAAGTGTATCTAGAATAGTCATCAACTATAACAAAGCCATACGATTTTCCTTCTAAGCTAGTTGTGCTTATTGGACCAAATAGATCAATATGAAGCAATTCAAGAGGTCTAGATGTTGACACAATTTTCTTCTACTTAAAGGATGTCCTAACTTGTTTTCATAGTTAGCAAGCATCACATATCCTATCATTTTCAAATTTTAACTCAGGCAGTCCAGCAAGATTTTTCTTAATTAATTTTGACATAGTATTCATACTCACATGTCCTAATCTCCTATGCCATAGCCAACTATCATTTTTAGCATTTGCAATAAGACATACTTTACTATTAACTTCAAGATCTTCAAGAAAAATTACATACATATTCTTTAATCTATTTCCTATAAATGAGATTTTATTTGTATTCATATCTATCACTTTACACTTAGTTGAATCAAAGCACACTCTAAATCCTTTATCACATAATTGACTAATACTTAGTAAATTATGCTTTAAGCCTTTAACCAACAACACATGACTAATTTGAGTTTGGGAATTCTTACCAACCGTACCTATACCATGAATTCTTCCTTTTGAATTATCTCCAAAGGATACGGTTCCTCCCTTTCTCTTATTCAGTTGAGCAAACAACATTTCATGTCTTGTTATGTGCCGTGAACAACCACTGTCCAAGTACCAAGGCTGTTTCTTCTTGAGTTGAGCTTTTGAACATGTCTCCTTTAAGTCTAGCTCAACCTACAAAATAGAATTTCAGTTTTTCTTTATAGGTACCCATACTTTGATGGGTCTTTGAATGTTAGTTGCAACAAAGGATCCCTTAGGAACCCAGACTTTCTTAACTTTCTGCACTGTTCTTTTCTTAAAACACTCATATGATAAATGACCATGTTTACCACAATTATAACATCTAAGTAATGCTTTAGTTGAACTTTTATTGTGGTATACATCTCTTTTTGACGATTCATTTTTCAAACATTTAAGAGCTGTATTTTCATCAATAGTTATTTGCAAAGCTTCAGACTTGTTTTCCAGCTCTTGTTTTAAAACCTCAAAGTCTGTTTTTGAGTGTTCTAACTCAATTTGTAAAATATTTCTTTGCTCAAAAATAGAAGTAAACTCTTGTTTGATTTGTTCCAAATCATTTTCAAGAAATGCAGCCTTTTTCTTTAATGATATGTATTTTGAAAAAAGTTTTTCAAATTCATCATAAAGGCATTCATACTCATCTTGTAAATCATCATAAGAATTAATGCAGGGAGATGAAGGTACCTTTGTTTCATCCTCTTGTGCCATTAAACAAATGTTTGCTCTTTTCTCAGATTTTTCATCATCAGTTTCAGAGCTTGATGTGTCATTGTCCGACCATGCAGCAGCCACCATTGCTTTCTTGGATTTCTTATTTTTCTTGGGGGTTTCATCCTTCAGCAATGGACATTCGGACTTGAAGTGACCAGGTTTTTTGCATTTATAGCAGATCATCTCCTCATTTTTGTTGGAGTCATTTTTGTTCCTCATTTTCCATGAAGCACCTTGGTCTTTCCTAAAACCTCTTCTAGTTAGCCTTCGATTTCTTCGGCTCATTAGCTTTCTGAATTTTCTTACAACTAGAGCTAATTATTCATCATCGTCACAGGAAAGCTCTTCCAGCTTTTCTTCAAGGATGCTGGCTTTAAATGCAATGCTCTTTTTCTTTTCCTTTGCTTCCCTTCGGTCTTCTTCTTCTTCTTCCTTAAGCTCCAGCTCATGAGTGAGAAGAGAACCACAAATCTCATCGAGAATGATGATGTTCAGATCTTTAGCCTCTATAATGGCAGTCACTTTTGGTTTTTAGGATTTTGGTAGGCATCTAAGCAGTCTTTTAACTAATTCATGTTCAGGGATAGGCTTGCCTAGCTGACTTAATTTATTTGTAATGTTTGTTAACCTATCAAACATGCTGGTGATGTCTTCACCATGCTCCATTTTGAACATTTCATAACTATGTGTTAAGAGAGCAATTTTGGACTCCTTTACTTGAAAAGTCCCTTCATGGATTATTCTAAGTTTTTTCCACACTTGTTTAGCTGTTGTACAGCTTGAGACTTTGTTAAATTCAGTGGGGGTCAAGGCACAATGTAATGTGTTGATGGCCTTAAAGTTTATTTGAACTTTCTTAGCTTCAGCCTTAGTCCATTCAGACATTGGCTTGGACATCAACTCATTTGTCACTACATTCACGATTGAGGGCATAAAGGGTCCATCAGTTATGACGTCCCACATTTCATAATCTATAGCCCAAATATAGATTGACATTCTAGAGCTCTAATAAGGGTAATTGGAGCCATCAAACAGAGTTGGTCTGTTTGTTGATTGTCCCTCAACAACTATGGTTTTTTGTTGAGCCATTTGGATCTTCCCAAAAGATGTTAAGCCTTAAAAACAAGGAACTAGCTCTGATATCAATTGTTGGTCCCGATAATATGTGCTAGAGGGGGGTGAATAGCACAATTTGGCTCTTGACAAGATTGAAAACTAATTTTCAGAACTTAAGAAAACAAAAATAAAGTATAAAATGCACAACAATTTAGAGTAGTTCGGTCCAAGACTTACATCCACTACCTTGATTATCCAACCAAGGATTTTCCCACAAATCCACTATGGACCGGTGAAATTCACAAGCTTTCACCAAGCTTTACAATGACTTTTACCAGGCTCAGCCAAAAACCTTTTACACTAGTTTTTCACGGGCTCAACCACAACCTTTAACAATCAAGCTATCCCAAGCTTGAACAACCCTTAGAGTGACTCTCTCACTCTAAGAATACAAGAGAAGTGGTAAAAGAAAGTACCTATGATCACTTGTTGATCTGATTGGTACAAGATTGAGTGCTAAATACAAATGCAAAGAGTAGGCGTTTAAGTGCAGACAAGTGTAGTGAAGCTTTTTTTATTTTTCTTCTTTGTATAACTCAAATCTCATTCAAGGCTTCAAAAAACTTGTTTCTTATTGTTGGAAGACTCTTTTATACTCGAAGATGCAACTCTGATGGTAGTTGGTAGTTTATATCCGTTGGAAACAGTTGAGGATGAGTTCTAGCCGTTAATCTATCTTGTAGTGCTCTGGTTCAATTTGCAGACAAAGAGCTCTTAGTCGACTGACTTGGTTGACTAAGTTGGTTCTATTTCTGGTTTGCAGATTCTAGCATAAAGTACTTAGTCCACTGACTTGGTTGACTAAATTGATTCTGTTTCTTAAAGTCTTCAGCTCGTCATTTCTCCAATTTGAAATTTGGTCAACCAATATTCTTCCTTGTTTCACCAATAAGCTTCCTCCTTGTTATTTAGTTACATCTTGATGATTTTATCCCTCTTTTTCTTTCAAAAATACTCTTTAAAGAGTCAAGAAATTAATTTTATATATTAATTTCCTACACACTCAAGTAAAGGTATTAGACACAAATAAATGGGAATGTTTTATTATCATCAAAAACTAATGAAGCCAACACATACTAGATTGAGGATTGTTCTCCCTAATATGAAGTTGTGAATCCTTTTGGCCGTATACAGTGATACTTGTGAAACAATCATATGTTTGTAAAGAATGAAATATGGAACATAATATCTCAATAAAACCACGAAAAAAGTAAAGTAAATATTTACTATGGAAAACAAGTCTACAATGTTAGAAAAAGAAGAACAAGAACAATCTAGTTAAGTATGAAGTTCAGAGAGGAGGAGGATCTATCATTCTCAAAATTGGAGAGGCTATCTAATTTTCCTTGCAACACCACTTTCCTTACATCAAGTTCTTTTATCTCAACCTCTATGCTAGGTTTGTCAATCCTCATCATAATGTATCATTTGGCCTTGGCTATTCAAAGGTCCATGAGATCCACCATCTTCTATAATTCTTCAAAAGAAATGTTTGCCCATGGGGAAGAAGCAATCTCTAAGGCACTACCCAAGCTATCCATAATAGCTTTGTTCATGAATTTGTCTATAAAATGCCAAAATTGACCTTCTACTTTGTAGATACGCTCCAAAAGCAGAAAATGTTATGGTAAGACTAGAATGCCATGAAAGTCTTCCAAATGAGTATTAGAAGTATCATTTCTATATTTTACCAAAAAAAAAAAGTGACACATAATGAGTACTAAGAAGGGGCATAAAAATATTTAAATAAATAATATTTGAGTTATTTAGAATATCTCTACAAGAAGAATAAGCCTTACGAGTACTATTCAGAACACTCTTAGTTGAAGAAAAAGAATTATGAGTAGAATTCAAAACACCTTTAAGAGAAGAAGTATTACAAGTAGAATTTGGAACACCTCTAAAAGAAGAAGCATTGCGAGTAGCATTCATAACATCCTAAAGAAAAAACACATTACGAGTAACATTCGAAAAACCCCTAGAAAAGGTGGCGTTGCAAGTAACACCAAGAGTAGCATTAATTCAAAAGTTATTCTGAATGCTTCGAGTAACTTCAAAGGTTGCTTCAAAAAAGATACTTGCATTGTTATGTTAAGGCATTCCAAAGCCAAAATCGATCCCAAGAACACTCTGATCAACCTTAGTAATGGCATTTTCATCATCATCACTAACTCCAGTAATGGCATTCACATCATCACCACCAACTCTAGTAGTGGCATTCACATCATCACCACCAACATTTTGCATAGTAGAATATAGAAAATCAATCATATTTATCAAACCTTCTTGTATACCATTACCATCATTGTTCCTCCCAAACTCAAACATTCATGTTTGGGAAGCCTATCATCAATTGACTCATCACTGGACTTATAATCATTCTTGTGGTCACATAATTCTTCTTCACTCTTAAACTCTAAGATATATTGTCCCTCCACTTCTGCACCTGGAGTTAACTCTCCTTTAATAAAAAAGAGGAGTTCAATATCAAGGTGAAAATGTAATGAAAAAGGTAAATGAAGAGAATAAAAAAATAAGCTTACTTGACAAAAGGTTTTGTTACTCTTAAAGCAAATCAAGAAAAACAACACGTCATTACTACTAATAGAATGAGCATGCAATTGCACCTTAGAATTAATCACAATAGATGAGGTCCATTCTTGAAAATACTTTCCCCAATAAGCATACCAACTAGTAGTGTAAGCACTTATTCTGTCAAAGGTATGGTAGTTTTTGAACTTATCCACATTATGATCGAGCACACTAATAAGAAATAAAGAAGTACAAGAAGAGAAGTTTACGAGCAAAGGTGGTCTAGGTGGAGTTGGCTGATCATATCCAAATTGGCGTGCCACTCTATAAGAAGAGTATCCTTTGACAAACAATGAATTTCTATCAGCATTTGAACTAGTCGTTTCAATAATGGAAGGCAATTAAGAAGAATGAATCTACATTAAGAAGTTCAATTTGCCTAAGCTCAGTTTTTTAGTCTCAAATGCTCTCCTATCTTAATAAATAGTTGGATCACCAACACCATTGTTTGATCTCACATAAGGCCTTATAGTAAACTGATATGCTTAATCCAACATCTTAAGAATGTTGTCTGTGGAAGTCTAGTCATGCCACACCCAAACTTTATTAGTATCCCTCAAAGCCTTATTTGTATAAGAAGACACAAAAAACTGATACACGTCAGAAACGGGGGCACAACTACGAAATTTCTCCCACAAACACATCTAAATGAATGATACATCCACATAAGTCAAAACTCTATATAAGCTAATAACTCTATTATATGGAGTTATTTAACTACATATTGAGATGATGAAATAGCTACATCATCATGTTTTGAGTCAATGTTAGATAGTTTTTAGGTTTTTGGTTAATTAGTTTAAAGCATGTTGATGTACTTTAATTTTGTTAATTTTAACTCAAATACATGTTGAAAGTCTCTATTTAAGTCAATGTTGATTTGGTCTTTGATATTGTAGGTTCATATGTGCTTAAAGTTGAATGTTGGTGAATAAGGCAATGGAGACCAAGTGTAGACTTTCACTTAATATGTTGCAATTTTTCGGTCATCCCTTGAGCTACAAAGATCCAATCAATGTGATTCTTAAACCATAAGAAAGCTAAGAGGGAGGCCTATAACTTTCATGTTTACCATTCCACCCAAATCATCCTCAATGTAGGAGAAAATTGCTTTGCAAGATGAAGTACTGCAGTAGTCTACACCAAGGCAACTTTAGGAAGAGCAGTGCCAGCAGTGCTTATGGATGCATCAAGATTCCCATACAATTTCCTGAGAGTTCAGCATTGTAGTGCCTAAATAGGAGTACCACCGTGTCAAATGGAAGGCAAGAAAAAAAATATTTAAGTCAGGAATGCTGTGATGCCCTTGGAGCAAGGCTGTGACTCTTTGGCATGGATTAATGAAGTGTAGCCAATCGAGAAATAAGTGTTTAGGGTTTGTTGGTGGCTATAAATAGGTCTTTTTCAACAATTGAGAGAAGAGGTTCAAAGAAGCAATGAACGACAGTTTTTGAGAGAAAAGAAAAGGGTTTTCAAAGAGAGAAACAAAAAGAAATCAAATGAATCGAGGATCTAGAATCGACAGAGGATTTGATTTTTCTTGACTTTTCATTTCTTTCTTGTTATTTTGCTATAGCAATGATCTTTTCTCCTGATTTAATTATGTTTGTTGTAAATATAATGATGAACTAATTTTGTTTTCTAGGATTATGGGATATTTCATTTTGTAGTTTGATTATTTGAAATTTTCTTGCTTAGTGTTAATGGAAATCACATGGTTTATTCAATTCTGCACTTAATATTTTTCACTGCTTGATCACCAGTTGAAATGTAGTGAGTCTTTAAATGGAACTCGACAAAGAGAGTTTAGAATAGACCATAGTTTTGTATACCCTTTGTTCGATTCACTTCGGAGTTAGGTGATAGTTTCATGTTTAGGAAAGACATATACCTAAATACCTTAGGCAACCATATTAAAACACAAACTTAATGAACTTTTTCTAGTTATTTTGCATTGACATATGGGATTAATTTAGAAAAGGTATGTGTGCATGGTCTTGACAGATGACGTGTATATAGTTTGGATTTAGGTTAGTCATGTACTTCATTAATCTAAGTTAAAGACATGATTTAAATCACAAAAAATTTTGAAAGACACTATAATCCTAGGTTTTGAGTAACTATTTCTTTTACTGACATTTTGTTCTTCATAATTTATTTAATTAGTTATTTTTAATTTAATTAATCCTTTGAAATTGAGTGCTTGGATAAGATTTCTTTTTTAGAAGTTTAGTACTCAATAATGTGAAATCCCACCTTGAGTAAGAGGATAAGTTAAGAAATCCTTAGGTGAGTATATGGATTACATATTTTGAACACTGAATTTAGTTTTAACCTTCAAAAGAATTCATTGACACTTTTGGTTGTTTGTCACTTTTGAAGCAAAAAATTATCTAAGTTTAGAATGGATTAAAATATGTGATTTTCATAGAATAATCTTTTGCAAATAAAAAATAGCGATGATGATTCCCTTGAATTTTTTATGACCAAATATGATTCTTCCATAATTATTGAAATACGTTTACTATAGTAAATGGGAGCAGCAAATTTAATTTCGATCGAACTTTTTCGATTTTGTTCTTGACACTAAAATTTAGATTTTGATCTTTATGGATTTTGATTTTTTTGATATTTTTATTTAATCCAAGTGGGTGGTTGTTTGCTTATTTATATTAAATATCTTAACTAAATGGAGAGTAAAAAGGAAAGAAGTAAAAGTGAGGGCATTTACTTAAATGGTATATAATGTAAATAAGTTTGGCAGGTTTTATAGGTAATCTGTCTCAAAAACTGCATTCTGTTTCAAATGTATCAATATATGTTTATGATGTATCAATACATATGGTCATGTATCAATACATGTTCATAATGTATTGGTACAATTTTTCCAGAACGCAATGTATCGATACATGGCCTAAATGTATCGATACATTTCGTCGATTTTGGAAAAATAAAAGGGACAGAACTATATTTTCGCACTGAAAATTATAAATACCTCACATTTTTTGATGGTTTTCAACCCTCAATCATTTTTCTATGTTATTTCTCTCAACTCAACCCTTTCAACTCATTTTTAACTCAAATATTCATTTTTTTTATGATTAAATGATGTGGTTTTGAGTTGTTATGAAAAAAGTGACAGTTTTAAGCTTTGGAAACTTTAAATATTGATTTCTACTTTCTGAAAATATGATTTTATTGTTGAGATTTTTTGTTGGTGATTGAAGTTTAAAGGTTTTGTGATTTTTCTAAGCATCTAAGCTCACCTAAGGTAAAGATGAAAGATTTATGGGTTTCTAAGCATAGGTTTTAGATAGAGAATTAGTTTAGCTAAAAGCGAGTAGTTTCAAAAGTACCTAGAATGATTATTATGAGATTTTTATTCTAAGAAATGATTGTGATGATTGTTGTATGATAAGAACACTTGAAAACTACACAGATATCGTCGAAACGGAGTGCTTGAAACTAAGAATCGACTCTCCAAGTAGGTGAGTGGATATACCTTTTCATGCATTTGAATATGTTAAGTTAGCATGATTTTATGGAAATGGTTGTTTAAGCATGTTGAAAAATTCTTTTCAAAATTATTTATTAAAGGATTTGAACTACAAGGTTTTAATGAAGTTTTCAAGAAAATGTTTAAATGACTAGATTTGATAACGATTATGATATGTGTGACACAATGATTTTTAAATTGTTTACAAATCTACTATGTATGTAAATATGCTACTATGTACTAGTTTTCAATAAGAGGGGACAAGCCTTTTCATGTTTATAGTCCACTCGATTACTCCAACCTCAGGCTTGTGTGGGTATAAGATATTTCTATGGTGAATGTATGAATGTTATTATGCACATGTTAGATGCAATGTAGCATGATAAGAATGTTGGATGCATGAGTTCCATTTATTAGATTGTAACATGTATTCCATGAGATGTATGTGTTAAGCATATCATGTACACTATGGGCTAAGCATGTGACTGATTTATGAGGCTATGAAATGTATGCCATGAGATGTATGTGCTGAGAGAGTCATATAAACTATGGGCTAAGTATGCGAGTGATTTATGAGGTTATGAAAAGTATGTCATGAGATGTAAGTGTTGAGATAGTCATATACACTATGGGCTAAGTATGATGATGATTTATGGAAATGTTGTATGTTCTTAATGCAAGCTAAGGATAAGAATGATCCTAAGCTTAAGAAATCTTATGATGATCGCGGGTGAGGCTGAAGTGCTATTCACACAACTATGATAATTGTTCACGTGAGGTGAACTAGACAATAGTGAGAACTTTGTCCCCTACATGCTTGGGTGGAGTGAAACCACTTGATAGATCGTGAATGAGGCCGATGTGCCATTCACGAAAGCGTGCTAGGAACCTAAAATAATGGGGGTTAAACCACTATTCGTAGGAATGGGGCAAATCCACTCATAGTTGAATGTTATGATGAATGAGATTAATGAGTTAAAGAAATGATTGAATGAGTATTGTTGATGTCATTCACACTGTAATGTTGTGATATCGGCTTGGTTAAATAAAACCTTAGCCTAAGGAATGATACCTCAATGCTAGAAAGACTTATGAATGAGTTAGAATTCAAGAAAATGCTCAGAAAGTTGGACTTTGCAGTGAAAGTATCAATACATATGAAGCATGTATCGATATATTTTCAACAGAATGCTACATGAGGCATTTTTTGTGAAATGTATCAATACATTACTAAGGGTATCAATAGATTCCTTGCACATATCGATACATTCTAGAATGTATCGATAACATGGTTACAAAAAAGGATTTTCAAGTGATTTTAAAAAGGTTTTCAAGGATAAACAAGTTCTAATCTTTTAAACAAGTGGTTTTCATATGATCAATATCGTAATGATGTTGAATTTATGAATCATATGTATTTGTAATTACATGGTTATGAAAAACTCATATCCCCTAGCTTTTCCCTTTTCCATATCCACTCACGGGGCTTTGTGATTCACACATTATTTTTCCTCACAATTTTTGTTGCAAATCATTGATAGTACTTTCTTGTTAGCAACTAGTGTCATGGAGATGTGATTTGTTCATTCCTCATCGGTAGGTGTTAGCAGCCCCTTGATGCCTAGTGAGTTGGGTCAAGTTTTGCTGACGAGTTCGTTTATGTTTACAGGCTATGAACATGTTTATTGATTACGAGTATGTTAAAATAATGTAGCCTAATGTTTGGGCATATTACATTATAAATGTTATGTTAAATGTATGAAGTGGCTTAAGAGCCTATATGGACACCGAGGGTGTTGAGACATGTAAATATTTTGGTGCATAGAGAACGTGGCACTTTGATGATATATGAAATGTTTGCAGTTACACTAATATGTTGAAATGCTCCATATATGTGTAATGTTGCATATGATGGTTTGCATGAGTTGATATTGTATGCCTATGGATGTGTATGTATGCTTCTGCATTGATGAATATTTAACAATGTATGTTAAAGAGGCTTGCTTGGGCCTAACGGGCTATACTTGTCCAAGTTCATGCATCGATCATGTTTCATCACAAAATGGGATATGACAAGTATGAATAAGTATAAATCTCTACAGGAAACGATATTCAACTTACTTTATATTACTTGTATAGCCATGTGCATTTGCGTGTATAATCCGACCAACAGTGGCCAACTATTCAGCAATTTAGAGTGATACAAGTCTAACCTTTTATATAGAGATCCCACGTATAGTGCAGCAAAAGGAAAACTCATACCTTAAGCAATTTTGATCGCATAAGGAGTAACTAATGAAGAGATCCCATCATCTAGACAACCTAAGAGGAAATATCAAGCCAACCACATGATTAACAAAGACACTAACTCATGAGTGTGATCTAGATACATAGGAAGATCTTGGGCCTTTAATATTAAACTTCTTATAGAAGAGCCCTACCCAGTTAGAAAAATGTGCCACTTTGGAAGCTTTAACCTAGCTCTTAAACAAGTCGATAAAGAATTCCTTGACACTCCTTTCTTCCCTGAAAAGTATGTCGAAATGAAACTCATCTCTACTAGCACAAGGAAGTTCCAAAAAAGTTTGCACGTCTTCAAGAGTAAAAGTAGACTCTCCCTAATCAGTAATCATAATGTGTGAAAAGGTACTCCACCTTGCAAGAATAACGCGTCATACTTCAATTCTAGTCTCCCTACCAATATGGAGTTTAATGGTGACTCTTACAGCATCAAGGACTCCAGCATTACTAAGAATAGTCACATAGGTGGAATTCTTCAAAACTTTCTCTACCCATATATCCCAACCTTGGACCCATAATGAGTTGGATCCAAATTTTGTGACAAAAAATGGGACTTCACTACGTTCAAATATGAACTTCAATACTAACACTCTTAAGATAGAACACCTTTTATCTAAAGTAGCTTTATTACAAATACGGTCCCAATGATAGCTAGTAGATGCCCATGGATGCCTATTTACCTGTTTTACACACTCTGCTTCCTAAAAGCTATCCTCTCCTCTTTCCTTGATGGCACCATCATCCCAGTTTTTTGGCATAGAAGGTACTTCACCTGTTCTCCTTACTCTCATTCTCTTATAAAGAGAAGTTACGGTAGTATTCTTCATTTTCTTTCTCAAAGAAACCCTATTAGGCTCACCATAGTGAACTTTTAGGGTAAAACGAGTCTTGGCCATAAGATGAGGCAACAAAATCTCTACAAGCATAAATGATAAAGACAACCAAATAAGTATTCATACATTATCAGTCCAACCTATACACTATTACGTCTTTCAAAGTTACAGTAATATTCCATGTTTATTTATTTGTTCTTATCTTCGCCACATTTTTGTTTGGTTATTCCTATCTTTATGCCAAATAGACAAATAAGAATATATATATAAATCACTAAACAAAAAAACACTCTAAGAAAAGCTAGTGGCAATAATAAAGGAAAAATCGTTAATATATATTAATACTTATATATGGAAAACATCGTTAAAAAAAATGAGGAAATCAAAACTATTGAAACTTTCATTTATTCAAAGGCTTACACAACAAATGGAAAGGCATGCATTATTATCTTCAAAACCTTACAAATCTGTCATGAGTCAATTGTCTATCTCTCCTTTGGATCATTACTTGTCCCAAAACCATGTTCTCCTTCCTTTCTTGTGAGTCCTAACTTTTACCTTTTCTATTTTCCATATTAACTTTTCATATGGCTTAAATCTCTTAAAATATTGAACAATATTATTAAAGAGTTATACTCTTATGATGTAGAAAACATTAAAGTGATAACCTTTTCCTTTATCTACATTCCTAAGTCGAACATTGACATGCGGTTTGAGACTTAACAAGTGATTTATATATAATATATATACCTATTCCTACAATCTAATGATAAACCAAATCTAAGTTTACTCTTCGAAATCCTTGTTTCTACACAAAGCATAAGAGTTTCCATGTCTTCTAGATTACTTTTAGGACAAAAAATTATGTATTCTTTGATATATATATATATGTAGTACCTCGTAATTTGATACGGTGGCTAATCAAGTTTACAGATGCCAATTGAGGTTGATTACTCAGTTAAAAGGGTAATTCAGAAGTGAACTTGTGAAATCTCATCTCCATAGGCACATAACTAGAAGTAGATGCGATAATGCGAACTTGGGGTAATTTCATAATTTCTCTTGGTGAGCTCTTATGAGTGGGTTTTTTTGTTATGCTATTAAGGTCTAAATAGGCCCAAGGAATGAAT
>NC_030851.1:14992136-15032236 GCF_000208745.1 Theobroma cacao | reverse complement strand
AGGATTGATTTTAGGTTGTTGATAATGGCTAGTAATTGGAGTTGTGAGTTGTTTTATTGTTGAGGTTTGTTTATTTATTTCTAGTGATACTAGAGTAGAGAGAATAGATAGCTAATCAAAAGGTAATTGGAAGCTAGTTAGGAATAACAAGTAGAACTTGATTTAAGAAATAGCTTTTAGAAATGTATTTATGCAAATTGGGTTGGTAGTGATGTTGTGTGTGTGTGATAGGTTCCAACGAGGCCTCACATGTCCGTTTGAAGCAATAATCGAAGTTAGAATCGATTAAAGAATCAACAAGACCGGTGAGTGAACTTGCATTTCAAAATTGTTTTGGAAAATAGAATTGTGTTGAGATGAATTATTTGCATGATTTTATCCAACTTTTCACTAAAAATGGGTGCTTGGGAACAAGCCCTTGATAAATGTTTTGATGTTGCTAAAATGTGAATAGTGCAAAAGGATGAATCCATGTGCTCCTATATTATGTTGGTATGTATATATATATATATGAATATATGTTGAGCATTGATGAATAATATTGTGTGATAATATTGACCCGGCTATGTGTGAGTAGGGAGTGCGCATAAGTCGATGATGATGATGACTCGGCTATGTGCGAGTAGAGAGTGCGCATAAGCCGATGTGATTATGACCCGACTATGACGATGAATGAAGTGGGGTGGTGTACTTGTTGATATATGTTTATATATGTATATGTGATAGCAAGTTTATGATTATAATATGTGATTGTTTTGAATGTTGATAACTTGATTATTGTCAATGTGTTCACTTTGATCTGCAATATGGTAGGGATGGATTTTGTGGCATGTGTAAACCCCTTATTTGTCAATTGCCCCGAATCTCATTGCAGCAAGAATGCATTCTCGCTGCAGCAAGAAACTCTTGAGTGGTGGGAGCATAAACCAGCCCTGTTTCTTGTTGCAGCGAAAATAAATCTCATTGCAGCTAGAAACTCTCGAGTTCTGATGCAGTGCTTTCACTTTAATGAAGATTTTGACCACCTTCTCATCAGAAATGGGAAAAGTGATAAACATAAAAGTTGTATCCCTACCTCTTAGCTTTCTAATGGTATAAAAATCAGGTCAATTGGACTTCTGTAACGGGAGATATGCTAGAAAAATTGAAACATATGCAAACTGACATTATTTCTCGCTGCAACGAGAAACTTTCTGTTTTGGTTGCCTAAATCTCGCTACAACGGGAATGAACTTTGCTGCAGCGAGAAACTTGCTGCCATGCTTGCTACCTTTCTTGATTTTGACATATTTTTCACCCATTTAACTTCATGGATTGATCTTGGGTTTTTGCAACACTATGAGATTATTAATCAAAGTTTGAAATTGGGGGTTTTTAGTAAGAAACTAAATCAATTGCATTGTTTTTGAAACAAGTGCATCATGATTTCTACATACTTTCTATTGATTGCTTGTTCCCTTCTTATGTTCACTCACTGAGTTTTATACTCACGTTTTTAAACTTCATGTTTTCAGATTTGGAGGCAGTTGGGACCTAGATTAAGTGTCCACGTACGCTCGTCTTCTTGGTAGGTACTATAACATCTCAGTAGCTGTACCTTTAACCACGGTCACTCCGCTGACGGTCAAGAGTTTTATGCTTGTGTACATGTATAAGTAATGAAAACCACTAAGATTGATGTTAAAAATCAAATATGTATATTTTATTACTGATGCCACTGTAAAGTGGTAAATGAGTAATACTATGTTAGCATAATACAAATGTGAATATTGGATTGCTATAAAACTTTACTAAAATATTTATAATGGAGAATTGCATTATGTAGTTTTAGAGATGACGATTGAGAATGATGAATGGGATTGCATCTTTGATTAAAAAAAAAAGGCTTGCTTAAGCTTAGTGGGCTATGCCCATTGAGCCCATGCGTCGGTCATGGGCCGGGATTTGGGCTGTGACAATATATATATATATGTTTATAGTATAAACTTGGATATTATATCATTGTGTGATATGTTGTAGCCAGCCTTTGGAATATTAGTAATTGTAGCTGAATAATGTAATCATTTACAAGCAAAGATAAATAAAAATAAATAAATACCCTTTCTATGTTAAAAAAGTAACAAATTAGCACTCTCTTGTAAGAGAAAGCTGTGCTATGACATGGGAAGTAAAAGTAGTAATAATTTTTTTTTTCTTTTCCTACCATTATGAAAGTTGTGCCAGAGCATAAAAGAATAGAAACAAGAACATAACAAATAAAATTGTTGTAAATAAAACTTACTTGTTCAAAGAAATTTTAGGGAAAAGCTTTAGAGGTTGGTTGTGAATTTTTATAAAACTATTCTCTCTTATTTATAGACTTTGGGAATTATTTTCCTAGTGGGAATCTAGCACTTTAATTTTTCTTCTCGAATCCTTTTCTACATCTCATTGTCTTTCCACATATATCTCTACTTTTCTCTCCTATCTTGAACTTTTCCTATTATCATTCTAAAAAAAAGCTTATTCATATGCACAAATTTTTTTCTTTCTCTGGTGGGCTTTAAAGTTGGAAACTTTGTTCTAAGAACGACTTTATTTCATAAATCATATCAAATATATCCCTTTGGGGTTCCTAAATGATCCATGTCCTACTATAGCTTGTAAATCTTCTTTGACGATCAATCATTCCTTTAACAGGGAGAAATATTTTTTTTCTAACCAAAATTCGAGCATCAATGGCAATACAAAACGTCGTTGCTTTAAGCCAATAGAAAAACTAATTCAATACATTAATCCATATAAATAATAAAAAACTATAAGCAACATTTAAGGGCAAAGCACCAATAGAAAGAACAATAACAAAATAATTGAGAAGTAGTTGTTTTACAAAATCTTATGACAAAAAAATACCAAACTTAATAAGTAGCAGTAAGCATGTATAAAGGCTAAAATAACAATAGTACAAACAGTCACAAAATAATTGGAAAGTAAGGATTTTAGAAAGCTTTATAATTACAACCAATCACTTAATATAGTGGTTTTATCAATAACAAACTTAAGTAAACTATCAAGTAAGGGTTGACAAATACTTACACTTACTTGGTTAATCAGCAAACTCACCTAAATTTTGCTTCACATTAAACGTAGAAATAAAATTCAATAAGAAAAGAGAATACTAATTACAAACAAAAATTGTAAAAATTGGATAAAAATATAGCATAGAAGCAAAAATTTTCTTTTTCTTTTTGGTTTTCTTGTCTAGTTTATTGACACATGAAAAACTTGTCTAATTAACAAAGGTATTGTCACGACCCAAATTCCGGGCCATGACCGACGCATGGGCCCAATGGACATAATCCACTAAGCCAAAGCAAGCCTATTAATCTGACATGTTTATCATTCCATCATAAACTGCTAAGTCACATTTCATAACTTAGAATCAAAATAATACTACACATTGCCATCTCATACTGGCATACTAAACGAGTGTATATACATTGTCTACAATATGTATCTTAACAATTTACATTAGGTTTGTCTATACACAACAAAATAATACTCGACTTCCAGTGGAGGGACTCGAACGAATGTATAGCTACTGAATGCCGAGACACCTACCAAAAGATGGATATAAGTCTACAAGGACACCTCGTCCTAGTTACCGACTGCCTCGTGATCTAAAAACATGAAGTTAAAAATGATGAGTATAAACCCAATGAGTGAACAAGGAAGGAAACAAGCAACAACAAGGGAGAATTTAAAATACATGATGCACTTGTTTCAAAACAATGCAATTTAATTCCATTCATATTAAAAACCCCTCATCAAGTCCTTAAATGATTGATCATTTGAAAATCATGAATCCATACACAACGAACCATTTGAAGAATGAAAGCTTCAATGATACTAAGCAAGTCAAATATGACAACGAATCTTCGCTGTAGCGGAAAGGCATTCTCGTTGCAGCGTAGTTACAACGAGAATGAATTTTCATTACAGCAAAGTTGGGATTTGGTTATTAACCGAATGAGGGTTTCTCAACTGATCGAGGGTTTCTCACTAAACCTCCTCATTTTAAACTTAACTCATTTAATCCTTAATGTTGGAAGTCCATGCTCTGATATGGTAGCAAAGAAGTGAAAGATAGGGCAGCAATTAGACAAAATAGGAGACCAAAACATGAAGTTTTTCGTTGCAGCGAGATTGAATCTCGCTGCAGCGAAATTGTGACCCAGAAACAGAACGTTTCTCGCTACAGGGAGATTCATTCTTGCTGCAGCAAAATTCAACTGATGAAACAGAGAGTTTCTCGCTGCAGCGAGATTCCTTTTCGCTGCAGCAAGAAGCTACAGTTACGATCTCGCTACAGCGAGATTCATTCTCGCTGCAGCGAGAACCAGTTCTGGTAAAGGTTCTCAAACCCGAGAGTTTCTTGCTGCAACGAGAATGATTCTCGCTGCAGCGAAATACAGGGCACCAATGAAAATTTTCCCTTTTCTCTCAAAGAAAAATCACCCTGCTGAAATGTCCAAACCAACATGAAACACATGATAAGTTTTGAAAGTTTAACATGTCAAGTTTCACATGCATTACAACCATATACCATTACTCATAAATTTCCTATAACACACATATTTACATATGTATATATGTATACGTATACCCATCATTATCATGCGCATCATCCCATCATCATCATACACACCATCACATCATCATCATCACCAGTTCATGCGCACTCCCTACTCGTACATGGTTGGGTCATCACCAGGTTATGTGCACTCCCTATTCGCACATAACCGGGTCATCCTCGGCTTATGCGCACTCCCTACTCGCACATAGCTGAGTCAATATAATTACACAACACTATATTCAAACATATATGTATATCAACATAATGCAGCTGCATAGAAATCCATAATAACCACATGTCATAACATAAATCATTTCTCAAGACCTTGTTCCCAAGGCATTCATTTTTGAGAAAAGTTGTATAAAATCATTCAAACACTTTGTACAAAATAGTCACATTCCCAAAATGATTTTGATAGGCAATCCACTCACCGATTGATTGTAGAGCCTTTAAATGACGCCAATTCCCCTAATTGTCCAAATGAGATTATGGGGCTGCCTTAGAACCTAGGATCACATTAGCATAAGCAATAGGTCAATTTACACACTATGAACCCTAAAAGCTATCTCTTAGCTAGTTTTCAATTGCCACATTAAATGGCTATCTATGTTCACTATCTTAATCACTAAAAAAGTAATGAACATACTCAACAATAAAACAGCTCATAATCCCAATTACTAGCCATTTTCTATAGCTTAAAATCGAGCTTAGTTCATCACTCACCTTTGGGTTTCTTTGTAGTTGAATTCCCTTCTAATAGCTTCCAAATAAGTGGGGTAATTCTCTCTTTCTCTCTCTAAAATGCCCAACTAGTGAGAGAAAGTATGGAAATAAACTTTACCAAGGGTTTTGAAGTGAGAGAGTGAAAGAATACTAGGGTTCTAGTCAAAAGGGCTCAAAAGTATGAAAACTAGAGCTAGAGAGAGAAAATTTTATAAGCTACATATCAAGCTTCCATGGAGATTTTGAAGACACGTGAGAGAGAAGAAGAAGAAGAAGACAAGCTGCTAGAAAATGGGAGAAGAAGCTGCTAGAAAATGGGAGAAGAAGCTGCTGGAAGAAAGTATTTATAGGCCAAACTTATCCATTCCCTTAAAATTACGAAAATGCCCTTGACAAGTTAGCTTGTTCTCATGCAACCCTTTGTGCAATCTTTTTACTCCTTTGACACCGAGACAAGATCCATAATGGTCTAGACATGCTCGGGTTCATGAAAACTTAAAATTTTAACTAGAGATAAAAAATGACCATTTTGCCCCTATCGTGAAAATTATTGTCATTTCTAGTTTTCTTCGTGTTTTCATCATTACACGTCATTTATGCAATCTTATGCCTATTTAGACCTTAAAATATCATAAAACTTTCTTTTGAGAGCTTATTACAAAAAATGACGAAACTACCCTTGGCTCATATTATTACATCTATGCTTAGTTACAAGCCTATAGAGGTTGGGGTCTCATAGGTGTAATGCCAGATAAACCCTCAAATTATACTTAATTTCTTTCTTAAACGTTTATAGTTTTATTCGGTGTAATCAAGCCTTCGTGCTAACATGATCTTTACACAGGGACAAAGGTAGTTGACATAACATTTACTTATGAAACAAATAAAAATAGAAAATGAATTAAACAATGAAAATGAAGCTATATTAACACCACTAATATTTCACCACCAACAAAGAAATGAGAAAAGACAAAAATTAAGATTTGCATCTTCTACCTCTCCTTCCCATTTCAAGAAAATTTAACATTACCATGTTTTGTACACATAATGAAATAGAGAAGGAATAGAATATGGTATGAATTACTATGATGTTGTTTGATTTGTGGAATGAAATTGTCATTGTTACATTATTCCAATATTTGGTTGGTAAAAAAGTTTTGTAATAACAAAAAAATAAGTGATAAAAGACAAAAATATTTTTTATTGTAATCTATAATTTTCAATTTGAAATTATTAGTTTTTTGATAATTTATTAAAATATTAATAAATTTTCAATTAAAATTTTATTATGATTATTTATTTCTTCTTTATTTTAATTTTTTAAAATATTAAAAATATATAGTTTATTAAAATATTAAATATTTATGATTAAAATATTAATATGATTTTTTATTTTAAAATATTTTAAAATATTAAAAATTTATAATTAAGCCCTTAATTTAATTTTTAATTCCAAACATTTTATATAATTTTATTACTAAAACCTTAAAAAATTTTATTTGAAATTCATTTTGATATTTTTTTTCTCTTTTCCTGGTCAATGGCCATCAAAAATGTGGTTGGTGCAATGGAGCACCAATTTTGTGCTTCTTACAGTCGAATTTAGTCGTTAGAGGACTTGATCATTGGTTCCCATGACCAAATCCGATTACGGACACATTGGTGCTATCGTTGCCCTTTATCGTCTTCTGGTCATGGAGGAAATTTTGAGAGAGAATGAGAAAAGTAGATCAGTCAAGAGAGAAAGAAAAAGAGGAAAATGAATGAATTGTCTAAAATAGGACAGTAATTTTTAAAATTGATTAAGAATATTTTTTTTAAAAGCAATTAAGAATATTTTGTCTAATAACTATTTTATTCTATTCAAACACAACAAGAATAGGAATTACCAAGGAAGGTCGGTAATGACTATTCTGACCTCTCTTGACATGCCTATTCCATGAACCAAATATTATTATAAAAATGGATAAGGAATTCCATTGACCAAACCAAACATGCCATATACAATGGCGAAGCCAAGGTGGTGGCAAGTGGTGGCGACTGCCACCCTTTAGTTTTTTAGTTTTTAATTTTTTTATTTTATATATATATATATATATAATTTGAGATATATAGATTTATAACCTTGTATTATTACCTTTAACCACCCTTCATGCAAAATCTTGGATCCGCCACCAAAAATAAACATATCCATTGAGTATAAAGAAATTTTTCAAAATCATTTGAGCTAATCCTTGCTCAAACCCGAACCCTATATCTCACCTTTCAACTTAAATCCCTTTTTCATTCTAAAACACCCATATACCCACAATATCTGAAACCCCCATTTTCCATGTAGCCTTAAACCACCCTTCCACTCAAACCCAACTCCTCATGAAACACATCTGCAAAACAAACAAACAAACAAAAAGGAGATACTCAGTGAAGTGCGTGAAATAGTGACAAAAAGCACTTTTACAAGCCAAAGTAAATGAAAAGTGAAAAAATTCACAACATTAGAGAAAAGGAATAGGTTTACCTAGTGAAAAGGGAAAAAAATGAAAACAATGAGGATCACTGTGAAAAATAAAATGTCACAAAAGAATAGAATTAGGAAAACCTTGTTCAAAAGGAATGAAATTAAGAAAACCATGGAGAATGGATTCAAGGAAACCCTGTTCAATGGAAAATGGAATTAGGGAAACGTTGTTCAATTTTACAATGAAACATAAAGGGACTATTTATAGAGATAGTTCATTCTAAACTTACTTTTAATGCAACAAAAGTAAATAAGGAAATATTCTAATCCTAGACTTCCTTGGAGTGAAAATAAAGTAAAAAGACAATAAGATAAATGTCCTAAAAACTAAGCTTACTTGTTATGCAAGCAAAGCAATCAACAAGTAAGGAAAACTTAAATATGGAAAGTATTCTAATTGCCTTATAATACTTTACTTGGTTTTTACTCTTCTTAGCAGCTAGTGAACCCCTTTCGTGCAAGCTGTCCTATGTAGACAGGCTGTTAGTGCGCATTTGTTTATGCGGGCCTTGTGCGTACGATTTTCTTCTGTGTGGCCCATGTTCTAAATTAATTCTCCTTTACTCCCCCTCAAGTTAGAGCATGAAGATTGGAAATGCCTAACTTGCCCAACAAAGTTTGAAACTGTTCTTGACCATATGCCTTACTGAATATATCTACCAGTTGATACTAAGATGAAATCAGTCAGAGTAATAAAATGTTTGAGATATACAAGGATTTGTACAATGGCATCAAAGTGTGGTTGTCTCAACTTGTGCATAAATTGACTCGAGATGTGTAACTAATATATAGACGCATGATCATAAGATAAAGTAATCTACTAATGGAATGCTTATACTGTCCTAAATCAAGATAAAGTTTATGTTGTTGATCCATGGATGAGGAAACTAGTTTACAACTCAGTGCTCCCCTTGTTTGGCAAAGCCTTGAGGAATTTTCATGTAAACTTCTTTTTCAAGATCACCAAGTAAAAAAAACGTTGTTGACATCTAACTTATGGAGTTCCCAATTGCGCACTTAAGCAACAACAAAAAGGCACCACATTGTAACCAATTTGGCCACTTGGGTGTGTTTCTCTCATATGAGGCCTTCAGGTGTGCGATCCTAAGTATACATAGCTTTGTTGTTGTAATACCCCTCAAAAATATTTTACTTAACTAATAATGTTATAAAAAATTAGTATTTATTAAGTTATAGACATTATAAAAATATATATTTATATATCAGTCTAACTTTTTATAATTACAAATATGACCTTAGGGTTTATTAATAAAAAGGGAATAAAAAGACTTTTTAGCAAATAGAGTAATATTATTTTAGTTAATTTAGTTATATAATATCATGTTATTTACCACATTTAAAAGAAAAGCATATATGTGAGATTAAAGTCGGTTTTCATTACCATATTTTAAAAGAAAAGGTTGAAAAGTTAATATCAGTTTATTTCATCAGGCTTAAACAATAAGTAGTCAAAAGAACTTAACCTAGGAGAAGAATAAGAAAGACAGTGAAAAATAAAAAAACATTCAAGGTGGTGCTTATTAAGGTATGATTAGGTTTTGTGTTTTTTCATAATTTGGGCATAAAAGCCCTAAGTTATTTTGTGATTCTTTAATTTCCATTCATATTCGGTACTATTTTGGTGACATTCTAGTACCATGATGGTACCAATGGAAAGATCTTTAAAAGATTTTTCTAATGGTTTTTGTAGAATCTTATTTGGCTTTATGGTTAGGAAGATATGAATTTTTAAAGTTGATTGGTAAACTTTTTTTTAATAGTTTTGATGATCTAACTTTGGATCACCAGAACTCCCCCTTTCGGTAATGATTTGAGTTGTTTCTTTAGGGGCTGTGTTGAGAGAATCGAAGGTTCAAAGTTGGTTCTTTGAATCTTAAAACCCATAAATCTCGGTATTTTGGTGATGATTTTGTAACTTTTGGCTTTTGAAAATTGTGTTTTTGACAATCTTTATTTCTGAAATGAATTTGGGTTTTAAACTATGTCATATAAGGTTCAATTTAATGCTTATTACACCACTGGTTTCAGCTTAGGTTGTGAGCTATAAGTGCTTAAAGTAAGCCAAATGGTCATGAAAATCTACAATTTCAAAATTTGTGAAAATCCATTTTTAATTAGTTTGAATATTTTCCTTAACCTATATTCGACTGATTTTGATAGAAACTTTAAAAATTCAAGTTATTTGAATTTTAGTGAAATTTTTGTATCAATAAATATTTATTTGGCAAGTTAACTTTGAGTAGGTAAATTTCAAAAAAAAATCATTAACAATATTCAAAAGTTGAGTTTTAATTGGTATTTGAAGTATTTCCATCAAACCTTATATTTGTTACTAATTTTGTATTTTAACCTATGAGTTTATTAATTTTGAATATTTTATGTATTTATACATTATTAAAGAAAATCAATTTTAATTTTTAAGTAAAATTAGTTTTGGTTAGCAAAAGATGTGCTACACCTGAATGGCTTAAAATGACCAACCGAAAGTCATAGTTCATTTTGATAAGTTAGTAGTGTTGGTTTCTAATTTCAAGTATTTTGAATTAATAGGTTTCAAGACGATTTCAATTATTAGTCCTTTGGTTTTGGTTTAGAAAATTAGGCAAGTGATTGATATCTCTTTGGTGTTTTCACACTCTAAAAATTAGCCTCAATGTGAATTTGAATTTTGTATATTATGTACAATATATTTTGTCACATGATTTGTTAAAATCAGGTTTTGGATGCAAATGTATATATATGATTTTCATATGTTGGATTTAGAATGTGAATTATGTAAAGTGTGATTTCTAATTTTGAAATTCAAATATGATCTTGTCTAATGTATGATATATGATTATCTTTGTGAAGACAAATATAAAATATTTTGTTTGAAACGAATATGCTTTTGATGTGCACAATATGTGTTTTTGTGAAAATGGATATCACAGTTTTGTGAATTTGGGTAATGAGAAATATCTTTTGTTTTGTCTCCCAGTACGGCTATTTTATGATATTGCCAATGAGAGTTAATTGTTAGTCAGTTAACATGTACTTTGTGATTAGAGATCAATATCCAAACCACACCACTAGTTACAAAATAGTGGTTTTTTTATGATGTATGTTCAACGCAGCCAATAGTTGTTTCTGATATACTTATGACCCATGCCACTAGGGTTCATTGTGATTTTCGATATGATTATGACCCATACCACTGGGGTTAATTGTGGTTTATGATTATGACCCATGCCACAAAGGTTAAGCGTGTTCATAACATGTTACAAGAGACTTATAAATCCAAAATATTATGGATTTATGTAAATTTTGTGATATGAAAATCAAATTTTGGAATAATATGATTTTGAATGAGATAACTTTAAACTTTATTTTGATATCTATATGAATTTTGGTAATTTAGGCCTAAATGTTTTGAACTATGCTGAATCCAACTAAAGGGATGTCCATTACTTGCAGAGTGGTTGTACTCATTTTTATCATTTTTATTATTTTTATAGATTTTTACATTTTTGTATGTTTGGGGGTTATACTTGTTTGGCAAGAGCTTTGGTTAGCGAGATTAGGATATATCCTTTGATAAATTTTAAATTTTGATGTAAGAATTCAAACTTAACTTGTAAAGAAAGTTAGCTAGATGAAAAGTTTGTATCATATAGAGAATTGTATAATATTGTTATATTTGAAGACTTGAGGTTTTGTAAAGTATAAATTTTGAAAATACTTTGAAGATATTACATTTGATTAAGTATGATATTATTGCCTTACAAGCTTATTGGATTCGCCTCATAAGTATGTGGCATCTGTTAGATCCTAAAACCTTGGTTTTAGAGCATGACGCAACCCCTTGTCGCTAGGCTATGATGTGCATGACCTGTTATTGTGCAGGCTGGCGTTGGCTTTCAGTTTGCACTACCCATGCACGCTCCGTGCGTATGTGCAACACTCAAGTGTGTAGTTTTCTCGTGTTTTTACTACTCATTAACTGTCCTAGCATGTCGGGCTAACGTGCCAGGCTTGCCAATCCGTGTCGCACTATAAGGCCTGTCTGGGTGTGGCTCAACTTTGCAAGTGTACGGATTGTCAAGAAACCCCTAATCAATGGTGGTCCGATGCTAGTTGTCAATAGGCCCATAGGTGATATCGTCCCATAGCTAATTTGAGCCCCTATGGCATGTGTGACACATAGGTGTACTACTGGTCTAAGCCTTCCATCTCCTTGAATTGATCACAAGTTCACAGACCGTGACATTTTCCCCCACTTAATTCAGGTAACACCATCATTGCCTCGTGCTCTTTCTCCACCACAAGTTTTTTTCTGGGTCCCCACTAGTTTCGAGGGTTTGTTTGAGGCAGCTCCTCGTTGGCTATCTCAAGAACACTTCTAACTCTGGGTGTGTCCTTTGTACTAATGCAATGGATCGCTTCAATTCATATACTCGGGGTGCAATTCCCTAAGTAAATCTATGAGACCTTGACCTTTATAGACTCGTAAAGGGAAGTATACGCGATATCCCTAATCAGGGGTAATTTCGTCATTTTCTTACCAAACCCATAAAAGTAAGATTTTAAACAATATTATGGCCTAAGTAGGCCTAAGGCATAAATGAATGATGAAAATATGGGTAAAATGACAAGGAAACAAAAATTTTGATGATTTTCACAATAAGGGCAAAATGGTCATTTTTCATCTCGGGTCAAAATTTTTAAGTTTTCATGAATTTGAATATTTCTAGACCATTATGGACCTTGTCCCAGTGTCAAAAGAGTAAAAAGATTGCATACAAGGGTGGAGAAGGACAAGTTAACATACTAAGGGCATTTTCGTAATTTCTAAATGAGTGGATAAGCTTGGGCTATAAATAGCTTCTCCTTCCAGTAGCTTCTTGAATTTCCAGCAGCTTCTTCTTCTTCTTCTCTTCTCATCTCACGTTGCTTCCAACCTCCATGGAAGCTTGATATGGAGCTTACATAATTTTCTCTCTCTAGCTCTAGTTTTCATATCTTTGTGCCCTTTTGACTAGAATCCTTGTATTCTTTCACTCTCTCACTTTAAAACCCTTGAAAAATCCTACTTCCATACTTTCTCTCACTAGCTAAGTGTTTAAAGAGAGAAAGAGAAAGAAAGCCCTATAATAAGCTTGGGAATTGTTGGAAAGAATTTCAAAGTTACAAAGCTATCAAGGTGAGTAGTAAATTAGAATTGAGTTTTAAGTGTTGATAATGTTTAGTGATTAATTTGTGAGTTTATTGTTGAGAGTGTGTATTGACTCTAATGTGATTAGGTAGTGAACATAGATAGCCATTTAAAATGGCAATTGAAAGCTAGTTATAAGATATCTTTTAGGGTTTATAATATGTGAATTAACATAATGGTGATGTTAATGTGATGGTAGGTTTCAAGGAAGCCTCATCATCCCATTTGGACAATAAGGGGAATTAGAGTCAGCGAAAGGCTCAATAATATACCGATGAGTGGACTTGCATTTCAAACTTGTTTTGGGGAATGTGAATGATTTTATCCAACTTGTCTTTGAAAATGTACCTTGGGAACAAGCCTTTGGTAAAGAGATTTTATATTATGAAAATGTGCTATACAACGTTTTATGTGTTATCACAATATGACAATATGCATGATATGCATTGGGTGCTTGTTTGTATGTTGATGTGGACCCGGCTATGTGCGAGTATGAGTGCACATAAGCTGTTGCTAACCCGGCTATGTGCGAGTAGGAGTGCGCATAAGCCGTTGCATATGAGATGATGATAATGGGAGGGTGTACATGATGATTGATATATATATATATATATTCATATATGGTATATGGTTGTAATGCAAAAATGTGAACATTTGATTTGTTGAAATTTAGGAGTTTGCATGTGTTACATGTTGCTGTTGTTATTTAGCAGGATGGCTTTGTTTTAAGGGAAAAGGAAACCTTTTTCTTGATGTTCTGATTCTCGCTGCAGCTAGAAACTCTCGGGTTTTGAAAGGGTTGGTTGGCCAAAAATTCGCTGCAACGAAAATCGATTCTTGCTGCAACGAGAAAAGTACTGCAGCTTCTCGCTGCAGCGAGAAACTTTCTGTTTTATAACCAAAATCTCGCTGCAGCGAAAAACTTTCTGTTTTTCACCTCACTTTGATCAATTGTTGCCCTATTTTCCACTTCTTTGCTACCATATTTGAGCATGGATTTCCAACATTAAGGAATAAATGAATTAAGATTAATATGAGGAGGTTTGGTGAGAAACCCTCGGCCAGTCAAGAAACTCTCGGTTAGTTGATAATTTAAATCAAGTGTCGCTGCAGCAGAAAGGCATTCTCCTTTATTTGACTTGATTTGCATGAATGCTATTAAAGTTTTCACTCTCCAAATCCTTTGTTGAATATAGCCCCTTTCATAAAGTTATTTACTCATGTGGGGTTTACATAAGGGGTTTTAATAAGAACAAAAACAAATTGCATTGTTTTGAAAAAGAATGCATCATGATTTCGTTAAACATTCCTTATGGTATGCTTGTTCCCTTTCTTGTTCACTCATTGGGTTTATACTCATCGTTTTCAACTTCATGTTTTCATATCACGAGGCAGCCGATAACTAGGATGAGGTGTCTTTGTATACTTGTATCCATATTTTGGTAGGTGTCTCGGCATTCAATAGTTGTACATTCGTTCGAGTCCCTCCGCTGGAAGTCAAGTATTCTTTTGTTGTGTATAGACAAACCTAATGTAAATTATTAAGATACATGTTGTAGATAATGTATATACACTTGTTTGGTATGCCAATATGAGGTGGCAATGTTTAATATTATTTTGATTCTAAGTTATGAAATATGACTTAGCAGTTTATGATGGAATGATGAACATGTCAGATTAATAGGCTTGTTTAGGCTTAGTGGACTACGTCTATTGGGCCCTTGCGTGGGTCATGGCCCGAAATTTAGGTACTGACAAAAATGCTCTTCCAAATTAAGCCATATTTTGATTGCAATATTTGCATAGGTGGCTCTTCTAAAACCTTGTTGATGATATAATAAATCATGTGTTGTGTTGAAACAACCGACAAAGAGCAAAGCATGTACGGCACCAAATCAACCGAGGAAGAATAAATTCACGTACGGCATTAAAGCAATCGATGGAAAACAAATCATGTACGATGCTAAAGAAATCGATAAAGAATAAATCACATACAACACCAAAGTAGTCGATGGAGAATAAATCACATATAGTGCCTAAACAGTTTAAGGAGAATAAATTAAGTACGGCACCCAAGCAGCCAATAAGAAACAAATCATGTACGATGCCCAAGTAGCCGACGAAAAATAAATCAAGTATGGCACCCAAGTAGCCTGATGGAGAACAAATCACAAAGAAAGGACATCACTCTACCACAACCAGATCAACGTCATGGTTAAAAAGGAAAAAAAAGGTTAGGTTAGGAACCTACTCTGAAACCATGAAAAATAAAATATCTCAAAAGAATGGAATTAAAAAAACCTATTCAAAAGGAATGAAATCAAGAAAACCATGTTCATAGAGAATGGATTCAAGGAAACCCTATTCGATGGAAAATGAAATTAAGGAAACCTTGTTCAATTTTACAATGAAACATAAATGGACTATTTATAGAGATGGTCCATCTAAACCTACTTGTAACGTAAGTAACTTAAATAAGAAAGTATTCTAATCCTAGACTTCTTTGGAGTACAAGTAAAGTAAATGTTCTAAAAACTAGGCTTATTTGTGTTGTAAGTAAAGCAATTAACAAGTAAGAAAAACTTAAATATAGAAAGTATTCTAATTACCTTAGAATAGTTTACTTGTCCGCTACTCTTCTTAGCAACTATTAAACCCCCTTCATGTGGGCTATCTTGTGCACAAAGGCTATTGGTGTGCGTTTTCTTACGTGTGGCCCATATTCTAAATTAACTCTCCTTTACACTACTACAACAATTGGTAACTTGCTAGAAAAGAGAAAGGACGTTGATGGCTTGGTTGTTATGCTCGAGGGTCAAGCCATCTTGAAACTTGGCATAGCACCACCTCCATCTAGCCTCATGTCATATGCAACAACTTTTAGATAGCGAGAAGGAGGCAAGGAAGCAAGTGGTGGTTGGCGAACGTGCTGGTGATGGGAGTTATAGTGATAGTGGCAATAATGACGAGCAAGAGTTGTAGATAATGTTAGAAGAAAATCTTGTATTATATAATATAGTATAAGTTATATAGAAATCTAAATTGTGCATTAAGAAATCTAGACTACATATATAATAGTATTGTATAATAACTCTAATTAAATAGTTTGGATAATTAACTTAACAGATAAAAATTAAATTTTTTAATTTGTATTTATATTGTTATAATGATATTATAATTAAGCTTAATTGAGTGTTAACTATATTTGTTTAATTAATGATAACCATATCATCCAAAATTTTCATGTGGATATCAGTGCAAACGAGTTAATTGAGCCATTAGTCACATCAGTTTTATCCATTCAAATAGGGTTTATAGTTACATGGAAAAAAACTTAGAATAAGAAAAAAAACTAGAACAAGGTTTCAATGCTCTACATAAAAAGAATAGGGATATAAATTTTGTGATAATTGGAGGGTGTATTTTGACATTATGCACTAACGAAAATTTTCCTCGTCCTAATGATAAAAAGATTTTTAAATTTTTGAAATTTTACGTTTGTATTTCATCATATACAGTGGCGGAGGGAATGGGGGCTAGTAGATGCTCCTGTCCCTTTCAAAAGTTTTAAAATTTTATAATATACATTTATCTTTTTTTAGAATTTTATAGTTTTGTTTCTACAATAATTTTTTTGTTAGGTGAGATATAACAACTAATTTTAGTAAACTTAGGGACTAAAGTAAAATTTATTACAGTAGAATATTTCTCCAAGCCTCACTGTTTCAAGACCCCACGATCAACCCACCTCTTGTTTGCCCCCTCCCCAAATGCGAAATCCTAATTCTATAACTAATAATCTAATTTAACTTTATATTGAATTTGTTATATACTAATTTATTTAATTTAATTTAATATATTAAGTTAATATATGAAAATAATTTTTGTTTGTTTCCGTTATTAACTTGATACGCAATCATCAAAACGTAGTGGTAGAGTTTACTCTGGGCAAAGGTTGGAAAATACTGTTTATAGGCCCTGAGGAGGGTTGAGGATGTGAGTGGGGCTTGGTTCTCTAGGGTTGTCACTTGGCAATTAATAATCCAGGGTCCTCTCATCTTGGAGGACCAAAGCCTCCATCCTTTGTTAGAGTCTAGAGGCGCATGCTGATTCTGAGGCAACCAGTCGCATCATTCACCGTCGAATAATTATAGATTACTATTGCCGTAGAAAAAGCCTACCTTACGACCGAGGACAGGTGTTGTTTTGCCCTTTTGTTCCTAATGGCTGAAACACAAAGTGCTTCTTTTAACAAATCCCTGGTCGGGTTGACTCCCTCTACTGTCCTCAGCACTTTGGAACCAAGTCCACTGACATGTCCCGTAAGCTTAATGCCCTCCCTAATTTAATGATTTGGTATGCACAATTGCACATGCGCATCCCTTGTTTTCTTTTTCCCTTTTCTCCTTTCCTAAGTCCTAATGGCCGCCCACACATTCCCCGCCTGCTGCTGCTGCTTGCTTATATACAAGTATGAGCTGACCTACGCACACATTGAAGGGGCAATCTTGCTTCATGGTTTCTGCCTTTTAAATCTACCAAATTCAAGTCTTATTAATCAGCTTCACACCTAAAATGCATTAATCACATATTCTATCCTACTTAGAGTCAAGTCCAGAGATTGAAAAGTATATTATATACTTACATTAATTCTTCAGAAGAAATAGAGACTAACAATTTATGATTAGAGGTGCATACACATGGGCTCATATTTAGTTTTTTTGAGTTTGGGTTAAGTTTGAGTTCAAGTTAGAATGAATCTTTGTAAATAATTAAATTTTACATTTTTAGTGTTAAGGTAAAGTTTTTATGATTTTGAATCAAATGATTTTAAGTTTAGATAATTTCAAATTCAGATTATTTTGTAGGTAATTAAATTTTACATTTTTACTGTTAAGTTCAAGTTTTTATGATTTTGAATCGGATTGATTTTAAACTTAGATTATTTTAAATTTAGATTGTTTCGAATTTGGATCATTTCATATTTGAGATGTTAGTTTTATTATCAATTCAAATTTGACTGACTTTTTTCAGGCAATTTTTGTATTTAGATTCATTTTACTACCTCCATTTATGACTATACATAAAAGTTGAAATGTTGAATTGTGATATATTATATCTCAGAGTATTTTACAAAAGGTACGTAGGCATGCATCTTGAGCAAATGTTTTGAAAAATTTCAAATGTTGCCCAAATTAAATTGACTTCTAGTAGTAGTACCATTGATAAGAAAGAAAGAAATGTCAAAAAATAAATAAATAAAAGAACACAATCTCATTCAATGATTATCTCAAAGAGATGCATATTTAATTATAATTCCCACCAACTGCATCCGAGCATTTAGCTCATTCGTCAGTACATGATTTCACTACTTAAAGTTAAGGTTCGCATCTCCATTCCCTCAAGTCTAAAAAAAATCTAAAAATATAAAAAGAGAAAAGCATAGGATGGAGCATTGTTGGGGATTGTCATGGATTTCTGCTTTCTTGATGATGAAATCTTCCTCTCTTCAACCTAGTTTCCTAGATGTGCGTAAGCAGATAAACAAGATTGCCAATTGCCAAATGGGAGGCCACCACCCCATACACCGGATATTGCAACTGGGTTTGGGATTCAAATAAGGCTCTAAGTTATGAATTTTATCCTAATCAAGCATTCCAGACTAGGCAGGGGCGGAGCGTCCCTTTGTAAGGGGGTCATATTTTTGAAATTTTTTATATATTATATATTTTGTGATGACTTTTTAAAATAATTTTTATTAAATAATTAATATAATTGCAAAATAATAAAATGACTTTACAAACCTCATTTAATTTTATTCAAATTCTTAAAATTTTTTAATTTTTAAGTTTTCCACCCACCTTTCTCTTTTTTTTATCCTTATATTGTGAAATTATAAAGAAGTAAAGTTTTTATTTAATTTTTTTATATTATTATTATTATTATTATTATTTATTTCTTTCAGTTCTATTCTATTTGCCCATATGTTTTAAGTTTCTATAAATTTTCTTTCTAAATTTCTATGAATTATCAACCATATTCTTTTTTTTTTTTGTTATGTAGGTTCTGTCTTCTACTTGTCATTTTTTTTTCTATTATGTAGATTTTATTTTTAATGATTTTAATTTTTAAAAATTAAAAAATTATTATATATGTAATTCTCAAATATAAGTTCTAGCATTACATTATTGGTTATTGTTTAAAATTTCACAAATATATTATTTTTTATTAATCCTTATTATATTAGAAAAGATTATATTGAGTATATATTTTTAATATGCTTTACGTTTTATACTTAGTTGAAAGAAAATTATCTTGAGTATAAAAAAAATTATTAATTATGTATATTGTATTTAACTATTTATATTTTATGGATTATAGTTTAATATTTAGTATTATAAGCTTAAATATAATAAAATAAGAAAATTGGATGTTGACTATATTAATTTTTTAGTCATTTATATTGAAAAAGACAAGACTCCAAAATAAAATAGATGATAAGTTTCTTACAAATAATTTAGTTGTTTATATTAAGAAAGATATTGTCATCGTTGAACAAAACTTTTTTAGAGCACTATTATAAGTTTTTTTTCTTTTTGTTTCTTTTGATTTACATATTATGTAAAATTATTATTTATTATAAATTTTTTGATTGTTAATGGTTAAGTTCAATATATTAGTTTTAAAAATTTTTAACTTTTATTTTTCTTAACCTTTGGCCCCTTCAAAAAAAATTGGCTAGCTCCGCCCCTGAGACTAGGGACTTATTTATCTCATCATTTATCAAGTTTGATTTTAATTTGAGTATAGAATTCAAGCTTTGATTAATTTGAAGAAATATTAAACTCGAGGCTTTGTTTAGGATTTGTTTAGCCCCTTGTCAATCATTTTAGGGAAAGTTTAGTAGTTTCAGCCCGTTAAAATGCTAATTAGATACAATGTTTAAAAAGGTTTTTGTATTATTTAAGAAAATTTAAATAAAGTTTTATTCTTCTATTATATTTTATCAAATCATGTATTTTTATTTTGAATCAAATAAATCTTTATATTTAATAATTGATTAATTATCATTAGTTAAAATATTACTTATTATTTTATATTTGTATGGCAAAAACATAACATTGTCATGGAGGTAAAAATATTATATAACCATACCACTTTATTACATCAGTATACCACATCATCATCCATATGACATATCTACATACTTTATGATATAAAATGGCAAGTAGTATTTTAACTAATAATAATTAATCAATTATTAATTAAAAAAACTTATTTAATTTAAAATAAAAATATAAAATTTTAATTGAACGTGATAAACGAATAAAAATTTTATTTGAATTTTTTTAATAATTCATGAATTTTGTAAGTAATTTTTCCACTAATTATTCCTTAACCCAGCCCAAATGCAATAAAAATTGAATTTGGCCCATTAAACGATCTAGGTCCAGTTCCGGATCCAGCTTACCAAAGTTATAAACATGTTGAAAAATAAGTTACTCAAGCAACAACCAAAAATAAAATAAAAGGAATTAAAGTGCAATTTGTCCTCTCTTCTCTTTTCTCTGAGAATTATTAGGCAAATCTTAAGTACCCTTTCGGAGATCTCAAGGGTCTTGCCCCTCGATGTTTCCCAAGTTGTCTCAGCGTCTGTATTTCTCCTTCAAAAACTCTGACTCCTCCCACTTTTCGTTTCTCTCTCTCTTTCACATAAATACTCTATCTTTTTCTGCCTTTGTTTTCGTGATTCAACAAAATTAAAGAAACAGAGAGCTTATGCAGCAACGAGTTTTAGTAGAGATGGCAACCTTTTCTTCAACGCATTGTCCTTCATATTCTTATTCTTCATCTATAAAGGGAGGGCAAAATCAACACTTTGCTTTCTCTTCTTCTTTTCTGAGATTGTCTGTTCCAGCTAAAGCCAAGTTCTTTCTTCAATCTCAAACAAGTTCCTATCAAAGTGCTGTTCTCATGCAAGATGGTTAGTTTCTTTCTCTCTTTCTTTTTTCATTTTGGTCTTTTTCCCTTCATTTTGTATACTTTTATTTTATGGGTTCTTTTGGTTTTGATATATTTTCAATTTCTTTCTTGTTTTGATTTATTGTTTTGGTTTCTGAATACAAGGAAATGCGTGCAAAAGATGTTGTACAAAAATATCAATTCTTTATTATGTTTGGGGATTGCGAAAAAGCCTTAACTTGATTAGCAATTAGCTTAATTCCAATTTATATGACTGATATGGATGTTTTTCTTACATGAGCAAGGTTTGTATATTTCCTTTGATCTTAAATGTTATATATATACATGTATATGTATGTATATGTATATGTAAATGGTTTTCATGCATAGGTGCAGTGGCCACAAAAGTTAACCCCGTGGAAAAAGAAACTCCTCTCAAGAAATTGAAAAATGAATTGTTGTCAGTTACATCTTCAGAGGAATGGGATGAGAAAGCATGTTTTGATATCAATGAAAATGAGTCAACTGTCAGTATCACAGTGGTTGGAGCTTCTGGGGACCTTGCAAAAAAGAAGATATTTCCTGCGCTTTTTGCACTCTATTACGAAGACTGTCTTCCTAAGGTTAGATTTTTTTTTTTCTTGTAACTTTCATCCAAAAGTGTCACCTTACTATTGTCTTCTAAACTGCCTACAACTTTAATCTGGTTATTGTTGTAATGTAATTAATGTCAGAAATGCGGTTTATTTGCTTGCAGCACTTTACCGTCTATGGTTATGCCAGGAGTAAGATGACTGATGCAGAACTTAGGAACATGGTGAGCAAGACCCTTACCTGCAGAATTGATAAAA
The DNA here is from genome assembly GCF_000208745.1 of Theobroma cacao. Lineage (NCBI taxonomy): Eukaryota > Viridiplantae > Streptophyta > Magnoliopsida > Malvales > Malvaceae > Theobroma > Theobroma cacao. The sequence goes on along the minus strand of NC_030851.1, from coordinate 15,010,355 downwards.
GGTGATTCATTTTCTATCATTTCTTTGTCACTTGAAGCTTGCATGCTGTCATAAGTGGATTTAATTGTGGCTTTTAATTGCTTATAAAACTTAAATGAGGTTTGATATGTAATTCCAGGGAGAATTGTGGTGAAAAGATGGACCAATTTCTTAAAAGATGTTTCTACCACTCTGGTCAGTATGATTCTGAAGAAAATTTTGCACAGCTAGACAAGAAGCTCAAGGAGCATGAGGTAATGAGGTTGTGGTTTATTTAACTGGAATTTCATACCATTGCTTTGGGCAGGAGGATCGTAATGTTGAAATGAATTCTGGCTTGCCGTCTGTGATCTTTGTTCGATTCAATGTTTTGGTGGGATTAAAGAGTTTAGACCAAATTTTGTGAATGATGCATTGAGCACAATATTCACCTAAATCTCCACTTTTACAGACGAGTTAAGTTTGTGCTAAAGCGGCTGGACACTTTCTTGCGTTTAATTTTAATTTGTGAATTGGATAATGTGAAGTATTCTCACTCTGTTTCTATTAAATCACCATGGTACTTGTACATAAGTCAGTATCCATATATCTTGTTAACTAATTGTTGTTCATAAACTACTACTAACCTTTATCTAGGAAATCGATGACTGGACAATCATTATCTTATCTGAGCTTGTGAAATGGTGTCATCAGAACATTCCGACAATACGGCCTATATATTTAGCTAATGCCCTCCAAGTTTGGAGTTGCAATAAGCACTTCACATGTTTCATTTAAGTGTTATATTTCTTCTTTAAGATCAAGTAGTGTAGGAGGATCTGCTTGTGCCCTACTATACTTTTTCTTTTCCTGGATAGCATTAATTTTATTATTCTTTTCATAATTTGAGAATTCAATTCTGTTTGCTGATGTGAAATTGCTCGTGCAGGGTGGGAGGGTTTCTAATCGCCTATTTTATTTATCTATCCCTCCAAATATTTTTATCGATGCTGTGAAATGTGCAAGCTTGTCAGCTTCATCCGGCAATGGTTGGACCAGGGTCATTGTTGAGAAACCTTTTGGTCGAGATTCAGAATCTTCTGCTGCACTGACAAAAGCCCTGAAGCAGTACCTTGCAGAGGATCAAATATTCAGGTGAAGTTTGCCTGCCCATGATTGGTGCTGGTTATGCAAAGAATGTGAACTCTGATTAGATTGATATTCTTTCTACAGGATAGACCACTATCTAGGAAAGGAACTTGTGGAAAATCTATCTGTTCTCCGTTTCTCCAATCTTATTTTTGAGCCCTTGTGGTCAAGGCAGTATATTAGAAATGTACAGTTGATATTCTCCGAAGATTTTGGAACTGAAGGACGCGGAGGGTAACTTTCCTTGTTTTATAGTATATTAAGCATAAACTATGCTAAAGACTTGTGACCCATTTGATTCTGTTGTTGGTTATCTAGGTATTTTGATCATTATGGAATTATTAGAGATATAATGCAGAATCATCTGCTTCAAATACTTGCTCTCTTTGCTATGGAAACCCCCGTGAGTTTGGATGCTGAGGATATAAGAAATGAAAAGGTAACCTGATATGGGCTATTTTAAGATGTGATAGCATGATCTTATCTCTATATTTGCATTTCTCAATAAACTGCTTGCTTGGTTTCAGGTCAAGGTATTGCGGTCAATGAGGCCTTTGCAACTTGATGATGTAGTTATCGGACAGTACAAGAGCCACACTAAAGGAGGCATTTCTTACCCTGCCTACACTGATGACAATACTGTGCCCAAAGATAGCTTGACTCCAACTTTTGCAGCAGCTGCTCTCTTCATAGACAATGCAAGATGGGATGGGGTGCCTTTTCTAATGAAAGCAGGAAAAGCATTACACAATAAGAGGTAAATGGAATTGATAAAGAAATTTGAATTCATATATATTCTATCTGGGATTTGGATTATTTAATACATGCTTGCCACTAAGATTTCTTTCATCTCCAGGGCAGAGATAAGGGTACAGTTCAGGCATGTGCCTGGCAATTTATATAACCGAAACTTTGGAACTGATCTTGATCGAGCTACAAATGAGCTTGTCATTCGAGTGCAGCCAGATGAAGCTATTTATTTGAAGATCAATAACAAAGTCCCTGGGTTGGGAATGAGATTGGACCGCAGTAACCTAAACCTTCATTATGCTGCGAGGTATACTTAAAAATTGCTTTTATATTAACGGAAAGGATTCAATATTTTGCTGTTTCGAGCTCTACAGTATCTGTATGGTTAGTTATATGGATAGATGGGTGTATGTAGTTGCTCTTTACTGTTTAAAGATGGAGATCTAGAAGCACGTGCAGATTGTACATTTCTTATTATTCATTTGAGAAGACTTGTCATATAGACGGCGACTAATTTAGAACTTGCTTTACTTATGGGTTTGTTGGTTGTAGATATTCCAAAGAGATCCCAGACGCATATGAGAGGCTTCTGCTGGATGCTATTGAAGGTGAGAGGAGGCTGTTTATCCGAAGTGATGAGCTGGATGCTGCCTGGGCGCTCTTCACTCCTGTTTTGAAGGAGCTGGAAGAGAAAAAAATTATACCCGAGTACTATCCATATGGAAGCCGTGGCCCTGTTGGGGCTCATTATCTTGCAGCGAGATACAATGTCCGGTGGGGTGATCTTGGTGTAGACCAGTGAGGTACATTTCAACATTGCGGTCGGCATGGGATGGGATTCTCGGAACGGAAAGCTTTGCTGTATCTACATAAAGCTTGCCCAAAATTTTTAACTGCTACGAAATCCACGTTTTATTTATCAATACGGTGCCAATTAGCTAGGAGCATGCAGTTGTGCAAGCAAATGTAATCAACAAGGGAGAGATGGATTGTCCTTCCGATTCTTGTATTAAAAATGTGATTTTTGCATTGATACTTTTGCAGGGTTATCAGTTTTGCTAAATCTACAAAGCATAAAATTCCCAAGGAAATAGGTTCCTCCTCTCCCCGCCCTTTTTTTCTTTTAATTAAAAAAATTATTGCCTTTGAAAGCAGAACCGAACGTTATTGATAAAGTGAAGAATATAGATGTGACTTGGATAGAAGCGTGTGACGTTTGTACTGCTGAAAGTAGCCAATGGTTTGTGTAAGTTGCTTGTGCTCTCCACGTCTCTCTTTATTAAAAAAAATGAAAGACAATTGAAGAATTAATGTCATTGTACTTGGGCAGTGTAGGGGATCCAAATAACCCCATGCACGATGGCAACAAGGTTTTGCATCATCTTGTTACCAAGGGAATTTTCACTTTTCACAGCAGTAATGTTTTTCATTTTCTAGGAGTAATATTTTGGGTGCAACATATTGCTCATAGGAAGACTTTATGAATCCTACACAGTTGAAATTTTTGGCATTGAAAAGACTGATGGACGATAGATTGTATGTGTACTGTGTACTGTGTACCATGTACACTAACTCGGCAACCATTGATTGAGGAGAAGTGAGAAAAATGCTTTTCTAAAACTACAACCAAACAGAAAAGTTGTTGGAAACTTGGCCCTAAGAGTTGTAGTTACTGGTTAGCCTTTAGTCGGGATAAAACCTAGTAGAAAAAAGGGATTTTCATCTTTACAATCGGCAGTGAAGGGGAATAGTTTTGGAGGTTTTTGTGAATGCTGGAAGATGAGGCATGGGGGGCTGATTTCTGTTTCAAATAATTGTCTGATTCCATAACCGTAGAGGAATATCTAATTCTGCTTTACAATGATTAAAAAAAAAAAAAAGCCACTCTCGATCATATCAACAGCGATGGCTTTTGTAGTTTTGTGCAATACGCATCTTCCTTAAAGCCAGCCATCACACGCCTCGTTTGTTATTTTCTGGGAAGGGCTGCTTTCTTTCACATTTCCTTCTGTTGAAAGGTTTTTTAACCATTTGCGTGATGTGTGACCTTTGTGTTTTGCTACTTAAGTCTGACAAGAGGGAATTTCTCCTAGGCCAAGGGGCAGGGCATCCACCCCCTACACTCTGGATTATTGGTTCAAGTGACTTTATTTTGCAAGACTATGATACATTGTTTCTTTGCTTTTCTTTATAGAAAATTTTTGGCTTTTACTTTTTCGAAATGAAGAAACAGAATATCACTTTTACTTTGAGAACAAAAAATAATTAAATTTTTTTAAGAGGTGTTTGAGGTTGATAACATCTCAACTCATCTTTGGAAGGGCAGGTTTAAGTTTTAACAAAGAATATACCTGAATTGATTCACAACCTTAAATGAATGGGACCTTGAAATGTCCAGGCACCAAGAAAGGAGGATCCCAGATGTATCCAATATGAAAAAACACAAGGAAAAGGTGGACAAGTTGTTGAGTTACAGCATACAAATATTGACTATACATACCGAAAACATTAATTGTAAAGACAAATATATGACCCAACAGCCTCCAGGATCAACCTTGTGATCTGCATTGACAACTTTCTTCACAGAGAATGAATTTCTTTCAACAGGCGGTGGCAAAGCCACAAAAGCTGGGTTGATTTTGGAGTAAGATCAATGAAACTTGGTGAGCCAAGAAATGGATTGGGGTTAATCAAAACCAATGCCGTTCATATGGAGACAATTCAAGCACTTCAAAGTATTAAAAGGTTAATTATACTGAATTTATGGAGCAACTTTTCAAACCTACTAAAGTGACAACTTTCTGATACAAAGGTTCAAACTTAAGTGATGTTGGGTGATATGTCAATAGCAAACTTTTTGGAAGGGCCCCGATGTGTCCCCAAGGTGGGCAACAAACATAAGAAAACGATGCAACTCAAGTAGACGCATGGATCAAACCTACCCTCTGCAAGAAAAAGCGAATTCTCTCCATTTCCCTGTTGTTCAACTTCATGGTTTTGGTTTGGTTTTATCAATCTTGTTAAATACTAGAGACTATATAAGTTGAATCACTACTCAACTCTAGTTTCCATTTGGCTGATAGGCCTGGCTGAAATGCCTTACTTCACATATTTATTTAGCAGAAAGATGGGCGTCTTTCCATTATGGACTTTAAATATATATAAAGAAAATTGATTGCCGATTATGCAGATTTTTGCTTGCACAGTAGATAAAGTTGAAGGTGCCTAGTTTCAAGGACCCACTTATTATCTGCAGCTAGCCCTGGCCATGACTTCATATCTCCTGTGCATGTGGACGCATTCCCTTCAGTTTCTCTACCCTTTCAAGAAGGGCAGTGAAGTCACCCACTGCTTCATACCTCGAGACACAGCATTATCTAAAACCGTGTGGAGATTGATTATTAATTTTAGGCACAAAAGACGCGTGATTGCCATTATTTCTAATGATAGGATTCTGAGAAGAAGAAAAAAACTTAAAATAGGAGACTCGACAGTTTACTGTCTATGACTTGTTGAAGAAGGTGCAAATCCCCAACTACGAGGTGGGGACTCATTCTTATCCTAGGCTGTGTTGCGTCATATGATTTTTACTTGGTTCTCATGTTATATCACCATAGGGAAATGAATAAGACCTGTTCTCTTTCTCAATAGGCCCGTCTGTTGCTTGTTTGTTTCTCCTAGTTTTCTACTTTTCTTACCCTACAAAAGTACAATTGAGTGTCCTGCTATCCCATATGGGAGATTTAATTTAATTTAATTATATCATAATTATATTGAGGGTTTTAACTTTGCTTTCTATGGCGATGAGAATTTGCCACCTGAATTAGGTAATAATATGATATCTTCTCTAGTCAAAAGAGTAACAGGCTAGGAGGGGAAAGTAGGATAGAGAGGGAGAGAATGAGAAAAGCTAACCTTTTTTATTTTTCTTTTTCCTCAAGTGAACCAGAGAAAAAAAGTTGACATAAAATCATTGAGGGGTAACTTTAAATTGAAACTTTGTGGTTCCAATATTTGAACATTAAGCCAAAACATTTGACAATTACATTGAAAGGGTAAGAAAGCAAAGTCCAATAGAGGTCACCTTCTCCAATCAAGAAGGCCCCATAATTCTTTTTCCCATGTTTACATGGAACCTAAGGGCTCAAATCATCATCCACAAGAGGTGCCCACCTTCTTGATTCCTCCCCAAAAGGCGAACATGGCAGAGAACAACAAGCCTGCAGAGATCAAAAACTTCCAAATCATGATTGCGAGCAAAGATGATAACAAGAAGCAACTAGCACCCAAGAGAAGCTCAAACAAAGACAGGCACAAGAAAGTTGATGGAAGAGGTAGACGAATAAGGATGCCAGCTCTATGCGCGGCCAGGATTTTTCAATTGACCAGAGAATTGGGTCATAAATCCGATGGAGAGACGATTCAGTGGCTGTTGCAGCAAGCTGAACCATCGATCATAGCCGCAACTGGAACTGGGACTATTCCTGCTTCAGCTCTGGCAGCTGCAGGAACCTCTGTTTCTGAGCAGGGGAACTCTGTTCCAGCAGGTTTGCATACAAAAATCGAAGGACTGGGGTCAGGTATTGGGTCCAGAGATAGGAACAACTGGTCAATGATGAGTGGAAATATAGAAAGATCTCACATTCCAAGTGGGGCATGGCCTTCTATTAATGGAATTGCATCAGGGTTTGCTCAAGGTTCAGGGCAACTCACATCAGCATCAAATTTTGGAAGTGAAAACTCCAATAACATCCCAAAATATGGGTTCCATGGGCTTGAATTTCCACATATGAATATGGGTTTTGTGAGTTTTTCCTCGTTGCTTAACGGTAGCAATCAGCAGGTTCCAGGTTTGGAGCTTGGGCTTTCACAGGATCCGCATTTTGGAGTGTTGAATTCTCAAGCTTTTAGCCAGTTTTACCAGCAGATGGGGCAGCAGCGAGGTGGTGTAGGCTCCTTGAATCAGCAGCAGCAGCTTTCTGATAAGGATGATTCCCAAGGATCTAAACAGTAGCTACAAGCATTAAAGAAGAAGAGCTCAATTTTGGTCAGTACCGAGTCACTTAAGTTTAGAAGCTGGTAGTCGAACCCCATTATGTTGTCTTCATAGACGAGAAATTAGAGGTAAAAGCTGAAGCAGCTTTCTGATTATTTAACTAGCTGGGGCTAGGGTTATATAGAATTATATAGTTTTGACTAGTATTCTGGTTTCTTTATCACGAAACACATGCAAATTCTTGTTGATGTTGTTCTAATTTTATTCCTACAACATTAGCATAACTCTATCTCCTTGGCTTGTGGCATGCAGATGAGTTCTGAAGAGCACAATGGCTTGGAAATTGGATTTGGTTTGCTTCTTGTTAAACTTTGAGGTGTGTTATTATAGTCTACAACAATTTTGTTGGGAAAATATCGCTTGTTTGCTTTACATGTCCAAAGTAGCGTTCTGTTTTTAATACTGTAGGATTTCCATTTTGAATGTTGAAGTAGAGATTTAGAATGTTACAGAAATTACAGCATATTTCTTATGTGCGATAGTCATTCGGTATCCTGATGCGTCCAACAGAGCTAATTTCAGATAACTTTAGTACTCTCTCTGTAACATTGGATCTTTATTAGCTTTGCCTACATACACGAGATTTCTTCCTTCAAAGAGATGATGAAGAAAATCTTGTTGCAGAGCTAAGTGTTTATATTTGATGCATTATCAATATATAAGATTATATAGTCAAATTGTATTAAACATAAATTCATGAGATTCAAAATGATAAATATACACTTGTATCCTGCAGACGATACAATTTTATCTTAGCAATATCAAGGCACCGCCAAGTTACAGATTTGATCTGAACTTTATGCTCTAAAGCAGGGACTGTCGGCTATTTGGGGTTTGAACGATCCCAACCAACTAATGATTAGTCAATGGTTAAATAATTTTGACAAACAATCGAACAAAAAGATATGGTTGAAGAAATGTTATTGAACCCTCCCAATTAAGAATCTTCAACTCGTTACTTTGATTTCTTCTGCTCTCATCTTCTTTTTTCCTCTCCAATCTACTTTACAGAAGCCTAGCAACGTTGCTTCTGCTTTTCAGATTCTACTCAAGGCATCTTGATTGACAATCCAGTGACTTTGTTAGATGCAAAGAGCAACCTCGTTAATTAGCAAATCTAAAGTAACTTTTTTTAAGGCAAAACAGATACCAAAGATGATCTTCCAGGGAAATTTGGCACTGGCAGGTAAATAGGAAATCCAAGTTCAATGGTTTCCTTACGTAGATCGTAATGGTATACTTTATGCTCTTTAGTCAAATGTGTACAACTCTGCACTGTTCTTCTGCCTCGCCTGTCTGCACTGAAGTGGCAGTGCTTATTGCTTGCTTGCTGAGGGAGAAAAATGAAAAAGGTTGTACAGCTCGCTTCCTAATTCTGAGCTTTACCGTCCTTAAACACAAAATAGGATAACAAATGATGGTGTGGAATATCGAAAAGTTATGGGATGGGCCAGGGAAAGGACAAAGAGAAGCGGCAATGGATGCAACCGTATTTTATTCTCCTCTTCCAGAGAACCTCACAATGAACTCATAAAAGGAAGGGGAGGGATTAACCTATGTTTTAACTTAATGGAAACCTGTTAAGAATTTTGAGGGCATTTTGGTGCAAAAATGTGACAGTAGACCTAAAAAAAAAACTCTGCACTCGAGCATTTAGTTCATTAATTGGTGCATCCGAGCATTTAGTTCATTAATTGGTACATCCGAGCGTTTAGTTTATTAATTGATGTATAATCCTCTACTTAAAGAGCTGAATTCGAATCCATTAAACAGAAAACTCTCCTTTTGTCTTTCAATAAATTTTTTTATTTCAATTAAAAAATTCAATAGATTTTAAGGCCGTATAATATTTTACTGTATTTTTCTAATAATTTAAAATTGAGACCTTCGATTAAAATATTTAAGATTGAATTATCGAATTTCTAATTATTCACGGTTTACATCAATCATTTATATAGATAGAAGATGGACTTGGCCTTCATATATAAAAACATTGCATAATGCTTGTTCAGAAGCAACTTGCATGCTCAAGCATAAGAACTTATGGCAAATTCAACCTTCTCAAAGTCAGAGCTTGGGAACCCTGCCCTTTCCTTTGTCAGGCAGCAGAATGGGGAGGCTGCTTGGTTGAATTGTGCTCATTGAGATATAGTGCAGCTCCAAGATGGGATGCAATCTGACATAGCTAGGCAGGAGAAGATGGAATGGCATAGGGTTATATGGTTTCAATATTATATCCCTAGACATGCCATTATTGCTTGGATGGTTATTCTTGACAGGCTTCCTACAAAGCAAAGAATCAGATCATGGGGGTGCTTCCAATGTCGACACAGCTGTTAGATGAAGGCTTAAAGGAGTTTAGCATATTTCAGGGGACAGAATTAATAGACTGCTTGTTAAAAATTGGGGGAGGGGGGGGGTGTTGGGGTTGGGGGGCGCTAGGGGAAGATATACTTGTATAGCTGATGTTTGCTATTAATTTGTTTGTTTTCACAATCAGGTTTGCTGCCCAGTGCAGTTTGTAGCAGGCTTGCCTTGCCTGCTTCTTTGGATGAATAAAAATTTGCATGCAGGGCTACATTGAGCCTAAACTTGAATTAGCTGGGCCCCAAGTGGTGTGCTGCAGACGAGTCCATTCTCCAAATGTGACAATTGTGTCTAAAAGCCCAACCGATTTATACAGGACCTCAAACGTAGGACAGTCAAATTTGGAGTATTCCAGGGAAAGGCCTGAACCCATGAAGAAGGGCGTTGTTAAAGCTGTTTCCGCCTTGCCTTGAGAAAGACACGAATGACAATAAATAAGAATGATGTTGAACAAACAAAATCTATAAATAATTGTTTTTGTCTTGTTTCAATGGTAAGGGTCGATAGATTGGAGAAGGATAACCCTCAGAAATGAGTGCTAGTAAATCCAGGATGGGTAGGGGTCCACTCACTTTTGGACCACGTCAAGATGAAGTGGATCCAATCTAATATTAGAGATGATGCTCAGCTTTACAAATGCACATGTGATCTCTTTCTCTGGCAACTCCAATGCAAAGCTAATTTGATATTTGGTGGCAACCATGAAACAGAAAACAGTTTCTACGTCTTTTGATTAAAAATCTAAGTCGTTTTTACTGTTTATGTGTGATTCCGTGACTTTCCAGCATGTTTTGTGCCTAAGGCCGAATCTAACTTTGAGCTTTTTAATAATTATTCACATGTACAACTGTCATTATTTTTACTAATGAATCTCTCTCTCGTGTGTGTGTAATAATGATGATTTATATAAGAAATCTTTTTCATCTTGAGTAAAATTATTTTGATTCAAATAAATTCAATTAATACAGTTTAATCATTTTGATTTTAATTATTTTCATTGGTTTGTTTACTCAGTTTACAATGTCTACAATTCCTAATTGAACTAACCAAATAAACCAATCTTAAATAATATATATTTTTGTTATTAAGAATAAAATCTACTAATAAAGAAATAATTTCATTTCCTTCTTATTTCGTTCAGTTCAATTCAGTTCATCTGTTCTGCGCAGCATCAAAACCTTTCCAAACAAACTCCTCAACCAATTTCCTCCTTTTCCAATTTTCCCTTATTCCCATTCCTTAATTTCCTATTTGAAACCTTAAGCCCCAAATTAGAAAAACTCTAATGTCACGGGCTTGGAACTTTAGCCAAGTTTCGTGCGGTATTGTAGATTCGTGTTCGTAAAACTAAGCAAGATTAAACGAGGTTTTTTGACAATTGGTGCTGAAACGTAAAATAAATGAATATAAAAAAAGAGATTAGGGAGAATAAAAAGTATTATTATTCCAATGATCTAAACTTGGTGTGTAAGTAAAAGCAAATAAAAAAGTATCTAACTTACACTTTCTTAGAGTACAAGAAAAGTAAAGTCCTAAAACTATACCTCCTTAATCAACAAGTAATCAATAAGAAAGATTTTTTTTTTTTGAAAAGTATTCTAACTACCCTATAATACTTTACTTGACTCCTCAGGTGACAGTTGATGGACCCCTACATGTGGATTGACTTGACAATCCATATGGGCTGGACTACTCATAGATCTGCGAAGTGTGACACCTAACCTCAAATCCCAAATATTTAGTTCTTCAATTATTCTTCAGTTTTTTTTTTTTTTGTTTCAACCTTCATGGTAAGTAAATTTTTATTTGATCTGTATAACATATGCATTATAATGTTAATCATAGTATCTACATTGATATATAATTAAAGCATAAAACATTCTATTGATGTGTTGTTTTTTCATTTTATTTATATAATATTTCTATTATAATGTTAATTATAGTATCTATACTACATTATAATGTTGTTTTTTATGTCCATAATATGAAACATAGTTGTATTGGCGGTTTTTGTCTTGTAATTTGTTCAAGTAGCCTCGGTTCTTGAAGAGGATTTTTTTGCTTCTTTTAAGTTTGATTGTTTGAGAGGTAATTGGTTCCCTTTAATTTCCTATGTTTTTTGCGATGGTTCTCTTCGTCTATTTGTGGTTCGTTGGTTTTAGTTGTTGGAAATCATTCTTACTTTTGGAGTGGTCTATGGCCTCATTCTGCAGCTTGGCTCAACCTTTTCTTCTTTCTACTTTTCTTTTACTTGATTTCTTTAAGTTCGATTTCCGTTAACAATTGGATCGATTTAATTTTTTAAAAAATTTTATTTGATTTTCAGAACTTTCAGATCGAATCCTAATCACTCATTAGTATTTTTATTTTAAGTAAACTTCACCTCTATTTCTTATACGTTGAACTTTTTCTATACTTTTTACGTTTACAAAAAATTAAAATATTAATTTTGTTCAATGAAATTACGAAAATATTCTTAAATTTGAATAAATAATCTAATTTTGAATTGAATGTATTTTAATAAAATTAATAGTCTATCTCCCACACTCTGGATGTTAATTACAAAATAACATGAAATGTCTTGGGAGGAAATTGAAACTATAAAAGATGTAGGTAAAGTTTACCTATTTTATTTTCACTAGAAAAAAAAAAAAAAGAAGAGAGCGCTATGCTTTTCTCATAGAAATAACGTAATCCCATTAAAAAGATCCCATCCACATGCTTAAGTTTCGGAAACAGGTGGGTCTTACACAACTTTACTTGATGGTACGGAAATGTTGTCTCCCTTCCCTTATGAATCGTGATCTGCTCCCCCCCATTTAAATACGGAATATAGATTCTGCACAGCCACAAACAGATGCATACATGAATAATTTCACAATGCTTGTCTTCTGAATGGAGCGGACATGGCTTAGAAAGGGGCGAAGATTTGCTGAATTAGCCATCCGGTGCTATGCCCAAAGTGAAAAATCACTCTTCACCCTTCGTTTCTTCTTTTCCATGTTTACTGGGGACAGAACCCTGCTTCACTTATGTGGCAGAGTTGCATGTGGTCGTCCAGACAATCAAACAAGTCTACCCCCTTCCTTCACTCCATGTGGCTGTCATGTGCACGACAAGTAGTTATGGAAGCTGATATTAATTGCAATGCAGCTGCACTTTTAATTTTATATACCATGTGTTGCTGTTTTAATATACTATTTGTTTAACCAACCACGGTGCCTTTTGGAATTTCTTATTGCCTATTGGACACTGCAGAGATGTGGTGGGTGGTTAAGGTCATCCAATCAAGTCAGTTTTGACTCTGTTTGCTGGGTCCCCTTTGGTTTATAGGTGATAGGGTTAGGATGCTAAATCTTGAGGACCTTCTCCTTCCGCTTCTGTTCATGTCTTGCTCCTTTCCTTTAGTAGTGTACATTTAGTAGGTGGCACTAGTGCATAAATTTATATTCAAATCTTCTGACTCCAAATGCTTGACTCAATAACCCAAATTCACCCAACTCAAACTTAAATTGATGTATATATATATAATCGAATTAAATCTAAATCTAAATTCATCCAAATGAGAAATGATTTGAACTTGAAACGATTTAAACTTTATTAACTTAAAGTGATCCAAACTTAAATTTAATACTATTTTCTATATTTTAAAATATTAATTTGATTAAAATTAATGAATATAACATAAATTATTACTCTTTGTCTTCCAAATGTTAATTTAATTAATAACATAAACTATTAATCTATGAGTAACTTAAGGAGCTAGGATAAAATTTCTATGCTTTACTTTTATATTTCTTACTCATATTTAATTTTGATTTGTTTCAATATCCTTGTTGTAATTAAAAAAAAGAGTAAAATAATTTTTTATTACTACAATTAAATTCATTGTTTTACAATTATATATCATACATAAAATATTTCATTTTATTTGTCTTTTATTTTTCATTCTTACCAAATCATAAAATTAATAATATAATAGATTTAAAATAACTTTAAAAATAAAAATATCCATAAAACTAGAAAAATAATCAACAATAATGCTAGTTAAAATACGTGATCTTAACCGTATTACTACTTAATTATAGTTTTAGTAGTTGCTATATATTGTTATCCTTGTAAGTTGTAACTATAATTCATGGTAAATAACTAATAATAATCAATGTAATAAAAATGAAAATTAAATACTAATCAATAAAAATCATTAATGATTTTAGTAGCAAATTGTTAATATCAGATATAAAATAAATTTAAATTAGTAAATTACTTCTAATTTACTTTTTTTTCCTTTTTTATGAATATTTTAGAAAATATATTATTATTATAAATATTAAAAATAAAAATTAAAGATATATCACAATATAAAAATGCGACCATAAATAACTTAAAGAAGGATAATGAAATTATATTCATTTAAAGGATTAATCCTATTACTGGGTATTTGTGGGTATCCAACCCAATTATATAGGTTTAGAATACCCTATTATCGGATTTGGGACAAATTTGGATAATAATTTTACTACCTATATTGAGTTTGGGTACCACCCCTTGGGTACCCACTACCCAAACTAGAACCCTATACCCATTTATATAATATATTATTATTATTTATACAATATATAATAGATAATTAAATTAAATATGTAAAATTTTGTTGATGTTTGGATTTGAACTAAAGATAAAAAATACTCCTCATTTTTACCAATTTTACGAATAATTCATTTTCATAGAAATGGATAGATATATTAATGATAAATGGTTGTTAATCAAATTATTAATGAGATGTCAATAATATATTTAAATTAAAAAACTATTAGATTATTAGTTATGTTTAACTAATATGAATATCATATCATATTATAGGGAATATAATTACCATTATATACACAATTAATATAAATATTTTTACTTCTATTTTGTATTTTACAAAAATCATGACTTATAAAATTATTAGTTATAATTTATATACTTTTGTTTATGTAAACTTATAATAATATATATACCTAAGAGACTGTGAGATTAAAATAGTTTTACAACTTTTTTTATAATTTCATGTAATTAAGGACAAATCTATGGAGTTAATTAAATTAATTCATTTATTTCATTGTAGATAAGTCCAAAGCTTATTTTAGCTATGGCAATCAACAAAAAAATTGCATCTTTTTTTAAAAAAATTAAATTAATTCATGAAAGTATGATTATTGATCAATTTGTACTGTCTTTTAAAATATGTAATTTATATATTATGTTAATTTGTAAAGAATATAATTACTATTATATATATATATATATATCGTTAATATAAACATATTTACTTTTTATTTTATGTTAATGTTACAAAAATTATAACTTATAAAATTATTAATTATAAATATATACTTTTGGTTACATAAACTTATAATATATATACTTAAAGAGAGTTGTGAGATTAGAATATAATTATTGTTTGTTTGCTTTTACAAATTTAAATTAAACAATGATTGTTGTAAACTTGTAATTTTATTGTTTATTTGTTTTTATAAATTTAATTATTAGTGAATTGTAAGGAATATGGATATGAATTGTAAAATATAATTTAATTGTATATGGATACAAGTTTAGATATGGGTTCGGGTAATTAGGTACTTATAAAGAGTTAAATAAAATTTTTTAATATAATCAGTTTTTTAAACGGATTCGAACTAATAGCTGGTAGTGGATATGTATTAAGGTTCGGGTTAAGGTAATAAATTTAAAATATATCCGAGTAATTATAGGATTTGAGTACCCAAAACTTAATAGAGTTCTGGTTTGAATACCTTAAAAGTATAGGGTACTCTACCAATTGACATCCCTATTTAAAAAGTCATCAACTTCTTGAAATAATTAGTCTTGAATTGACTCTAATGTTAAACTCGAATTATTCAAGTTCGAAATGAGCCAAACTTGAATTGACCCGAATGCAAAGTGACTTAAACACAAAAATTACTCGAATTCTTTTCACCTGTAAATGACTTTGACCCAAAATTGATTCGACTTATCCAATTGACACATCTAACTACAAGTTAAAAAAGATTTCATTTATAGTAGAATGATAATTACAAAAGAGTAGATGAAATGGCAGCCTAGCCAAGGCACCATTCAAATAGCCAGCATAAGATATAATATCAACTAAAAAAAGTATGAGAGGAATACGAGAGAGCGTTAGGAAGAGAAGAGAAGACGGCAGAGGATCTGGGGATCATCTCGATGGGTTAGAGTGGTGGATAAGAAGCCTGTTTACAGTATTTTTGGATAATATCAGCAAACGATTAACATAGCGAGAGATAAAGGCTTGCTTCGAAGAGTTTGAGGTTGTGGTTGATGTGTTCATCCCTATAGGGAGAAGGGAAAGGAACAGTCAATTTGCCTTTGTAAGGTTCAAACATGAAGAGGAAATGAAAAGAGCTATTCAATATGGAGCGGGGATTAGTGTAGACGAGAAGAGACTAATGGTGAAAAAAGCAAAGTATTCCCGAGAAAGAGTAGTCAAAAATCAAGAAAAATCCTATGAAAACAGAAAAGGAATCGAGCTTGTTAAATCTTACAAGGAGGTTGTCATGGGGAATGACAAGGAGATGAATGCTATAATCAAGTCTCCTACAAAAAAGTTTGTTAATCCAAAGAATGGGTGAGATTCTGAAGAAAAAAATAATATCAAAATTATCACCCCTTATGGTGATTTTGAATGGCTCAAAAGAAGTGCGATAGGAAGGCTAAGGAAGGTTCAGGCTTGCAAACCAATCCAGAGTGCCATGTTTATGGAAGAAGTTACGACAATAGTGAGACCAGCAGGAGGACTCAACGTGATGGTTACCTTTGGTGATAGGGATGAAATGTTAACATTGTTAGAGTCATACAGTGAGATCTTTGATTTATGGTTTGAAAGTATTTCACCATATAATGCTGAGATTGAAACAAAAAGGTACATTGTATGGGTTAAAGTGGAGGAAATCCCTATTCATTTATGGTGCTCAAATTTGTTTGAAGTGTTGGGGAATAGTTGGGGTAAATTCATCAAAGTTGACTACGCCACAGCTAAGATGGAACGATTTGATCATGCTCTCATTTGTGTTAAGGTGGAAAGCAAGACAAATATTTCAGCTATCCCAAGAATCCAAGTGAAAGGGAAATCAGTTGCTCTCAGAGCTTTCATTGTGGAGACAGAAAAAGCTGAGGTTGAGAGACAAATTTTAGGAATGAAAAAAGGCAAAGAGGTAATACAAGACTCTCTTTGCTCATTGAAGAAGTAGTCATGGTGGGAGGAGGAAGATGATGACACGAATCTCCCGACGAGGATGGAAATCAATCCAACGGGTAAAAATGATGGGGAGAATCTCGAGCTGGTGTTGCATGAGGCACAGTTTTTTGGGGGACCTTCTAACTACCTTAGACAAAATTGGCAGGCATATAGTGACAAGACAAGTGGTAAGGGGGCAAATTGGATGAAAGAATTCAAAGAGGGAAATTCAAATTATGGAGCCCAAGAAAATGATTCAAATTACGGAGAGCCAAGAGACTGCAAGGAGAATTCAACAAATTGCTATGCAGTGGATGTTTGGGCTAAAGTGGAAAGGAAAGATCTGGAAAGCCCATGGACAAAGCCAAAGGCCCATATCTAAGAGAATTGTAGCAGCAATGAAGAGGCAAAAGAGAGGAAGCCCAAAGCAAAGGGATCCCCAAGTCATCTTGTAAGATGAGCTAAGTTGGACAGTGAGGATAGTGGGAACCCGGGTTACAATAATGTTAAAGGATCTGGGTCAAAGTAAAGGCAAGAGGCAGATAGTGGGTTGAAGTCCTTAAATCAAGAGGAAAAGGGACAAGAGAAAAAAAGGAATGTTCAGGGAAAATAGAGAAGAATCAAGGTAGGTAAGATTGGTGATGGGCAGATGGGAAAGGAGGAAGGTCGAAAAAAAGGGGAGGAGGGTTCTTATGCAGACAACGGCTTTAGTAAAGTGGTAGAGAGCGTGGATGATGAAATGACCTTGGGAGAATTAGTGATCCGATTGAGCGCCAGTAGAGAAAAAAAGCAGAGAAAAGAAAAAATAGAAACAAAAGAAAGGAGCAGAATGAAAAAAAAAACAGTAAGAAGAGCAAAGTGAGTATAATAAGAAAACAAGGCACAAAGAGCAAAAAGTCACCTGAGGTTCAAAGAGAAACTCCCGTGACCAAACTAGGAAAAAACACAAGTGAAGGGGTGAATAAAGAGAAGCTGATTTGTGCAGCGAAAGCAAGTACCAGGCCGTGGCGAATCACCAGTAAAAGAGGAACAAACGGAGAGTTCTTAGATGGGCAAACAAGGCAGAGAAGTCGATTAAGGAAAAGCATCAGGAAAATTCTGGAAGGGGGATAAATGGATGAAAAGGAGAGCAACCAAGCTTCCGTAACAGATTCTGACATAGCCTTCAGGAATAGTCTAAACTGGAGTGAGGCAACGACGACTTGGGAGATAAGAAGTAGAGTTGTCATGACCCAGAACTCCCATCGAGCCCGTAACAATCGCCGTGAGGTCCCGATAGACACTCATTACCCCGAATGCCGATCGAAACCCCGCAAGACTTAGCATCAGCTTCTGCATCTTCCCAGTGAGCGATAGTTATTAAATCTCACATTTCAAAAAAAATCATAAGTCATTTCCAAATCAAAACAATAAAATATTACTTTCTGGCTCACAAGGGCATTTTTGTAATTTTTCTTCGAAAATACCAAAAACTCGCCAAAAATATGGTGTAAAAGCTAAATATATTCATACATATTTTAAATTAAATAACTGAAGAATAAAATTACTTTTACAGTGACACGTGGGCCCCCAATTGACTAAGAAGATGTAGGGCTACGAACCCTTACTTTCTAAGATGCAACTCCGAGATTAATTCTCGTCTTAATCAACTATCAACAAATTGTCCTGAGCCTGAAAAATG
>NC_030851.1:14964566-14990583 GCF_000208745.1 Theobroma cacao | reverse complement strand
TTTTTTGCCTTTTTATAAAGAAATAATAAAATAATAAAAACATGACACATGGCATTTCCTTATTGGCTCAAATTTTAAATATTTGACTTTTAATTCTTTAATTCTCCACCACACATTTCGCATGTTTATCCATTTCTATGATGAATAAAATCCCTTAGTCTTGACAAGTGTCAAGGGTGAAAATTTACCGGTTTGCCCCCGGGGTGGTAAAATTACCATTTCACCCTTATACTCCAAATTATACTGGAATTAAAATTTTACACTTCTAAACTTCAAATCATACTCCAATACTTAAATCATACTCCAATAAGTCAAATGGACCAAAAAAATCTTTTCTAAAAATTCCCATTTTGTCCCCAAGTGGCAAATGACCATTTTGCCCCTCGATAGTGAAACTTTCGGTTTGACTCCAAATTGATCCTCGAACTCCGAATTACCATTTTGAGTCATCCCTGAACTGTGAAACTCTTAATTTCACCTTAAAATTCCTATTTGAACTAGTTCAAGACTTAATCGACTCAATGGTACCATTAGGGGCAATATCGTCTTTTAACGATTCCTCGAACGTTCTAAATCTGCAAACATTCTATTGAGCATGTAAATGACGTCGTAATTATTTTATAGAACAGGGTTTGACAAGAGTGGGCATGGAATTTCAAGCTAATCGCAATGCTGTGATTAGAGCTTTGAATGCTTTAGGCATCGAAGTCGATAAAAGAACAAGAAGTTGAGTTAGCGAGGGGTTCTAGTGAAAAGGGGGACCTTTGTGCTATGATTAATGTTTTGACTTGGAATATTAGAGGAATAGGGATGGGAGAGAAGAAGAGGGCATTGAAGAAGATAATAGGAAGCTACAAACCAAATATGGTTTTTATCCAAGAAACCAAATTACAAAAAATCAATCAAACCGTGTTTGAGAGAGTTTGGGGAAAAGATAAAATCAAAGGGCATGATGTCATGGCAGAAGGAATGTCCAGGGGATTAATAAGCATCTGGCAAAAGGATCTTTTTGAAGTGGAAAGCATTGTGGAAAATAGGAATTTCATTTTGTTAAAGGGAACTATCAGGAATTCACAAACAAGATATGGCTTTGGGAATGTGCATGCACCCAATGATGAAGGAGATAGAAGGGTGCTATGGGAGAGATTAAAAATAGAAATGGATGACTTTGATGGGGAATGGTGCTTGGGAGGAGATTTCAACACTGTAAGAAGTGATGAAGAAAGAGTTGGAAGGGAAAACATTAAACTATCAGTTGCAAGTTTCAATGAGTTTATTCAAGAGATGAGACTCATTGATCTACCACTAACTGGAGGTAAGTTCACTTACTGTAATTATAGAGAACAGGCAGCATTAAGTTGGTTAGATAGATTTCTTATTGATGCTAAGCTGGTAGGGGAGAACAGTAATATGATGCAAAAATGTTTACCAGTGTTTTTGTCTGACCATATTCCTGTGTTGTTGGAGAACGAAATTTTTGATTGGGGGCTTAAACTTTAAAAATTTTTTAACCATTGGACAAGTGAAATCAGTTTCCATCAAACGGTTAAAAATTATTGGGGGTCACAAAGAGAAGGTGGTAAAAGGGAGGAAGGAGTATGGCAAAGATTAAAGGGATTGAAACCGGTGCTGAAGAAATGGCAAAAAGAAACATGAGGAGATACTCAAGCTAAAATTAGTAGGCTTGAAGAGGAGATACAGAAACTGCATGAGAAATGGCAACATAGTGTGAGCAGTGAGGAGGCAAGAAAATTAATTATTGGAAAAAGAGCTGAGCTGTGGAGGTTATACAGAGTGCAGGAAAGAGAATGGCATCAAAAGTCACGAACAAAGTGGGTAGTTGAGGGTGACAAGAACACTAGATATATTCACATTATTGCCTCAGCCAGAAGAATAGGGAATTTTATGGGGAAAATTGGAGTGGGAGGGAATAACTATGAAAATCCAGAAGAAATAAAAAAGGGGTTGTTGATTATTTCAAAAGCTTCTATGAGCAGCAAAGGGTGATGAGACTTAAGGACATCCGATGTGATTTCAAACAGCTGAGGGATCAATCTAAACAATTCTTTGAGCAGAATTTCACAAAGAAAGAGGTATGGAATTCAATATGCAGCTGCGATGGAAATAAAGCACCGAGACCCGACGGGTTTAATTTGAACTTCTTTAAGAGCCAATGGGGAATAATTAGAAAAGATGTCCTTGCTTTCGTGAAAGAATTCTTTGACAAAGGGAAATTTGGTGAGGGGATTAATAATTCTTTCATTACTCTCATCCCTAAGGTTGATAATCCTACACTTATCAACGAATTTAGACCAATAAGCCTTGTGGGGAGTTTATATAAGATTGTGGCCAAGATGTTAGCAAATCGGTTAAGAATGATGATAGGGGAGGTGATAGGGGTTAACCAATTTGCATTTACTAAAGGCAAGCAAATTTTAAACTATACTCTGATAGCTAATACGATCATTGATATGCTGAAAAAAGAGGGAAAGGGAGGTCTTCTGTTTAAGATCGACTTCGAGAAAGCGTATGATTGTGTTGATTGGGAGTTTATAGACCTAATTATGGGGAATATGGGATTTGGGGAAAGACGGAGGGGATGGATGAAAGAGTGCATTTTTACAGCTCAAGTTTCAGTGTTAGTTAATGGGGTCCCAACCCAACCGTTCAAAATAAGGAGAAGGCTGCGGCAAGGATGCCCTCTCTCACCATTTCTTTTCAACATTGTGGTGGAAACATTTAGTAGGTTGATGTATAAAGCAGAGGAAGAACGTCTTGTGGAGGGCATTAGGATTGGAAATAATGGGTTGTCTATCTCTCATCTCCAATTTGCATATGATACTTTAGTTTTTTGCCAACCGAGACTTGATGACATAATCAATATTAAGAGACTGCTGAAGTGTTTTCAACTAGCTTCTGATCTCAAAGTTAACTTCTTGAAAAGCAGTTTGATGGGAATAAGAATTGAGGAGAGAATTATCACTAATTAGGCTAACAATGTTTCTTGTAAAGTTAGCTCTCTTCCTGTTATGTATTTGAGACTTCCTTTAGGCACCAATAATAGGTCTAGCATCACATGGAGACCGGTCATCAACAAATTTGAGGAACATTTGGCGGGGTGGAAATCAAAAATGCCTTCAATGGGGGGAAGAGTAACACTCCTCAAATCAGTTATTGCCAGCCTCTTTCTTTTTTATATGTCTCTCTTCAAAGTTTCGGTCGGAGTAAAGAAAGAAATTGACAAAATTCAGAAGAGGTTTTTGTGGAGTGGAACGGAGGATAAAAGAAAAGTTCACTATGTTGGGTGGGAAAGGGTCTGCAATTACAAAGAGAATGGGGGACTCGGGCTTGTTGACATTGATTTAAAAAACAGAGCTTTGTTGACTAAATGGATCTGGAGGTATGGGAGGGAAAAATCAAGCTTGTGGAGGAATGTGATAGTGGAAAAAAACAGAGATGATCCAAATAGCCTCATGCTGTATGTTGAGAGAAATAAGAGAGTGTCCACCACTTGGCAGAATATAATCTCATCCTTTTCCCTTTCTAACCATTTTTTCTTGCAGGTTTCAAACAATTTTTTTAAATTGGTAGGAAAAGGTGATAGAATTCAGTTTTGGACTGAGGAATGGATTGAAGGAATCATCCTACAACATGAGTTTCCGAGAATCTACGCCTTAGCACTTAACAAAGTAGGGAGAATCAATGAGTACGGGAACTAGCAGAATAAAGAATGGAAATGGGAGGTTCAATTAAGGAGAAGAATTTTCGGGTGGGAGGATGTAAAACCCGACCCTATAAATACATGTCATGACATACATGCACTGAGTAGCATGTTATTATGCTAGGAAAGTTCTAAAAATAGACGAAACCCGATATTATACCTAACGGTACACTTGAGTTAATTTAACCTCGAACTAGTTCAAATAGGAATCGTAGGATAAAATTTAATATTTTACAGTCTAGGAATAACTAAAAATGGTTGTTCGGAGTTCGAGGGTTCATTTGGAAAAAAATTGAAAATTTTGATGTTCAGAGGCAAAATTGTCATTTTACCACCTAAGATAATAATTTGATCATGGAGTGAAATTTTTGACCAAGATTAACTATTTGGAGTATAATTTAATGATAGGAAGTGAAAATTTTCAATTTCGGCAATTTTCGAAACATAGGGGCAAAACGGTAATTTTGTCACCTCGGGGGTAAAAACCGTAATTTTCACCACCCGAAACTTGTCAAAATCATAGGATTTACTTATTTTTGGTATGAATAACTATAGTATGTTAAGTGGTGAAAAATTGAAGTTTAAAGGATGAAATTTTAAAAGTGGGTCAATGGGAAAGTGACACATGATACTTTTTAATGATTTAATATTATTTTAATGAAAAGTCAGCCCATTTAAACCCCATATTAAGTGATGGCCGGCCATAAGGAGAGAACAAGAGAGAAAATAGAGAGGAAAGAAAGAAAAGAGAAAAATCAAAGGAAAACTAGAAAATTCAAAGGGAAAATCGTGTTTTTCGACCATTTATGCGTCTAACGGTAAGATTTTTTGACTTTAGCTTGATCTCTACCTTTCTTATGCCTTTGTTTCCATTTAGCATGCTTGAGGAGAGAGATCAAAAAGTGATATCAAGGGCTGGATGAAATTCAAGGGGGAGGAATTTGAAATTTTTATGTTTTGATTTTTAGTTAAATTGATAGTTTTAGTTAGTTAAATGTGTATAGAAATCAAATTGGGCAAGAAAGCATGAAATTTTCACAATACCCACCCTTGGCTGAATGTTCAATGATGTACAATGATGATGAACTGATTTTTATTCTAAGAGAAATGAAGAGAAAATGATAAAAAATGGTTAAATGTGATAGAAAAACAAAGTGAAAAATTTACCTAGTTAATGTCCCATTTTTGGCCGAATTTTCCAAGGAGAAAAGTGAGCTGATTTTGGTGATTTTAGAGGATTATTGGCTGATATTTAATGGTTAGAAATGTTGGAGAGAAAATGGGACAATTTAGAGCTAAAATAGAGCGCGTTAGCAATTTATCGGGTAAAGTGTCAAAAATAGGTTAATACCACGTTTAAGCCGTTTTAGGCTATTGCATTTCATACCATATATTAGTATAGGATTTAAGTCAATTATATAGTGATTTAGCATCAATGTGGTAAATTGTGAAATTTTTGCAATGTGTTTAGTAGGAGAGCCTTCTAGTAAAGGCAAGGAAGTCATATCCGACGAACAGTGATCGGGGCACCTAGAAAGCATTTAATTTGTACAAACGGTGAGTAAACCCATTATTATTGTAAATTATCTAGAGTTTATTTTTAAATGATCTTTATGTATTTTATGAAACGAAAATGAGATTAAAATGAGATTTTTGATATTTTAGAAATAAATGTGACAAATAAAAATATATTGTGTTGATTATGAAATTGAGTAATTGGAGGCTGCCAATTATTTTGAAATATATATTTTCCTATAAATGGCTTATGATATATGAGTATATGTGGCTATATGTTATAATTGCATTGGAAATTTATGTAAGCTGTCTTTCACTATGCAGGCTGGGTAAGTAAATAAAAGCCACGTTATACTGTCGAAATTTTATTAAAATTGGTGGGTTTAGTCACTACAGTGGTCAGTTTCTGTGGACTGCCTATTAGAGGGGCACGGTAAACCCGGTTATATAGTTACTCTGGTAGTAGAGGCGAGGAGGGTAACTCCCAAGGTAATGTTAAAGTTCACTTCACGCCGAACCCCCACGTGAATGTGTAACTCGGCCAACGCCAAGGAATGACTTGTTTTAGAAATAAAAAATGTGTTTTACATGTAAATATCTTAACAACCTTGGCGGACTCAGTTAGATGCCTCGGCCAAGGTATCTCCGAAGATTAGTTTTGGCTTAAGCCTTGTTTTTAATAAAAGTCAAAAGCCTTAACAACTATTTTGGTAAATTACAAATATTTTATGATTTAAGAAATAAATTGCAAACCTTGTGAAATGGTTTGTAATTTGTTGTTTAAACTTGCCTCCATGTTACTCGTCTTTAGATATTTATGATAATGTCTGTTTACTCATTGGGATTGCGAAATCTCACCCACCTCCTTTCCAAATATTTCAGGCCTGTGGTAGCTTGTAAATATCGATTTTGTCGAGGATTCTAGTTGACCCCTCTATCTTACAAACAGTTGGTTACTATCACCAACACTTGGTGTACTTTGGGGCCACTTGTCATTGTAATTATTAGTGTACACTATAACTTCGTAAATTCTTGTATGTATGAATTTATTTTACTTCTAAGTTACAAAAGATTACTTACACGTGTTTCTATAAATATTATTTTATATAAAAATGCTATATTTTTATTTTTGATTTACTTGAGCCGAAAACGACTGAAAATTGTTTAAAACTGATATGTAAGCCTTGCGGGGTTCCGATTGATATTTTGGATAATGAGTATCAATCGGAAAGTCACGGCAGTTGTCATAGACCCGATGGAGGTTTCGGGTCGTGACAAAAGAGGAGCATTGGAATAATTTCAAAGATCTATTGGAAGAAATTCAACTTTATGAAGATATGCCAGACACCATAGTATGGAAAGGCACCCCTTTAGGAGAGTATTCTGTTAAAAATTTCTGCTATCAATATTTGAAAGAGGACAACAGCAGGAATAAATTGTGGAAGAGTGTGTGGGTCAGTTTAGCTCCCTTCAAAACAGAGATCTTCGTGTGGCAGGTTCTTCAAGGAAGGGTGGCAATTAAAGAAGAGCTTGTGAAACGTGGTTTGATGAATAGGAGTGCTGCTGTCTACCCCTTGTGTAATGAGGCAAACGAGTCTGTTTCGCACCTTTTTCTTCATTGTAAAAAATCTTGGATGATTTGGTCAAGCCGGTGCAACGTATGGGACATTGCTTGGGTCATGCCGAACGATTCCGCTACTCTCTTTAATGCACGAAACGCAGTTGCTATAAAAGAAGGTGAAATCTCAATATGGAAAATAGCTTTCTACACTGTGGTCTGGTAGCTGTGGCTATTTCAGAATGAAATCGTTTTCAACGGAAAACATTGGGATCAGGACCAATTGTTTGAGCTTATCAAACTCCGAGTAGCTTCATGGGCCAAGGCTAAATGGCCATTTTTGCAAAATAGTGTATTGGACATCTATAGAACACCAAAGGCAGAAGTCCATATTAAAAAGCAAAAAAAAGACAGGCCTGAGATGCGATGGAAAGAGCCAGAGGAGGGGAAAATGAAGTTTAATGTTGACGGTGCTGCGAATGGGTGTCCGGGAGAGGCAAGAATAGGTGGGATTCTAAGGGATGAAAAAGGGACTAGAAAAATGATATTCTTTAAATCCATAGGAAAAGGTGATTCAAATTTAGCAAAAGTGTTGGCAATAAGAGAAGCTTTTTTACTCTTTTTAGCATCAAGATGGAGAAGCACACATATAATGGTGGTTGAAAGTGACTCCAAGAATGTTGTTCAGTGGATTAATGAACCCAAAAAAGCCCCATGGAGAATGAGAAAGTGGATCCTTCACATTGAGATGCTAAAAAGGAAAATGGTTCAATAGGAAGTCCAGCATGTCTTCAGGGAAGCCAACCAGCAACTTGACAATTTAGCAAAATCAGGGATAGGAAGAGTTCAAGATCTGCTTAACGTTTGGGGCGAGGCTACTAATATAAACGATTGAGTCTGCCCAAAGTTTGCATCTGTCTCACCTGTTCCTGCAGGAGTGAGGTAGAGGACCTTCTTTAACGGTTAATTTTTTCTTTTTTGGCTGTAGGCATTGAATAGATTTGTTGGCTTAATAGGGGAACGTCTTTCAATTCTTTTAAGCCTTTAAACCTTGTGTTGATGATTGGGTTAAGCAGTGTTTTCTAATTGTTCATTGAAGGTTGGTGTATAGGGTTTTTTTGCAGGTGTGGTTTTTTGCTTACCTGAGTGTTGGAAACGATTTTGTATAAGTATACCCCTTTATTTTGTACGGGGCATACTAGGCAAAATCTCTGTAAAGAGAGGAACTTTTGTTCCCTTTTCTTCTGGATAATATGGAAATTAAAAAAAAAACCTACAAGTTAAAAATTGAGCGGTTGCACAAAATCGAAGTCGAAGTATGCTGATTTATGATTTATCTCAAGATTCAAATCAATTTATTTTTCCTATTAAATTACACCAATTGTATATCACAGGTTATGCCTCTAAACTGATTCGGAGCTGCAAAAAATAACTATAATTCATCAATTGAGGAAAAATGAGGAAAAGGAAAATGAAATAGTTGCTTGGACTTATCTCTGTCGTTCCCTATTACTATAAACAAATGATTTCTCCACTCTCTTGTGCTCCGAAGAGTGGGTATGATAGGGATATCCATAGTCCACAATATAAAAACAAGAGTTAAATGGAAGAAATGAGTAGGTGAAGCAAAGTGAAAGTAATGGAGAATACTTTCCAAGACATCCCACGAGAAAAATTAAGGATATTTTGACTGAAACATTTCCTTATGTATGGTATATTAATAGTAAGAACATGCGTATGTAGAAATGGGTAAATGGTAGAGAGAAAAGAAGGGGAAGAGTGAATGGGTTATGGATTCTGTTGTGCAAGTAGGCAAGCAAAATCCAATATGAGGATAGCGGATGTTCTGTAAAGAATGGAAATAGAGAGACAAAAGGATCCACTTGCCAGCTTATCGGAATACTACTAAGTGAGGCGTAGAGGCATCCTCACCCCTCCCTAAGATCCCTACTAGATTGCAATTTTCACTTTGTGACGGAAGATGAGAAGCGGTGATTCTTCTAACCCCCCAAAGCACAGCAAAATCCTGCTAGATTTTCAGATGATATTTGAGCAAAAAAGATATCTAACAGGGTTTAACCAGGTCAAGAGGCTCGGGGCTAGGGGCCAGGTGCCAGGGGCCGGGGCGTCTCTCCGTTTATTTACTAGTAACAAATAGCCTTGAACACCAAACGTAGCAACATTGAGCCGCCTTGTGAAAGAACAGCCACAGCACACCAAAAACGCAATGAGGGGGGCGGCCACCAAATGTTATGAAGAGAGCAACGTGGGGCCCATTGTGCCAGCGACAAGCCCGTATGAGAGCACCATGCGCTGCCTTTTATTAATTTATTTAATATTAAATTACTATACTAGGAGAGGTCAGAGGAGTAATTGACATAATCACACACACGTGTATATATATATATATAAATATACACACATATATATATATATATATATATATACACACACACAAGCTTTGCTTCTTTGTTATACTGTTGTGTCCCTCCAAAACTCTTCGTCCAACTCAAGAGCCACCACCGCCCAACAAACTCTTAACACACCCCACACAAGCCACAACCAAACTCAGAATTCAAGGGCTCTTCTTAACAAACTCGCGCAAATTTGAACAAGATAACACTGCTGAACCCCCCCATTTCGAACAAGATAACACACCCCATTTCGATTCCTCTTCCATACTTTTATATAGCTCTTTTTTCTGGGTTTTTTTTTCTTTCTTCTTTCTCTTCTTTTTCTTGGTAATGGATTGTTGGTCTCCTTCTTTAACGTTGGATGCAGAGTTTGAGAAGCTTGTGATTCGAATGAACCCTCCAAGGTCCTTCATTTCTTCTGATTTTTACTTTCTTTCTTTTTTAATGACTATTTGGGTCCCGGGGGTGGATTCTCTTTTATGGTAGTATTTTTCAAATCTTTGTTTTTGTAATTAAAGTGGGTTCTTTTTGTTTATATTTTCTTGAAAAATCACCATTTTTTTATTGATATGAAATCGAATAGTTTCAAGAATTTTCGTTTATTTTTGTTGTTGGCTTTGCAGGGTTACAGTTGATAATGCCACAAGCAGGAAAGCAACTTTAATTAAGGTAACAGATTGAATTATTAAGAATTTTTTTTTTACAAGCAATTGTGAGGATTGTCTGATGAAGTTTGGTTTCGTGGAAACTTTGCAGGTTGATAGTGCTAATAAGAGAGGAAGTCTGCTAGAAGTGGTTCAGGTTTTGACTGATTTGGATCTTATTATTAGGCGAGCTTACATTTCTTCAGATGGGGAGTGGTTCATGGATGGTTAGCTCCTTGGTTGTATTGAACTTGTTTGATAAAATGTTTAATTGTATGGAATCTGATTGGGGTTTTCCTTCAAATGGTTCTTTGCAGTTTTTCACGTGACAGATCAGTATGGGAATAAGCTATCTGAAGTTGATGTGGCCGAAAGAATTCAGCAGGTACTTCTGCAAAACTAGTGGTGATCTTATTACTTGATTTATCTTAAAACAAATTCATGAAAGATGATTTTGCTGGAGATCCAATGTAAAGTGGTGTCTGAGACTGAGGTTCGGTTAGATTTATTTTTAACAGAAACCAAAGAGTTCCCTCCACCAATTCTTACTCGAGTGGGAATCAAGTGTTCTGCTAGTTGCTAGAGCGGTAACACCACCATTGATTGCTAAAACTGCTTTATGTATTCTATCTCTGATTGCTCACTTTTTATGCTCCACTCCTGCTTAAATTTTCAACCACAGAATTGGCCTTCATTTGTCTGCATTTAGACTGGATATTATCCTTATAAAAAGTCAACAAACCAAAAGGATGAGGAAAATTTTAGCACGAGGACGAATACTGTAAACGACTCTTGCGTCAATGATCAAATGCCATGGAAGGAATAGTGCCAGTCAAATTGTAAATTGGAATAGACAGCACAAGTATACATACTGTGTACTTATCTGGTAGTATGTGTCAATCACTAAATACCGAGCCTTCTATCATAATAGCCCTCCCACATTATTTGCATCTACTAGTTAATACAACATTGTCAGACAAAGGAAAAGCAGTGCTTGCTGTCTGTCTTTACTATGATGATTTAGCTACATGCTATGAGGAGTCGTGAATTCCATATCATATTGATGATTCAATTGACATGTCGCAGCAACTGGGACCAAGAGCATACAGTTTCAGGTCCTTGACAAGATCTGTGGGCGTTCAAGCTGCCTCAAAACACACAACTATTGAATTGACTGGGAGAGACCGACCAGGCTTGCTCTCAGAGGTTTTTGCTGTTTTGACTGACCTCAAATGTAATGGAGTAGCTGCTGAAGTGTGGACCCACAATTCAAGAATGGCATCAGTTGTTTACATCACCGATGAGGCTACTGGATCATCAATTGACAATCCTGAAAGATTAACGAAGATCAAACAGCTTCTCCTCTATGTTCTGAAAGGGGATAGAGATCAGATGCGTGCTAATACTGCTGTTTCTGTTGGCTCAACGCATACAGAAAGGAGGCTGCACCAGATGATGTATGCTGATCGTGACTATGACATGAATGATGCTGACAGTGGATCAACGAGTGAATGGAGCAAACCTCTAGTGACTGTGGAAAATTGTGCTGATAAGGGATACACTGTTGTGAACTTGAGGTGCCTTGATCGGCCTAAGCTACTCTTTGATACGGTTTGCACATTGACAGATATGCAATATGTGGTATACCATGCAACTGTGATAGCAGAAGGACCAGAGGCTTATCAGGTTGCCCTTGTTTCCCTCAAGTTGTAATTGCAAATTTTTTTGGATCCATTAGTTTTATGTTAAATGCAAGTTTAAAGTCACATGGATGATAATTGATATATTGCATTAACTTATTAAGTTTTTTATTGTCATTGATTATAACTGATATCATTGATATTGATATCTTGCATCTAGTTAATTGTTTGTTTAACTTTTTGGATTGATAGGAATACTACATCAGGCACATGGATGGTTGCCCTGTTAGTTCTGAACCAGAGAGACAGAGGGTAATTAATTGTTTGGAGGCTGCTATTAAGAGGCGAGCTTCTAAGGTAAGGATATGGGGAAGTTTAGAGTACATTCTACCGGCTGATTCTTTTTGCTAGTGTTTTGTTTTGATGTTAATATGTTATTTTTGATGCAGGGCATAAGACTGGAACTCTGTAGTGAAGACAGGGTAGGCCTTCTGTCTGATGTGACTCGCATATTTAGAGAAAATGGTCTCTCAGTCACTCGAGCAGAGGTTACGACCAGGGGTTCCCAAGCTGTCAATGCTTTTTGTGTGACTGATGCGTCAGGAGATCCGGTGAAAAGTGAAACAATTGAAGCAGTTCGGAAAGAGCTTGGCCTTACTATACTTCACGTGAAGGATGATGCTTACTCAAAATCCCCGCCTCAGGAGAGTGGGGGATTCTCTTTGGGCACTCTGTTTAAATCTAGATCAGAGAAGTTCCTTTACAACCTGGGCCTCATAAAGTCATGTTCTTGAGCAGTTTCACCAGGTTATTCCTCTTGGTGTTTGTAAATGTTGATAAAGCTTGGCCAAACTGTAGATTTTGCGTCAGAAAATGCATTTGAAGCTTTATTCCAACCCTGTGTAGGGATCTTGATTCAGGTATTAGACTAGTCATTTTAGCTTGTAAAGTTGTAAATATATTTCGTTAGTTTCATTCCTTGGTCTTGAAGAGTAATGCAAATACACGCATCACTCTTCTCGTGATGTAAAATCGTGAAAAATCTGTGTTCTAGTTTGCCGATAAAAGAGCATTTTTAGAGACGTAAAGGAAAAGTGCAATCATCTACAAATTAGCAGTAGTTTATCATGGGAATGTGTTTGAAGTGATCTGGGATAAAGGCAGGCACATCGCTGATGGGTTCCAAAGGGACAACAAATCAAGGATTCAATTGGTGAAAAGGAAATGCAATTGCTTCTATTGCAGCCAAAAGTGTGTTTGTTCAAAATGACCCTTTGTCTCAAACTGAGTTGTCTGTTTTTGGCTAAAAAAGTTGTGTCTTGTGCAAATATGTTACGGCAAAATGATGGCACCTTCAGCATTCCGCTGGAGCATCTTGTTTGTTACAGTCTGATGACATGACTAATGAATTTAAGGAAAGATTCCATCCATGGATGTGGTCAGAGTCTCTATGCTTTCTTCCACAACAATATGCTATTTTTATTTTCTATATTTACCCGCCGCCTTTTCTTTTTTCCATTTCCGCCACACAAATTAGTGGGGGAATTGTCATTTTTGAACATATTATTAATCCTACTTGAAAGCCTTCAATGGATTGTTGTTGCATTTGTGCAAGTGCCACCATACAGTAGTAACCCTAGTCCCTAGCTAAAAGGCAAACATAGATTTGGCGCAATTAACAAATCGTCCGTCACATTTTTTGTTTCCGATAAGACGCTCCAACCACAAAATGCCTCTTCAATCAAGCATAGCATTCTCTACCTCTTTTCTAGTTAATTATAAATTTTGTGCTGAGGTCGACACGTTTTGATCCGCTTCAATTTAGGCTCCCATGACCATCCACCCAATTTTCATTCTTCAAATGATTTACTTGATAACAAGGGCAGCATCCTCAATGGTTTGTTAAGTACAAGTGTAAGAATGAAAAATTTTAAATTAATAGAAATAAAAAATATAAAGTCTTTAAAGTGATGTTTTATTTAGTTAAAAAAAATTCTATCAAAAGGATTTTTATAATTTCATTTAATTATCTACTTACAATAATCTGATAAAAATTATACACTTAGACTCATCTTGACATTTTTTTATATATACGTCTTGCTTGAAAGAGATTAATTTTCAAAAAGAAACCCTCCACCCTCTCCTCGCTTCCCTCACAAGTCTCTTGACCCTCCTTTCCTTCGGCATTCCCTCGACCTCTCATTCCCCACTTTGTCTTTCTCAACCTTCCCCCCTTGACCCTCCCCTCTTTCTTGACTTCCACAAGTCTCCATTTCTTTCCACTTTCATCATCACAGTCTTTTTCGCCCTTTATTGTCAGCATCTTTCACTTTTTCTCTCTTTTGTCACAATCCAAATCTAGGCCATGGCCGGTACAAGGGCCTAATAACAAAAGCCCAAGCAAGCCTTGTAATCATACACGACCTGTACATGCTTTTATGAGGCATATTCCATCCATACACGAACGTATATTCTTCCTTCCATATTTTCATTTTCAAAAATATCCATATATTGCACAAGTGTGAGCTAAAGTTGCTCACAATGCTTGTACTCTTAAGATAATGATATGAGTTATTTAGTTAGATTATAATATCTTGCTAGAGTTATACTATAATACTATTAGTTAGTTAGAGTTAGAATATAAATAAAATTAAAATCAGTCTTATATATATATATATATAAAGCATATATAATTAAGTTTTATCAATACACAATTTATATTCTCTTCTTCTTTTTTAACATGGAATCAGAGCCTCCTTACAAGGCACCTTGATTGTTGGCCATCATTGTTTCATGTGCCCCGTGTCAATAGCTCTGTCTCACGCATTGACATCTTTAGCCACTATATAACACGTTTGCTGTGACGTCATTCAACTTGTCGTGGGTGTTTCGCCATGGCGTTCAACTTATCGTGTTTCGCCATGATGTTCAACTTGCTGTGTTTTTATCGCAATGTTCAACTCATATCATGTTTCGCCACGATGTTCAACTCATGCTGTGTTTCGCCACGCCATTTAACTCATGCCGTGTTTTCTCATGCCATTCAACTCATACAGTGTTTTGTCACGACATTCGACTCATGCCATGTTTCATCACATCATTAACTTGTCGTGTTTCATCACGCCATTCAATTTGCTGTGTTTCACCACGTCATTCAACTTTTTATGTCATGTTTCACCATGTCATTCACGTGTTTCACTACGTCAAAATGTCGTGCAGCCTTTAGTTGATTTCAAGTACATTTTAAGAGTTTATCTTAGTTTATCTTAATTTTTAACCTCAAATTGGCATGTACGATACCAACTTGAGTTTGAGGGGGATTATTAAGATAATGATATGAGTTATTTAGTTAGAGTTATAATACAATAGTATTACTTAGTTAGATTACAATATCTTGTTAAAATTATACTATAATACTATTAAGACGTACTTGGTTGGGGGGAATGGAATAGTTATTCCTCCCTTATTCTCATTCTTGAGATAAAACTGCATTTAGTTCAATGAAATGGCTATTCCTCATAATAGCCATTCCAAGAGGTGCCTAAATAGCCATTATCAAGACCTCTCTTGGTAATGGCTATTTCGAATTATTGGGAATAAGAAAAGAAGTTGATTAGATAAATATATTTTTTTATAATTTAAAAAATTACCATATAAAATAACACTAAATTTATTTTTTTTTCTCTCTTCCTCACTCCTCTCTCTAAAGCACATAAGATATGAAATTTTTTACTTCATTTTCAAAGAAAAAGAAATGAAAATATTTAAATATTATTTAATATATTAATATTATTTAACTATAATAAATATTATAAGGAATATTTTTTAATATTATTATTTGAATATAATAAATGTAATAAAGAATATTATTTAGTATTTTTTAAATTTAATGAAGAATATATTTTATCTTTAATATTAAATATTATTTAATTATAATAAAAAGTTTAATTATCTTCTAATACAAAATATTATTAAATTATAACAAAAATATGTTTGTATTTTGGTGAAAATATTATTTAATTATAGTAAAAGTTATTTTGATTTTATTACTTAGAATATTTTTATCTTTTAACAAATAAATTCTTTAATTTTAATAAAAGTTATTTTTATCATTTATCACTTATTCCTTACTTATTCTTAAAACTATTCCTATCAATCAATTATTGGAATAAATCATAATAATAATTCCTATTCTATTCCATTCCCATGAACCAAACTATACAATAGTTATTCCTCCCTCATTATATTCCTATAGAATAACAATTTTATTCCCCTTCTATTCTATTTTGTGAACCAAACGTACCCTTAGTTAGTTAGAGTTATACTATAAATAAGATTATGATTAGCCTTGTATATATCCCTCTCTATGTAGCATAAATACTTAAGTTTTATCAATACATAATTTATATTCTCTTCTTCTTTTCTAACATGTACATAACATCATCATAATATTATAACTGTGTGCCATCTCGTGGCTACATCATAGAATACTTTGATATCTCATAACTACGAAATATATACAAGACTAGACAACGGAGTCAACATTAAGGCTCAGTAATGCTACTTAATGCCTTTAACGCAAACCTACCAAAAAAGGTGATTAGAGACCTTTCCAAGACTTAGGCTCCAGATGATCTGTGGATTTGAAAACCAAAAACATGAGTTTGAAATAGGTGAGTGTAGAATTTGGTGAGTGAACATAGAAAGGGAACAAGCATACATATAGGAGAATTTAAAATAATCTTGCCTTTAGTTGAAACTATGCACATTTAGGTTTTTAAACCAAATCCATGATTCAATAATATATATATATATATATGCCTTCGACTGTGACCAATTTATTTAAAATCAATTACAAGCTTAAACTATGTTGGCAAGGAATTCCCAATTGAAAACAAGTTAAAAACCAACCAATTTTGAGAAAATGAATTGTAGGTATCAATACCCTTATTATGGCTATTGATATTTTTATAACAAAATTCCTTTGTACCCCTTTCTAGGGATGAGCAAAACTGAACCAGACCAATTACCCAGTCGAACCAAATGCAATTTAAAAAATAGTTCGGTCTAATTGTTCTATTGGATCAATTGGTCCAAAAAGTTTGATCTAATTAGTTTATTTGGTCGGCTCTCAATTTTAAAATTTTTGAACCAAATCGACTAAAAAACCAAACTAATTATATATATATTAATATATAAAATATTTTCTATTTATTGTTTTTAAATTCATATAAAATATAGTATACACTTAATATTTTCAATTTTTAATTACTATTTACTAAGTTACATTCCCCACTTTTCACTTCTTCATTTTTAGTTTTTAACCACCTATCCTTTACTCTTTCTTTTTTTCTCACCTAGTCACCATTACACTTACTCTTTCTTTAATTTTTTTAATTCTTTTTTGTTTATGCATTTTAGAGATATCAAATATTGGAATTGTGGATTCCAATTTCGTTATTGACGATTGATGCGTAAAGAGGTTAGAAATGCATTATTCACAGTTCAATTAAGGTAAACATTAAATTTTATGACTTTTTACATAATTTTTCATTTTTAATCTTCTTTTACTTTGTTATTAAAAAATTTATACTAATTATATTTTTTGTATTCTTTCAATTGTAAGAACCAAGTCATGGAAGAGATTCAAGTTGATAATTTGCAATAGTTAATGGCCTTATGTTAGATAGCTTTTATTTTGTGGATGTTCATTTTATTATCTTTGACTCTTTGTTATGTTAAATCTTGAATGTTGATTTGATGCTTTAAGTAAAAAGACATAATTATGTGAGTGAAGGAACAAATGTTATTTTTTTTTATATTTAGATTATTTGTATATTTTATAATAATGGATGAAGTTTATAAGTTTTAATATTGTAATTTGCAAAAAAAAAAGTGATAAAATTTTGATCCTTTGGTCATTCTTTATGTTTGATCAGTTTTTGTTGGTTTTCTAAAAATATTTATTCTAATTAGGCTTTAGGTATAACGAACCAAACCAACCAAACCATCCAATTGCTCACCCCTACCCTTTTCTAGCTTCCAAAAATCAATACCCATGAATAGATGCATCGATACTTTTCGTCCAGCATGTTATTGGATGTGCAATATCGATACTTAATCTCTAGGTACCAATACTTTTTGTCCAATAAGCTACAGGCTATCCAAGTATCGATACCTAGGTCATAGGTATCGATACCTTGAATACAGGACACCTCTAAAGGTCTTTCTAAAGTATTGACACCTTATTCATAAGTATATATACCTCATTCAAAAGATTCATATTTTTCACATGAAACATTTGAAAAGTTTACCAAACTTAAAAGTAAAGACCTTTAACATTTAGTGCATGGTCAATGATCATGCTTACAACAATGGAGACCCTGAAAACACTTTCCAATCTCATAATATCAATATCAAACGAAATTCACATCAAGGCACCAAATTCGTACTTTATAATACATTCATTTTCTAGTGGAGCATGCTCAAGAAGTACATATGTATATATGGTTCATAGGGTTATTACTTGAGAGATAGTGCCATTTCGTCCCCACTATTTAGGGCATCTTTAAGGTAGCTAACCTTTATTATAAATATGGTATAGTGCATATAGACAATGACTGTAATGTAATATCATGTGCTTATTCTCCATCACACATGGCTACCATTGTACATCCCTTGCTAGTTGGGACAACTACATTGTGCACAATGTCTAGCAAATACTATTGCTAGCTACAGATCCCTAATTTAAGTAGCTCTACCTAAGAACATTTAATTCATCTAAGTCTTTCATGAGACTTTTCACATTGTCATAGTGCAATATTTCAAACATGTGATTTCATCACGTAACCATCAATGGACATCTTTCCATTGATATTATCATATATAACCCATAACCTATGGTTATCAACAATACTTTAAAACATCATATTTTTCGTACTCAATACATTTAAATTCAACATTTTGTAACACAATATCATTGAGACATCAACTTAAAAGAGCTTGTTCCCATGCACATTTTTAAGATACTGTATTGTACATATAGATAGTCATTATATATATAATAAGACAACGGCAAAGCCATAAATTGGACATTTTTCCACAATATCACATACATTTGAAACTTCATCTTTTAAATATTTCATGCATTTACTTATTAAAATAGTTTTGAATGCAAATCCACTCATCACACAAGTGTCACCTCTTCGAAGCTTAACACCAACCCACCAAGACTCCACTAATGTTTGGACCTTAAAGCTTCAATGGGACCTAAGGCAATCAATAAACACAATTAAATTCACATATATTCCTCAAATTGGAAACTTACCCAACAAGTTAACATTCCTTAGGCAATCTT
The DNA here is from genome assembly GCF_000208745.1 of Theobroma cacao. Lineage (NCBI taxonomy): Eukaryota > Viridiplantae > Streptophyta > Magnoliopsida > Malvales > Malvaceae > Theobroma > Theobroma cacao. The sequence continues at coordinate 14,971,734 of NC_030851.1, read as the reverse complement.
TCTTCAAACCTAAATACCACCTACAATTTCTACCAAAATTATAAACCCATGTACATAAACACTTAAATTTCAATATCCATACCTTGGTGAGTGAAAAGGAAACACCATAAAAAGAAAACATTGAGATTTCTTCAGGTGAGAAATTAAATTGGAAACCCATTGATGGAAAGGTCCAAGGAGTTGGAAATCTCACCTTAATCAAGTTGAAAGCTTGGATTAAAGTGGAATTTGAGCAATTTGTGAGAAGAAATGAAAAAAAAGGAAGAAAAGAGTTGAAAGTTAGTGAGAGAGAAGAAGAGAAAAATGTGAAAGGAAAAGTGAGGGATGGCCAACCCCTTTGTCCCCTTTTTAATTTTTTTTGGGAATTCACGCCACAAATATTGATATTTATAACTTATGTATCAATACTTATCACGTACAACACTTTCCCGAGGCATTTGGAACACTAACTATTGATACCCTCCCTTGAAATATCAATACTTATTTCACAGAGTGTTCCCTAAGGCACTTTGGACACTAGGTGTCAATAGTTCCTCTATAGTATCAATACTTCTTGCATAGAATGCTTTCCCAAGACATTCTAATTACTAAGTATCGATTCTTTATTCCTAGGTATCAATATTTGCTCCATAGAACATTCTTTTCTTTCTAAAACACACCATTTTAATTTTATCTCTATCTTATTTCTTCCGAATGGACTCAATGCTTTTAAAATACGAGATTTTCAAGAAAATTTTGGAACATTGTACTTTGAAATAAATAACCCATGGCTTCACCAAAGAGATTTACTATTCTACCCTTGTGCTAAAATCGAGGGTCTCACATTTTCCCTTTCATCATTAGTGACCATAAGCTCTTCCTCCCTTTATGTCCCTCTTAACTTCACATAAGAATAACTTCATTCTCCTTTTTTCTCCCTTTTCATTATCAATACTCCTACTAGCTCCTTCTTCTTTTCTTTTACAACCCCAAGGTCGAACATGGTAATAATGTTCTTGTTTCCCTATTTCTTTTCTTTTTTTGTAGTTTGTCTTACTCAAATTTAACAAACCCAAACCTCATCTCAAATCTTTCTTTATCTCTCTCTTTCTTAAACTTCACAAACCCAATTCCATCTTAGCACATCATCTCAAATTTCAACAACATCATCAATTTTTTTTCAATTTTTGTTAATTAATTGAGATATTTGATTTAGATTTGCCAGATTTGTGGATATTTTGTTAGTTAGTCAATTGCTTTTGTTTATGATAGTTGTAGGAGATGGTGGCATTGATAATTTTCCATGCAAGTCAAACATCAAAAAATATTTGTCAACAAGTTTACCAAACAACAGAAATTGGTTTCTTTTACAAATTTTTTTTTTTTGCAGCTCTTTATTGAAATTTCATTGTTGTGAAACAAACAATACTTAATTATCTATTTGTTTTTTGATTTTTTCTTTAAAAAAAAAGCATGATAAATCTAATGAGATGATCAAAGTGATTTGGTCAAATTATGCAATTATACTTTGCACCTTTTCAAAGTGGTGGATTTAACCCCTATACAATGCTTTCTAAAATTGACAATGTTAGTTCAATCATTAACGGTGTTAAAATTTTTCATTATTTATATTGACGCGGCATTTTCTTGTTGATGTGGCATTGAATATGATGACATGACATTTCACGGATGATTCAATAGTAAAAAAAAAAATATGTTGATGTGGGACTGACCAAGCACTGACATAAATTTCTAGGCGTTGATGTAACTTGAACTTGCTTCAAATTATGGAGCATAGAAATTTCATTCTTTTTTGTCTCACAACACTCTTTCTCTAAATCTCAAAATTTGATTTGTATTATTGATCTGCTTTTTTTTTTTTTTACAATCTCACCTAAAACTATTAGCTTTCCATCAACAACATAAAGGCCGCAATCTTTAGGTGCATTGCTTCTCTCTCCACCATCACAAATCTCAAGTTCTTCATCCTAGCCACTATAGCAAAAGCCCATGCCTTAACTTCCTTTGCACCACCATGGAGGCCAATTGCTCCCATTGCGACTTTGTCTCCTTCCTTCTCCATCTTTTCATCTGTTTTGTTAAGGCTTTTGGTTTCATAGGTGAATGCATAGGGGCCTAAAGAATGAGGGAAAATGGTTAGCTTTCTAAAGGATAAGGTCCAATTTTGATGGGTTTTTCCAATGTGGGGGTGGTGATGAGGTGGGAATATGGGTCATTGAGGAAGCGACCCAACCCAGCAAGATCAAAATTGCAAACCCTTATTAATACAAATTTGGGCTTCTTTTTGGGATAAAAATAGTGATTAGGATGAAAATGTGATCAATTTAGTCTTTTTGTTGTAGGGTTTTAGTTAGATCTAGTTTTTTTACTTTATAGGACCACAAATAGGAAAACCCAAAATAAATAATCCAAAGAAGTTTTTGGACAAACCTATCGAGATGAATAAAAAATCCAAATAAATCTTTAGACCTTTTATTTGATTTTTCTTGATTATCTCTCAAATCAATAAAATGGAAAATGAACCATTGATGTCTCCCTAAACCTTAATCAGACTAGAAAATCGAAAGCGAAAATGGAAATAGAAAATCGAATGGAAACTTGAAATGAAAAGTATGTTGTAGCGATCAAGGAAAATTTATGAAAGAAGAAATTGTTTGGGTAATCTTATGTTTAGGGCATGTTTGGGTAGTTTAGGCCTTTTTTCCATTTAGCAGTAATAAATTCCATATTGCAACCTCACATTGGACATTTTCATGTCAACCCTTAAAAAATCCATATCAGTGCTTGGTCATGCCATCTTATCAATATCATTGCATCATTAATTAAATGTCACTTCATCATTGTCATGTCATTAAATTCAATGTCACGTCAGTAAGAAAAATCACATTAACACAGTTAAATGCCATGTTAGTATAAATAGTGGAAAAATTTTGATATCACTAATGATTGGATTGACATTGTCAATTTTCAAAAGTACAGTGACTTAATTTTACAAATTATTGTATATAGATTAAATTCACCATTTTAGTAGAATATAAGAACTAGTTGCATAACTTGACCAAAGGATTTTTACTAGTTACAGAGAATGAGATAAGATAACATTCAAATTTATTACTGAAATTAAGGTAATGATTTATAGCTCATCATTTTTGCATAGATGTAATTAATTTTAACATTATACTTCTAATTAAATTCAAAAATAGCTAAATGGTAATGGTAAAATATTCTTATTCTTTCTTACAAAATATTTCTTTGACAATAATTTTTTAACTAGATTAAAAAAATATTATTAAAATTGTATCCATTCAAAATCTAATGGTGAATTTGGTTCATTACCTTAAATAAAATGATATTTTAGACTTTACATTTTAACCTTTTACCAAATAATAGGAGGCTGAAACAATTTAAAGGATGAAAATATATGATTATTAGTATTTTTCTACTAGGCAAATCCATGACAAAGAATCCTCCCGTATTTACCATAATGAAAATAAGGATACAAAAAAAAAAACCAAAATAGAAACCTTCAAATCACATTTACTCTTTAATAGTAATTTACCATCAATTTGTCACATTTTGACTTTTGTTGATTAAAAATTTTCAACTTTAATATTCTTTTCTTTATATTTATCATTAATTAAAATATGAAGAAAATATATATTTTAAAAACTTTGAATGAAATAACTGTTAGAATGGCATGAAACTCAGAGATAACAATTATCATACACAATGAAAAATAAAAATTTAAACATACCATGTCATGCCGCCACCCATGGATCATCTTGGTGGTTTTAATACAAATAAAACTATAAGAAAAGTAATAAGAAAATAAAATTACCTTTACCAAGTGATGTGGCTATCACGATGGTACTTCTTCTTTATCCAACCCAGTAACATCACAAAGGGAGCAAAGAATCCAAGTCATTCAAATGATTGGCTTCCAACGGTTGCACACATGGTTGAACTTAAACCTTCACAAAGAGGAAGCTTTCTCAACTATGACTTTATGCTAGTAAGGTGGATAACAACTTATCCTCTCCACACAATCACACTCCTCCTAGCCGAATCATAAATTTGGAAAACTATTTTTCAAGTCACTCAAGAAAGTGTGCAGCTAGGCTTTCTTGTTAGTTTTCTAACGACTCAAATATCTAACTTGTGTGTTTCACTTATGTTATGAGGAGTTATTGAAAAATGATATTTGTATTTAGGTTAATTAACTTCTTAAATTGCAAATAAGGCCTCAATATTATGACCTTTATAATATTGGCCCAAAACTTTATTAAACCTTTTTAATTAAGTCATTGTAAATTAAAATTAAATTTAATTGACTTTATTTGTTTGTAATTAAGGTTTTAATATTATAACTAATTATAATATTGGTCTTATACTTAATTAAACTATTTTAATTAAGTCTTTAGAAGTTAAAAACCAAGTGTCTGATTTAAGTCCAACTTAAATCATTACATTCCCAGTTTAATTCATAATGCAACTTATTGTGTGTGACCCATTAGGTTCCTAATATGTTGGCAACAGAATTGAATTATAATTTTTATTAAATTAATTAATTTAATTTCATAGACCAAGATTAGCATCTAGCAATGCATTATGGTCACCCAATTGTTATGAGAGTCAAAGGGCTCTTTGACAACCTTTTAGTGTATAATCCATCCGTGTAATTCATTCCCTCATCATATATCCCTGAAATAATAAGAGTATGATGTAGTGTTTACTCTTATTGATCTCCATATTCGTTCTTGAAGTTAGATAATTGGTTTTATAGAGACTTATGAAACTCTTTTTCATAATCTTCAAGTCGCCTTAGCTAAAGGCTTCAACAAGCCAATATCAACTAAGAACTATTAGGATATGTCTCCTAAATCACTTTGGGTGATGATTCTTTTTTGGATCACTCATTTACCTTCACTTGCTATACCTAAAAGCATCATGTTTTGGCATCCTTGGTTAGACACCTGTACGAATGAAATAAAGGTATAATACTCTACATATAAGACAACATGGTGTATTAAGTCTAGGGAGTATTTACACAACTGACACATGAGAAGTATTGCATAGACACTTGAGTGAAATACTAAATACACTTCTCATGATGGGTCATGTTCAGTGAATTTGCTCTCCTAGGCAAACACATATATTCTAGTTTCAAGTATCTATATATTTCAATTTACAAGATCGGTTGCTTACTTTCCAAGTAAGAAATATAGAATATAACAATCTCTAAGTATCATTGGTGTCGAGTTTCAATAATACATCTATCAAGAACATTTAGGGATTATGCTTTGATGTATAAAGATCTCATAAGTGCAATCAATTACAGTTTCCTTGCAAGGCATATTAATCTCGTGGACTTCATCCAATTAGACTTATAACCTATTATAATTCACATCTTATTAATGAAGAAAAACCTCTAATCATTCAATATGAATGATATTTTTGCATAATTGAAACCAAATCTTAATCAATTTCAATTGACTGTAGGGTTTATCCCAACAGTAGTTATATGTATAATAGAAATTAAGTAATAACTTGTTGAAAATGTTGATTAAAGTTAAAAAAAATCATTAAAAAAGAAGCTATTTCTTAGAATTTAGCTAAGAGAAAGAGAGTAATAACTTAGCAATTAACTAATAAGCTTTTGATAAACTAGTCTACATTTTTTTTTGTTGCAATCTCATGATACGTGCTTAAAGGATGTGATGTCTAAGTATGAACTTGTGACATTATTGCATCCTCACCCGGCCTGGTTATTGATTCATTGATAGTAATTAAGATGCTTGTTACAATCAAAACTAAAAGGCAAAAAGTTTTTGAGTAATGCTACCAATTTGATAAAGAAGTATTAAATAAGAACAACGATAAAAACAACTAAAGCTTGTTTGTTTTGCGAAATGAAAATAATTTTCTGAAAATGTCGTTTGGTTACTTTTTTCAAAAAATTTGCATTCCTAGCAAAATAGTAACATTGACATAATTATTAAAAAATAAGGACATTAATTTTTACGAAATAAACGGAGCCTAAAACTGGGGGAGTTAATTTAAAAAGTTGAGGCTGGTCGTGTTTCGAATCCTTGCTGTTTATTTCCAGCAAGACCAATTTTCTTAATTGACAAGTGTAATTACGATAAAAGAAGAAAGTAAAAATGCCAAAAGGACAAAAGAAAAAAGGTCCTTAACATGAAAATGAATGTGCACTTATACGAGGCAATTGCCAGAGGGAGGGAAAGGACACCGACAGAATCTGAATTCTCACCGGGAAGGCGTTACGCAACTACAAGCCCACACGATCCGTCGCTTTCTACTGCCCCTCCAGTCGCTAGGCGTGGCAGCCGTCAGGTACACGTGGGGTCCATGTCGTCAGGTGGACCCCACCCCTCTGACATCTTCCTTCCTGGTCCATCTCACCGCACGATTCGTGTCAGGACAGAGGAGCGTTGGCATAGTGAGTCCAACCTCTAGTCTGCAAATGGTTAATGCACTCTTTCTGGGACCAGGCCAATTTTAAATCAGATTTGAAAACGGTAATTTGTCTGGCAAAAGCCACAGAAAGTCAGACTCGCCCAATCAGTCTTTCCATGATCCGTCCTACTCCTAGCAACTGCGGCCATTTCGTCTCTTAACTTAAATTGGCTCTACTACTACCAACTGATAAGTAAATCCTAATGCTCTGAATTCCAAGACTTGAGACTTGACCCATTTTGAGGGTGTATCGCCGTATCTTTTTCTGTCATTAGGAGATTGGGATGACACCCCCTCCCCCTCCCTCCGTCAAGGTGGCCAAAATTGTAGCCAAACAAGGGCGCAGATTCACGTAGGTGATTCTTTCTCAAGTCTAAAATATGGTCAATACTAGATCCTTGTCTACTAAACAAGGCAGACAAGGCTGTGCGGTTATAGGTGCAGGAATAGAAGCGACGTGTACTTATAACATGTTTAGTTCACGAAATAAATAAAAATAAAATAAAATAATTATTATGTGAAAATAAAATGAGATGAGAATAAAATAGAATAAGTATTACGTAATTTGATATAATGAATGAAATAGGATAAAAATAATTATTATGATTAATTACAGTATTTGGTTAATAACAATAACTTTAGAATAAGAAAAAAATAGAAAATAAAAAGATAAAAATAATTTTTATTTATA